>NC_059383.1:13521300-13862133 GCF_019703515.2 Myxocyprinus asiaticus
GAAGACAGAAGTTTACATACACCTTAGCCAAATACATTTAAACTCAGTTTTTCACAATTCCTGACATTTAATCGTAGAAAACATTCGCTACCTTAGGTCAGTTAGGATCACTACTTTATTTTAAGAATGTGAAATATCAGAATAATAGTAGAGAAAATGATTTATTTCAGCTTTTATTTCTTTCATCACATTCTCAGTGGGTCAGATGTTTACATACACTTTGTTAGTATTTGGTATCATTGCCTTTAAATTGTTTAACTTGGGTCAACCTTTTGGGTAGCCTTCCACAAGCTTCTCACAGTAAGCTGCTGGAATTTTGGCCCATTCCTCCAGTCAGAACTCGTGTAACTGAGTCAGGTTTGTAGGCCTCCTTCGCTTTTTCAGTTCTGCCCACAAATTTTCAATCGGATTGAGGTCAGGACTTTGTGATGGCCACTCGAATACCTTGACTTTGTTGCCCTTAAGCCATTTTGCCACAATTTTTAAGAGGGATGCTTGGGGTCACTGTCCATTTGGAAGACCCATTTGCGACCGAGCTTTAACTTCCTGGCTGATGTCTTGAGATGTTGCTTCAATAGATTCACATAATTTTCCTTCCTCATGATGCCATCTATTTTGTGAAGTGCACTAGTCCCTCCTGCAGCAAAGCACCCCCACAATATGATGCTGCCACCCCCATGTTTCACGTTTGGGATGGTGTTCTTCGGCTTGCAAGCCTCACCCTTTTTCCTCCAAACATAACGATGGTTATTATGGCCAAACAGTTACATTTTTGTTTCATTAGACCAGAGGACATTTCTACAAAAAGTAAGATCTTTGCCCCCATGTGCACTTGCAAACTGTAGTCTGGCTTTTTTATGGCGGTTCTGGAGCATTGGCTTCTTCCTTGCCGAGCAGCCTTTCAGGTTATGTTAATATAGGACTCGTTTTACTGTGGATATAGATACTTGTCTACCTGTTTCCTCCAGCATCTTCACAACCTTTTGTGAAGTTTGCTGTTGTTCTGGGATTGATTTGCACTTTTCAAACCAAACTACATTCATCTCTAGGAGACAGAATGCATCTCCTTCCTGAGCAGTATGATGGCCGCGTGGTCCCATGGTGTTTATACTTGCATACTATTGTTTGTACAGAGGAACGTGGTACCTTCAGGCATTTGGAAATTGCTCCCAAGGATGAAACAGATTTGTGGAGGTCCACAATTTTTTTTTCTGAGGTCTTGGCTGATTTATTTTGATTTTCCCATGATCTCAAGCAAAGAGGCACTGAGTTTGAAGGTAGGCCTTAAAATACATCCACGAGTACAACTCCAATTCAGTACACCTCCTATCAGAAGATAATTGGCTAACTGTCTAAAGGCTTGACATCATTTTCTGGAATTTTCCAAGCTGCTTAAAGGCACAGTTAACTTAGTGTATGTGAACTTCTGACTCACTGGAATAGTGATATAGTCAATTAAAAGTGAAACAATCTGTCTGTAAACAATTGTTGGAAAAATTACTCATCATGCACAAAGAAGATATCTTTAACGACTTGCCAAAACTATAGTATGCTAATATTAAATCTGTGGAGTGGTTAAAAAATTAGTTTTAATGGCTTCAACCTAAGTGTATGTAAACTTATGACTTCAACTAATATATATACAGGTGCATCTCAATAATTTAGAATGTCGTGGAAAAGTTCATTTATTTCAGTAATTCAACTCAAATTGTGAAACTCGTGTATTAAATAAATTCAATGCACACAGACTGAAGTAGTTTAAGTCTTTGGTTCTTTTAATTGTGATGATTTTGGCTCACATTTAACAAAAACCCACCAATTCACTATCTCAACATATTAGAATATGGTGACATGCCAATCAGCTAATCAACTCAAAACACCTGCAAAGGTTTCCTGAGCCTTCAAAATGGTCTCTCAGTTTGGTTCACTAGGCTACACAATCATGGGGAAGACTGCTGATCTGACAGTTGTCCAGAAGACAATCATTGACACCCTTCACAAGGAGGGTAAGCCACAAACATTCATTGCCAAAGAAGCTGGCTGTTCACAGAGTGCTGTATCCAAGCATGTTAACAGAAAGTTGAGTGGAAGGAAAAAGTGTGGAAGAAAAAGATGCACAACCAACCGAGAGAACTGCAGCCTTATGAGGATTGTCAAGCAAAATCGATTCAAGAATTTGGGTGAACTTCACAAGGAATGGACTGAGGCTGGGGTCAAGGCATCAAGAGCCACCACACACAGACGTGTCAAGGAATTTGGCTACAGTTGTCGTATTCCTCTTGTTAAGCCATTCCTGAACCACAGACAACGTCAGAGGCGTCTTACCTGGGCTAAGGAGAAGAAGAACAGGACTGTTGCCCAGTGGTCCAAAGTCCTCTTTTCAGATGAGAGCAAGTTTTGTATTTCATTTGGAAACCAAGGTCCTAGAGTCTGGAGGAAGGGTGGAGAAGCTCACAGCCCAAGTTGATTGAAGTCCAGTGTTAAGTTTCCAGTCTGTGATGATTTGGGGTGAATTGTCATCTGCTGGTGTTAGTCCATTGTGTTTTTTGAAAACCAAAGTCACTGCACCCGTTTACCAAGAAATTTTAGAGCACTTCATGCTTCCTTCTGCTGACCAGCTTTTTAAAGATGCTGATTTCATTTTCCAGCAGGATTTGGCACCTGCCCACACTGCCAAAAGCACCAAAAGTTGGTTAAATGACCATGGTGTTGGTGTGCTTGACTGGCCAGCAAACTCACCAGACCTGAACCCCATAGAGAATCTATGGGGTATTGTCAAGAGGAAAATGAGAAACAAGAGACCAAAAAATGCAGATGAGCTGAAGGCCACTGTCAAAGAAACCTGGGCTTCCATACCATCTCAACAGTGCCACAAACTGATCACCTCCATGCCACGCCGAATTGAGGCAGTAATTAAAGCAAAAGGGGCCCCTACCAAGTATTGAGTACATATACAGTAAATGAACATACTTTCCAGAAGGCCAACAATTCACTAAAAATGTTTTTTTTATTGGTCTTATGATGTATTCTAATTTGTTGCGATAGTGAATTGGTGGGTTTTTGTTAAATGTGAGCCAAAATCATCACAATTAAAAGAACCAAAGACTTAAACTACTTCAGTCTGTGTGCATTGAATTTATTTAATACACGAGTTTCACAATTTGAGTTGAATTACTGAAATAAATGAACTTTTCCACGACATTCTAATTTATTGAGATGCACCTGTATATATATTTCACAATTTTTACCCCTGGAAATAGCACTGCTAACATTTCCTGATATTTTTCTTTTTTTATGGCTCTGAACAAAAGCCTGTGTGCAACATGGACGACAATGGAGTCTACATCAAACTACATGTGGTGCATGAATTAAAAGAGCAAAAATTTCTCACACACATTCACAACATGTGTAAGTCAGGCAATGTCAGGGAAACAATTGAAGTTCAACTTTGAACACACTCTTGTCACACGCGGTTGATTTCCAGGCAGTTCCTTCCTTATTAAAGTTGTATAAAAGGTGCCACCTGGTTTGTTTCAGTTCACCACCAAAACAACTGTTTGATTAAGAATATTATGTAACATATTATGTGTTAGTAGCCACAAAATGTCCAATAAAGCACATTTCCCCCTCAAAATTGATTTCAAAATATATTTTAGAGGCACCGAAATACACATACTCTGTGACGGTGTACTAGTTTGCAAATATATTTGAAATTACAAGAAAGTGGAAATAAATTCAACTTGAGCGTTTCACATTAACAAAGCATGTTAAAAACAAACCGTGCTGGAACTGCTGACATCTGAGATGGTTTAAATTCATTTGGAGTGTACAAAAATTACACAAGACAAACACTGATCCACCGACTAGTCAACTGTACTTTCTGTCGACTAGTAAAAACTAGTCGTGCCAGCCCATTATTCTGTATACCAGCATATACACCGATCAGCCACAACATTAAAAACACCTGCCTAATATCATGTAGGTCCCCCTCGTGCTGCCAAAACAGCTCTGACCCGTCATGGCACGGACTCCACAAGACCTCTGAAGGTGTCCTGTCGTATCTGGCATCAAGACGTTAGCAGCAGATCCTTTAAATCCTGTAAGTTGCGAGGTGGGGCCTCCATGGATCAGACTTGTTGGTCCAGCACATCCCATAGATGCTCAATTGGATTGAGATCTGGGGAATTCAGAGGCCAAGTCAACACCTTGAACTATTTGTCATGTTCCTCAAACCATTCCTGAACAATTTTTGCAGTGTGGTAGGGTGTATTGTCCTGCTGAAAGAGACTACTGCCATCAGGGAATATAATTGCCATGAAGGGGTGTACGTGGTCTGCAACAATCTTTAGGTAGTTGGTACATGTCAAAGTAACATCAACATGAATGCCAGGACCCAAGGTTTCCCAGCAGAACATTGCCCAGAGCATCACACTGCCTCCACCGGCCTGCCTTCTTCCCATGGTGCATCCTGCTGCCATCTCTTCCCCAGGTAAACGACACACACGCACCCGGCCATCCACATCTAAATAAAAACATGATTCATCAGACAGGCCACCGACCTTCTTCCATTGCTCCATGGTCCAGATCTGACACTCACGTGCCCACTGTTGGCGCTTTCGGCGGTGGACAGGGGTCAGCATGGGCACTCTGACCGGTCTGCGACTGCGCAGCCCCATACGCAGCAGGCTACGATGCACTGTGTTTTCTGACACCTTTCTATCATGGCCTGCATTAAGTTTTTCAGCAATTTGTGTTACAGTAGCTCTCCTGTGGTATCGGAACAGACGGGCACGCGCATCAGTGAGCTTTGGGCGCCCATGACCCTGTCGCTGGTTTACCAGTTGTCCTTCCTTGGACCACTTTTGGTAAGTACTAACCACTGCAAACCAGGAACACCCCACAAGACCTGCCGTTTTGGAGATGCTCTGACCCAGTCGTCTAGCCATCACAATTTGGCCCTTGTCAAAGTTGCTCAGATCCTTATACCTGCCCATTTTTTCTGCTTCCAACACATGAAATTCAAGAACTGACTGTTCACTTGCTGCCTAATCTTTCCCACCCCTTGACAGGTGCCATTGTAACGAGATAATAAATGTTATTCACTTCACATGTCAGTGGTTTTAATGTTGTGACATCTCTTATACACTTAATTTATCCACTTTAAATCTGTGACAACAGACTTAGCCTCATATCATAATATCCAACTATATCATATCATAATCCAACAAGAGTGTAGTACTCACCAATCTGTGTCAGTATGCTAGCATTGCTGTCTAGAGTAGGGTGGTTGAAGGTATCTCGACAATAGAGGACCCGTGTGTTGTTGAGGGCCACTTTAATGCCCCCCAGAGCTAGCAGGTGAGGGTCCTGCAGACCAGCGCAGCAGGCCTGATCCGGGACACGTCTCTGCAGGGAACGGAAGCGGCAATACTGAGGGTAACTAAGAACTTTAACCTTCTGCTGTACTGCAGTCGACTCATCTGCAAATGACAAAAAAACAAAAAAACACAAGTGTCACTCCACAGACAATTTAATTAAAGAATAATGACTAGGAGTCAATATCAGATTAGCAGAGTTAAAAAATATATATATACAGGTGCATCTCAATAAATTAGAATGTCGTGGAAAAGTTCATTTATTTCAGTAATTCAACTCAAATTGTGAAACTCGTGTATTAAATAAATTCAATGCACACAGACTGAAGTAGTTTAAGTCTTTGGTTCTTTTAATTGTGATGATTTTGGCTCACATTTAACAAAAACCCACCAATGCACTATCTCAAAAAATTAGAATATTTTGACATGCCAATCAGCTAATCAACTCAAAACACCTGCAAAGGTTTCCTGAGCCTTCAAAATGGTCTCTCAGTTTGGTTCACTAGGCTACACAATCATGGGGAAGACTGCTGATCTGACAGTTGTCCAGAAGACAATCATTGACACCCTTCACAAGGAGGGTAAGCCACAAACATTCATTGCCAAAGAAGCTGGCTGTTCACAGAGTGCTGTATCCAAGCATGTTAACAGAAAGTTGAGTGGAAGGAAAAAGTGTTGAAGAAAAAGATGCACAACCAACCGAGAGAACCGCAGCCTTATGATTGTCCAGCAAAATCGATTCAAGAATTTGGGTGAACTTCACAAGGAATTGACTGAGGCTGGGGTCAAGGCATCAAGAGCCACCACACACAGACATGTCAAGGAATTGGGCTACAGTTGTCGTATTCCTCTTGTTAAGCCACTCCTGAACCACAGACAACGTCAGAGGCGTCTTACCTGGGCTAAGGAGAAGAAGAACTGGACTGTTGCCCAGTGTTCCAAAGTCCTCTTTTCAGATGAGAGCAAGTTTTGTATTTCATTTGGAAACCAAGGTCCTAGAGTCTGGAGGAAGGGTGGAGAAGCTCACAGCCCAAGTTGCTTGAAGTCCAGTGTTAAGTTTCCACAGTCTGTGATGATTTGGGGTGCAATGTCATCTGCTGGTGTTGGTCCATTGTGTTTTTTGAAAACCAAAGTCACTGCACCCGTTTACCAAGAAATTTTAGAGCACTTCATGCTTCCTTCTGCTGACCAGCTTTTTAAAGATGCTGATTTCATTTTCCAGCAGGATTTGGCACCTGCCCACACTGCCAAAAGCACCAAAAGTTGGTTAAATGACCATGGTGTTGGTGTGCTTGACTGGCCAGCAAACTCACCAGACCTGAACCCCATAGAGAATCTATGGGGTATTGTCAAGAGGAAAATGAGAAACAAGAGACCAAAAAAGGCAGATGAGCTGAAGGCCACTGTCAAAGAAACCTGGGCTTCCATACCACCTCAGCAGTGCCACAAACTGATCACCTCCATGCCATGCCGAATTGAGGCAGTAATTAAAGCAAAAGGAGCCCCTACCAAGTATTGAGTACATATACAGTAAATGAACATACTTTCCAGAAGGCCAACAATTCACTAAAAATGTTTTTTTAATTGGTCTTATGATGTATTCTAATTTTTTGAGATAGTGAATTGGTGGGTTTTTGTTAAATGTGAGCCAAAATCATCACAATTAAAAGAACCAAAGACTTAAACTACTTCAGTCTGTGTGCATTGAATTTATTTAATACACGAGTTTCACAATTTGAGTTAAATTACTGAAATAAATGAACTTTTCCACGACATTCTAATTTATTGAGATGCACCTGTATATATATATATATATATATACACTGGCGGCCAAAAGTTTGGAATAATGTAGAGATTTTGCTGTTTCTGAAAGAAATTGGTACTTTAATTCACCAAAGTGGCATTCAGCTGATCACAAAGTATAGTCAGGACATTACTGATGTAAAAAAACAGCACCATCACTATTTGAAAAAAAGTCATTTTTGATCAAATCTTGACAGGCCCCATTTCCAGCAGCCATCACTTCAACACCTTATCCTTGATTAATCATGCTAAATTGCTAATTTGGTACTAGAAAATCACTTGCCATTATATCAAACACAGTTGAAAGCTATTTGGTTCGTTAAATGAAGCTTAACATTGTCATAAGTACATCAGAGTCTCTAAGAAACAGATGCCTCACATGTCCTCAGCTGACAGCTTCATTGAATTCTACCAGCTCAACACCAGTTTCATGTACAACAGTAAAGAGAAGACTCAGGGTGCAGGCCTTATGGGAAGAATTTAAGAAAAAGCCACTTTTGAAACAGAAAAACAAAAAGAAAAGGTTAGAGTGGGCAAAGAAATACAGACATTGGACAACAGATAATTGGAAAAGAGTGTTCTGGATCTTAACCCCATTGAGCTTTTGTGGGATCAGCTAGACTGTAAGGTGCGTGAAAAGTGTCCGACAAGACAGCCACATCTATGGCAAGTGCTACAGGAAGTGTGGGGTGAAATGTCACCCAAGTATCTGGACAAACTGACAGCTAGAATGCCAAAGATCTGCAAAGCTGTCATTGCTCCACGTGGAGGATTTTTTGATGAGAACTCTTTGAAGTAGTTTAAGTAATTTTTCACATTATTAAAATCCTTACTATAGATTGTGATCAGCTGAATGCCACTTTGGTGAATAAAAGTACCAATTTCTTTCCATAAGAACAAAATCTGTACATTATTCCAAACTTTTGGCCACCAGTGTACAAAAAGACATATTCAAATGACAAGAAAATATGACCTTATCAGCTTCAACCCCTGAGCTCAACTTCATTATCAGATTCAAGGGAGGTTCGGTTTGCAAAACATCATGAATGTGGCAATGTTCACTTTGTGGCAATCATAATGACGCAACAATAATCTAAAAATTGGGTTCCCATCCCAATTTTTTGTCAGTTGAACCCTTATGATCTAAATTATTTACTTGAACCCCCTGAGATTTCAAGCAATGTTTACCATACAATAAATTTGAACTAAGTTCACATTTTCAAATGATAAAGACTATCAAATTAAAATTAGAATATTAATCGAATTAAATCGATAAAAACACACAGTTTTGCAATCGAATTTGAGATGTGTGCCAAGCACTGATGTGAAGGTCTTTGGCCGTTGGGTCTTGCTTCTTATCAGTGTCTCACAGCATTAGCAATACATTTTAAAACATTGTGTCAGGAAGCGCGTCTCGAGACCCCCGTATTCTATTCCATTTTGTTGTGCTCTGTCAAGCGCCCTGTTCGAACAGCTGTAGCGGGCTCACTGGGCTGCTACACTTGGCTCAGATACATGCAGATACCACAGTGAGGTAGAGTATGAGCCACAAATGCCATTTTACAAACAAATCCAACTCGAGACTGCAACTACCAACGAATACTGTACTGTTATTAATGAAAAAGTCTGAATCTGGTGATGTCTAATAGTTTTTTCCCCCCTAACTGAAATAATGTCTTTAAAATTTGAATATAATTCAAATAATATTCTATTTTATTTTCATTTTTTTTATTCTACATTTTTAGATAGTTGGAGGATCAACAATATGAAATAACAAAAAACTACTGACCACTCAGACTGTAACGAACCTTCAAACGACATTTTAAACCACAAACGAATGTATTTCATATGGATTGTATTATCTTACTGTTTAGACAATGAAACAGATGAGTCGGATGCAACCATTTTTTTTTTTTACGATTTTAGCTGCCTGTCTAAACATTTGTTTGACATGTCTGAACATTATTGAAATAAAATTAATTTTAGTAATATTTAAGTGATAAATTCATACTTAATTTCTCAGTTTTTAAATCACAATTTAAACCATATAAAAACATATTTCTTATGGAATTCAAGCATTTCCTTGCTGTTCGGACAAGCAGATCCGCTACAGCAAATAAAAAATATATTTTTTAATATATATATTTATTGTCTGGACCAAGCCGAAAATAACTTGAGGATCAACAATATGACCATTCAGACCGAAATGATCAGATCCATTTTTCCACATTTGATTGTATGTCATATGGATGTCATGCACTCCCATGCTGTTCAAAATACAAACATCGAAACAGATGAGTTTTTTTGTTGCCTGTCAAAACAAAGCCGAAGATAGCTGAAGGATGAATTTGAAATAAACAGGTAAAAATGAAAAATCCTGGAATAAAAAATGTATTGTCTGGCAGCTATATATATATATATATATATAAGGTTAATGTTCTTTTCAACATAAATATTCAAGAAATTCCAACAAAACAAATTAAGCAGTTGGTGGAACCGCTGCAATGCATGAAGGCTACTCTAAAAATAACAAAAATCACTGCGCAGGATTTTTCATTAGTAACTCACCATTACTCTCACTTTTCCCTCCCTGTGGATAAATAGCATCTTGTGAGTCAGTCTTTTGAGGCCCATGAACGTTTTGACTGCTGCGCTTCCACTGTAGCGGTTCCTGACAGGTCCACTTTACCAGATCCTCCACTCTCACAACAATCTTTCTCGACACAGCGAGGACTTCATCCTACACAAAAATGCACATAAACATCGAGTAAAGAGCAGGCAAACAGCTAAAAAACAAAGAACCAACGTGTGCATTTCATACACTACCATAAGGCTACAGGCGGGATCAGGTTAATACCTACAATTAATATTATAGAGATGCCTCTCCCTTTTTCCAAAGTTATATTGATTAACAATAGGACACTCGTCACCTCAGGCAAAAACAACCAACCCAAACTGCTTTAAAAAGGGACATTTAAGGGCCAAGTTGACATTTAGAACATTTACATTTATGCATTTGGCTGACGCTTTTATCCAAAGCGACTTACAGTGACCTGATTACAGGGACAATCCCTGTAATCAGGAGCAACCTGGAGTTAAGTGCCTTGCTCAAGGACACAATGGTGGTGGCTGTGGGGATTGAACCAACAACCTTCCACTTACCAGTTCAGTGCTTTAGTCCACTACACCACCACAAAGGCTGAGAACTGTAGCTTTAAGAATTCTCCTTAGTCATTTATTTCATTTAAAAAAAGGATAGTAGTTCTAAACACATTATGAAGAAGTAAAACACAACAGGGGACATTGAGGCCTGGTTTAAAATGCTATGTCCAGTTTAGCTTCATACATAAAGCACTCTGCTAACTTGAAAACAATGTTTTTCAATTCAAAACATCTCAGGTATTTGCACTATAGAAAAAGTTGGTCAAATTATACTTGACAATTCCAGCACATTTTAATCACTCGGTTTATTAAAAATTCTGTTATTCAAGTGATATGACTGCAGTTTTTCCACGTATACATGACAGAGAGAGAGATTTTTATTTATTTATTTCTATTTAATGTCTTTTGTATTGTCTGTATATTGATTTTCCTCTTAGTCTCAGGTAGGGTCAGAAATTAACGGGGGCAAAAATTACACAAATTGTCCAAAAATCTAAAATGTGGGGGCAAAACATTTCCTTCTTCTGTGGTTTATTTTTAACATCTGATATATTTCGTAATATTATATTACAGGCCTAGGTATACATATTATTACATGAAACATAAGATATAACTAATTTATTAACTATTAGGTTAACAAGTAGATTAAATTGAAGAATTTTACTTTTTTATTATGAGAAAAAACATATGCCTTCATAAAGGTAAAAATGCCCCTGAAAATCAAATCCATGGGGCAAAAATTGCCCCTTTAAAGGAATATTCCAGGTTCAATACAAGTTAAGATCAATCAACAGCATTTGTGGCATAATGACAATTACCACAAAAATGTTTGCATTTTGTCTCGTCACTTTTTTTCTTTAAGAAAAAAAAGAAGAAGCTAAAATCGAGGTTACAGTGAGGTACTTACAATGGAAGTGAATGGGGACAATTTTTGGAGGGTTTAAAAGGCAGAAATGTGAAGCTTCTAATTTTATAAAAGCACTAACATTAATTCTGTTAAAACTCTATTTAACTTGTCATTTTTACAGTCGTTTTGGGGTTACGGTATTACGTCGTCATAGCAACGAAGTTGTAAAATTGTATATAACTGTACACAGAAAAGGTTAGTAAGTGATTTCATCAAACTAAAATCATGTTTACATGCATACTGTTTATGTCTTGTGGCTATACTTTTGAAACAGTGTGTATTTTAACATTTATGGATTGACCCCCATTGACTTCCATTGTAAGTGCCTCACTGTAACCAAGATTTTTTATTTTTTATTTTTTTTTAAAGGAGGGACGAATCTAAATTATTTTTTGTGGTAATCAACATTACGCCACAAATGCTGTCGACTGAGCTGAAAGGGATAGTTCACCCGAAATTCTCTAATTTTCTCACCCTCACGCCATCCCAGATGTGTATGACTTTCTTTCTTATGCAGAACGCAAAGGAAAAATATCTCAACTCTGTAGGTCCATACAATGCAAGTGAATGGGTGCCCACATTTTGAAGCTCCAAAATCCACATAAGGGCAAAATAAAAGTATTCCAGATGTGGTTAAATCCATGTCTTCTGAAGCGATTGATAGGTGCAGGTGAGAAACGGATCAATATTTAAGTCCTTTTTTACTATAAATTCTCCTCCATGCTCAGTCAAATTCCATTTTATTTTCACTTTCTCCTTCTGTTTTTGGTGATTCACATCCTTCTTGCATATCGCCCCGTAATGGGTAGGGAGAATTTATGACAAAAAAATGAGCTATCCCTTTAACTTGGATTGAGCCCGGAATATTCCTTTAATGTAAAAGTTCAATTCAGACACTGGTCTAAGGTTTACACAAATAAGCTAACTTTTATCTTTTTCTCTCTTTTTTTTCCTAAAAATTTTATTTAATATTTTACTTTTATCACAAGATTTCAGTACTTACAGGTCAACAAAACTAAAACAACATAAAACACTGTGGCTATTCACATTAATATATATATTTTAAAGATGATAATGCTCATTACTTCCATCTTTTTTACCTCTCCGTGCTCCACCGCTCTGCCTTTTGGGGTGTCTTCAGGTAAGAAGTACAGTCTAGAACTGGCCAGCAGGAGGCGCTGTGTCTGATCTTCCCACAGTAATGTGACCTCTGCTATGCACACGGGCTCCTGAGGGCCACAGCGGATGAAGTAGAACTCTCCGAGCTTCCAGACCTGAGAAGGAGCCCCTGACTCCTGCCTGCAACTCACCGACTTGTAAAAGGCAAAGGAGCCCCGAAGGCAGCTGGGAGCACCTAACCACTGATTAAGAAAATAATAATAAAAAAAAAGTTCATGTTTGTCTGTACACATGAGAACACTTACTGAATCAAGTAATCTTTACAAGCTTTTTGCCTGAAGTGTGAGAAAATTACACATTTGCTTAGAATATCTTTAGCAATAATGAGTCAGATCACAACAAAATTACAGGTTACAAACGTTCACAAGCAAGGATTTTACCAGATATTCGCGGATTGGGGGAACAAATGAAAATTTTTAAGAATTTGTCATTGAAAAGCACATTGATCAACCACTTCTCTAACCGTACTTAAAGCTGTTCACAAGCATTTTTTTTTTTTTTTTTTTTTTTTACAGCGAATAATGCTGTAAAACTCCCCTCACCCCTTAAATCCGGGCAAATTACACAGGAACTTTAATCAATCATTCACATAATCTAGTACTCAGAATTGCTTGGTCCTCTTTAGCAACATTTCCATGGTTGAAAACACATTCCAATGTATTAATCTACTTAGGAACGGCATGATAGCAGTACAAAAAAGCATACAGAATTTTTATGTGTGGCAAAAAAAACAAGATAAAATTCTATGGAGATGATGCCAAAATGTGCTCTGCAGTCTCAAATATAAAAAGGTATGGTAACTGCACATACAGTTACTAAAAATGGAATATAAATGTAACCGTGTGAAGGGTGAGCTGAATATCTAACTGCTCACATTGGCAAAACATTTATATATATATATATACACACACACATACACACACACTACCGGTCAAAAGTTTTGAAAAACTCATTCTTTATTATAATTTTTTTCACATTTTAGAATAATAATTAAGTCATCAAAACTATGGAATAACATAAATGGAACTATGGGAATTATGTTGTGACTAAACTAAATCCAAAATAAATCAAAACTGTGTTATATTTTAGCATCTTCAAAGTAGTCACCCTTTGCCTAGAATTTGCAGAAATGTACTCTTGACATTTTCTCAACCAACTTCTTGAGGTATCACCCTGGGACGCTTTTTAAACAGTATTGAAGGAGTTCCCATCTATGTTGGGCACTTATTGGCTGCTTTTCTTTATTATTTGGTCCAAGTCATCAATTTCAAAAACGTTTTGTTTTTTTTTAAATTACATTTTAGTTTTATAATGAAATAAATTAACATGTTGGCACAATTATATTTTTGTCTATAAAACAATTTTCAAACATTTAAGCATACGCCTTCAGATCAAAAGATTTTTAAGTTCAGTCAAGTGGTTCAAAACTTTTGACTGGTAGTGTATATTTTATATATATATATGTAAAATTTATATGAAACATAATGAAGATGTTTTGAAAATCAATTTGATAATAGAAACTGTAAAGGCACATTACATGTTTAGTTAAAATAGCAGTGTCAGAAAATTTATTTTCTATTAATGGGGAATATTTACCCCCTAGATTTGCTTTTATTTTTAACCTTTATGAGGGCATTTGTTTTCCAATCATATTGAAAACGGTCAAAAACTTCAATGTAATTAATATATTGACAGACATTTTCTGAGTAATTACATCTTTTGTTTTATGTAATACTACTGTATATGTACCTAGGCCTAGAATAGAATAAGAAATGCATAAGATATTACTAATAAAACACAAATCCATTAAGGGGTCATTTTCCCCCCCACATTTTAAATTTCAGGGGAATTTTTGTCACTTTCTGTGTCATTTTTGCCCCAAGCCCCCATTAATATCAGACCCTGAAATAGTGTCATATTTTTCCTGATTGTGTACCTTTATAAATACTTGTGAAACATTATTAATTTAAATAACTTATTAAAACAATAATAAGTATAATAAAGCAAAAGGGACATGGAGATGCATGCAAAACAAACTGAACCCACTTGATAATCCATATAGTGTTTAAAGGGACACACAAAGTCCACATTTCCATAACATTGTATTTCATATGTTCCACGGTAAAGTACCTCTTGACCATGGCCTGTGCGTGACAATAATGGGACATACAGTTACTATAACTTATAACCCCAATTCCGAAAAAGTTGGGATGCTAATAAAAACAAAAAGGAGTGATTTGTAAATTATATTCACCCTTTGCTATATTGAAAGCACTACAACTAAACATTATATGATGTTTTACTTTGTGAATTTCATTGTTTGTTTGTTTTTAAATGTACAGTAATTTTAAATCAGATGATTGCAACACGCTCCAAAAGAGTTGGGACAGTCGAGTGTTTACCACTGTGAAACATCACCATTTCTTCTATTAACACTTATTAAGCATTTAGGCACTGAAGACACAAGTTTAAGTTTAAAAAGTGGAATTTTCCCCCATTAATCCATTATGCAGATCTTTGTTGCTGTATTGTGCGCTTCATAATGCACCTCACATTCTCAATTGGAGATGGTCAGTACTGCAGGCAGGCCAGTCTTGCACCCGCACTCTCTGCTTATTTGGCCAGTATGTGGTTTGAAGTTGTCCAGCTGAAAATCCAGGACGTCCCTGGAAAAGACGGTGCTGGATGGCAGTATATTTTGCTCCAAAATTTGTACAAATATGTCTGCATTAATGGTGCCCTCACAGATGTGCGAGTTACCCATGCCATGGGCACTGACACACCCCTGACCCATACAGACTTTGGCTTTTGAACCTGATGTTGATAACAGCTTGGATGGTCCTTTTTCTCTTTGGCCCGGAGAACACGATGGCTGTGTTTTTCAAAAACTATTTGAAATGTGGACTCATCGGACCAAAAAAACACTGTTCCACTGTTCTACTTTCCATCAAAGATGACACTGAGCCCAGAGAAGTCTGCAGCGCTTCTGGACAGTGTTGATGTAGGGCTTCTGCTTTGCATAGTAAAGTCTTAACTTGCATCTGTGGATCAACATGGTCTCATTGTGAAACCGTGACTCTATATACATTTTCTCAAAACTTCTTAAACGTGTCTCCAGGTACAATTCCCTTCAGTTTCCAGGAGAAATGTACACCAGAGGCACTACAACAACTGTGTGTTCACTTTCACTCATATCATGACTTTAATGGCTGATTATGACTTCATAAATACTTACTCATACCCTGCTATTTTATGAGATCGACACACTTTTACTCAAAAACATCTTTTGAAAAACAACACATTTTAATGCTTTTATTACAGACTCACTTACATATATATACTTATTCCAACACAGATAGTTTGTGCGGTAGCTCACCTGATAGGATGTTGGACTTAGAGTCAGAGGACCATGGATCAAGACCAGCCATGAACTCAAGCTGACACGTGACATTACAGAGTTACAGAAGCAACACTAAATGATGTGGTTGCTTCAAAAATGTGCTTTTTCATTTCACTTCTGCATTTTAAAACACTATTGGTTAGGTTCAGGCAAAAGTTTTAGGTTAGGAAGGTATGTTTTATTAAATAAAATAAAAAATAAAAAATGTGTGTGTGTGTGTGTGTGTGTATATATATATATATATATATATTATATATAAAATACACCTTAAAACCTCGTCTGAATATGACACAATTTTACTTACTTTTGGTGCCCCCAGCTGAACATTTAACTAGAAACGTGCAGCCAAACGTGTTATACAGCACGTAAATTCTGAATTGCAAAAATGTTGTCATATTCACGTAAATTTCATGTGGATGCAGCAGCGAATTTTGTTGACTAATAAAGGTTTATTAAAGTAATCCCAAGCACATGTTCATGATATCTATTACAGATGAATGATGTTTTTTTAAGGGATCAGAGATCATGCTCATTCAGAAGTGGTTTTCGTTTTGCCCTTTACCAGATTCCTTGAATCTTTTAACTATATTGTGCACTGTAGAGGGTGAAATGTCCAAAATACTTCCAATTTGTCTTTGGGGAACATTGTTCTCAAAGTGCTGGATTATTTGCTGAAGCATCTGCTGGCAAATTGACAAGTCTCGAATGATCCTTCCTCTTGAAGGACTAGACTGTTTTTGGAGGTTCCTTATATACTATGACACGATTGCCTCACCTGTTTAACATCTCCGGTTTCACATTGCCTTGTTATTTTAACTCGTCAAATTGTTATTAGTTTTAAATTGCCCCTTTTGGAGCATGTTGCAATCATCTGATTTGAAATTACTGTACATAAAAAAAACAAACAAAGAAATTCACAAAGTAAAACATCATATAATGTGTAGTTGTAGTGCTTTCAATATAGCAAAGGGTGAATATAATTTACAAATCACTCCTTTTTGTTTTTATTAGCATTTTGTCCCAACTTTTTCGGAATTTTGGTTGTAACATGTCAATCATAGGACGCCTTCACGAGTCATGGGTCAGTCACCCCGCCCCACCCCCACCGGCGTCGAACATATTCACCGAAAAATCAACCAATCAGAGGCCACAACACTCGGCGTCCACATGTCGAACGCCTACTGGTAAAAAAAGAAGAAAAAAAAAAAAGAAGAGAACTGGTTTTACAGTTAAGCCAAAATAATACGTCTGTGACTGTCAACTATTCACTTCATGTACTCCAACAAGCACTAAAATGAGATTATCATCCGTAATGAACGATTCTTAAAACACAAAGAGAGCTGCAGAAGTATTTAGAAAGGCACAGTTTAAATGACATTGGGGCTTCCTTCAGGTCCAACATTGTTGTTTACATTTATAACCATGAAAGTGGGGGGGAAGCTCTTGTTGTAGTTGCTGACGTTGAAAAATGTTTAATATGAAACCTTTTCAATAACAAGTATGGGGGGGGGAATCCTCAATCCGGGTCCTCGCTGAGTCTGAATAATATCGCTATTCATTCAATATGATACAAGCTCAAGAGAAATGAAATATTTGAAGCAACTTCCTACTGCCACAGTCATAACAGCATAAACACCATGACAAAAATGTATTCAACCAAGTATTTCCTAGCTCACTATTTTATGTCTTATAAACATGTTGTCGATATCTGTTAAAACTAAACGATATTACAAATTATTTTGGCTAACAAGACATTTAAAAAAATTGTAACGTGTTCACGTAACGACCAAACAACTCAAATATTGCGAAAAAATAACTTGGTTGTGTTAAAGAAAATGAACTGCAGCCCCAAGTTTACCTCTTCCTAGAAGTTTCATTACCACGTCATTTTATAATCAGGATTAATTATTGGTGAGATTTCATCGACAAGCGTGCGGATGGGTTGTTTATTAAAACAATATACGTTTCTCTTAAAATTGCTGGGTCAAATCGAAACGTTTTTCATAGAAAATTAAACGAAATCTGTTAGGCAAATGTGAAAATGTGGGGGTGGGGGCAAGAGGGAGAATCGAGGTAGTCAACACGACACACACAAAGAAATTAATCATTAACAAAAATCGAAATATCAAATACATGCGTTCATGATATAACAATAAATTTCGACATAAAACCGATACAGATCCGACGAAATTTCAAATACATTTCGAAACAAATACATTTTCTCGCCCATATACGTGTCGATATTTTTAAGTCTTCGTTGGCTTGATTGGATAGGAATCAATTCGGCATTTTAGCGAACTTCCAAATATTATGACGTGTCACGCGAGCATCGATTTAAAAAATGAAGACTTTATTTCCTTAATTCACGCGAGCAAATTTCCAGCTCGCGCTCTGAGCACCTCGAGCTGCAACAAAGTAACAGTTAAAGTTGTAATTCAGTTTACCTGTATCGCACTCTGCTCCATTGCAACTCAACATTCCCTTATCCCTCTCGATGCCCCCTATCAAGTTACACAGCCGGGTACTAACAGCACCGGCACATACATATAAAACGCAGCTGAAAGAAAGGCTAGTCTTTTTTGGTGAAAATAGGGCAGGATCTAGGTGTGGCTAACTCCATTTGCCAAAAGAACTTTAATATATTTTGTTCATTGTGCATACGGTTGCCTGTGGAAACATGCAGGCTCTTAAATTCAATCCAAAGAGTAACAGTGAAAATTCAATAAAGTGCATTTTCAATATGGAGGCTTGAAATCAGTGTTTAATAATTAAAAAATTATATATATATATATATATATATATATATATATATATATATATATATATATATATATATATAGATAGATAGATAGATAGATAGATGGATAGATACAGAGCATGCGTGAGAAGAACAAAGTGCTGTTCTTCAATAAAAATAGCTCACTTTGAATGCATACAAACAAACAATGGGACTCTAAACCTAAACATTACTAGTGTGACACGAAACATTAAAAATAGGTATTATTTATATCTGAGGAAAATGTTAATCTGTGATATATATGTGTTACATTTCCTTCTTAAAATGTGAATTTTCCCATTGTAAACACAAGTTTCACTGTCCAGCACAGTCCTTTGCTATAAAAATTTAAATTAAGTAAAATATGCATTAAATATTTTTTATAAAAAATGATGTAAAATAGTTATTATTTTCTCTCCAGCAGGGGGAGTGTGCACGTGATCATTTCCACGAGACAATGGCCGTGACATTTTATTTTTCCTGCCCTTACTCATGGAATGCTCTGACATCAGAACTTTGAACTGCATTAAATCAAGGTTGAATCAAAGGTTTAAAACAAAAGGATATTCATACAGCAAATTAAAAGCTGTGTCAGTTACGCAGAGAAGCAATTTAATATTTTGATATTTTTTAATAGAATGTGTGTGGCTTTATAGGCACATATTTAATTTTTTAGGGAGGAGAGGGAACAAACAAGACATTTTCTTTGCTTTATTGCTTGTAGTTTTAACTTTAACTTTTAACTCCCGTGATCAACACCCCTGTTCTGTGGCAGAACAAATGCTGTTCTCCTGGATTCAGGACATGTGACACCAGGACTGCAAGCAGTCTCTTGCATTTGTAAAATTTTTTATTCTTGGAGGTCATTGGTCAAATTCTGGTGAATTTCCAGCCAGAAGCATCTGGATAGTTTTTTCCCTCATTTGTGAAGGCTTAATGAAGTCGCTTCATACTACATTTTCCCTCCAAAATGCATTTATTTGTTTATTTAATTACTTTCGTACTTACACATATAGCAAAGACCTGGAGACAAGTATTTCTGAACTGGAGCAATCTTCATCTGTAATAAAACAACAAACCGACAAAGGAATGAAGGAATAAAGCTGAAATATACAGAAAAGGAAATGGGAATATTTTTGGCATCAAACAACTTTTTTAATTAATACCAAAATAAATTATATTCAATTATTCTAGTGTTGAGTTTATGCACACTCAAATCTATACAAATACACCTTAAAACACTACTATTATTAATAAAAATAACAATAATACAGATACATTTACGATTTACAATAATGTATACTAGATTAAAAAATATATTTTTTAGTCTTGTAACTTAATTTTTTTTTTTTTTTTTTTTTTACATTTAAATATATTTTTATTTTGTAAATAATATTATTTTTAAATCATACGGATTTTGCCTTTATGCAATAGTCAGTTGTTCCTGGTCACACATATAGCACTGAATATCACTAGTGCCTAATTACCAGAAACTCTATTAAAGTCATGGAATAATCCTTTTACGTCATCATTACTAATAATTCACTTATTTTAGTGGACTTCTTAACTTCTTTTGAATATGTAGCCCTGTCCGGGTGGAGTACTTCAAGGCGACCTCAAGAGGGTGCTGTTATCTACAAAGCCAGCTCACTTCTGTTATCTATATTTTTCAAATTCCATCATCAATCTAGCATGCGCTTGTCTGTGTATTTGAAAGGATTAAATCATCTTTGGGGACTTCTTAGGAAGTGCTTATATTCTCTAGATGCTTCTCAAAAACTGATTTGTAAATTCAGATTACAAGAGTTGATGATGCATGTAAAATGTCAATGACGAACAGTCAACAAAATTACTTAACTGTAATGTCTGCAGGAATGAGGCGAGAGAAGGAGGATCTATGTGCAGCCTTTTAATAAAAACTCAAAGAAACAAAAAAACTCAAAACAAGACCACAAACAAACCATTACATCCATGGAAGGTTGACAACTGACAAAGACAGAGAGAACAGGAGGGCAATATATACTCAAGAACTAACAAGGGTAACAAGACCCAGCTGGGATGACAATCAGGGAAGGAATCAGGAACAAGACTTAGTTCTCCTTACGACCTCTAGTGGATGTTAGGGCAAATGTCCCAAGTGTTACAAATCCCCCCCCCCCCCCTCCAGGAAGGGAGTGAATTCTGGCAGCCAGGGAGGCGGAGACTCAGGGGGCGGAGCCGCAGGAGGCGAAGACTCAGGGGAGGAACCGCAGGAGGCGAAGACTCAGGGGAGGAACCGCAGGAGGCAGAGCCACAGGAGGTGGAGACTCAGAGGGCAGAGCCGTGGAACACTCAGAGGGCTGAGCCGCTGGACAGGGATGAGCAGATTGGACGGCGGTCACTGGACAGGGGTCATACTGGAAGTAGGTGGCCGCTGGACACTGAACAGACTGGTAGCATGTATCTGACAGGTGCTGACCATTGGATTGAGCAACAGACTGGTCGACCGCTGCTGGACGGACTCGTCGACTGCCTCAGGGAACTGGACAGCCTCAATGAGTACAGGGAACTGGACAGGCTCGTAGACAGCCTCAGAGAACTGGACAGCCTCGGGGAACAGGACAGCTTTGGGGAACTGGACAGATTCACGGAACTCGTCAGGTTTGTCGACAGCCTCAGTGAACTGGACAGGCTTGTTGACAGCCTCGGGGAACTGGACAGATTCAGGGAACTCATCAGGCTCGTTGACAGCCTCAGTGAACTGGACAGGCTTGTCAACAGCCTTGGAGAATTCGTCAGGCTCGTCGATACCCTCAGTGAACTGAACAGGCTCGTCGACAGCCTCGGGGAACTGTACAGGCTCGTTGACAGCCTCGGGGAACTCGTCAGGCTCGTCAACAGCCTCTGAGAACTGAACAGGCTCGTCGACAGCCTCGGGGAACTGGACAGGCTCGTCGATGGCCACTGTGGCTGGGAGCGCTGACAGTGACTGGGGAACGGGCTTTCATAGGCGGGAGCGCTGGCAGTGACTGGGGAACGGCCTCTCATGGCTGGGAGCGCTGGCAGCGACTGGGGAATGGCCTCTCACGGCTATGAGTGCAGGCTGCGACTGGAAAGCAGGGGCCCTTCTTCTCTTATGGACGGCCGGGAGCACTGATATGGGAACGGCCTCCATGACCGAGGACGCTGGCTCTGGGACAGACGAGGCTTCAGGCGCTGACTCTGGGACGGACGAGGCTTCAGGCACTGGCTCGTTGACCGTGGCAGGCGCTGGCTCTTTGAACCTGGCAGGCACGGGCTCGTTGAATGTGGCAGGCACAGGCTCGTTGACCGTGGCAGGCGCGGGCTCATTGACCGTGGCAGGCGCAGGCTCATTGACCGTGGCAGGCACGGGCTCGTTGACCTTGGCAGGTGTGGGCTTGTTGACCATGGCAGGCATGGGTGCTGGCTTGTTGACCATTTTCAATTATAAAAGATTGCTTATATAGAGTGACACAGGACACTCGCATGTAAGAAAATACAACCTAGTTGTTCGTGCGAAAGAGCCGTTGGGAAATGTTATTCCAGGCGGCTCATCATAATCCGATGGCAGGTCACTTGGGACAGGGGAAAACACTAAGTCCAGCCGAGTCCATGACATTTGTGATGCAAAGAAAAAATAAATAAATAACAAAACAGAAATTAATGAACACATCTCTGTCTGCATGCAGCTGTTTTAGCCCTGAAGTCATAGATGTATCCAGAGTTGTTTCACTGTGTTTAAGCAAACACACGCACATATGCACGTGCACAGGCAAACTCATCAGTCAACCAATATGCTTGAATGTTACTACAGAGACTACTGTATAACACTGACTACCGAGGTGGCTGGCACGACGAAAACATAAAGACGGGTAGGTATCCAATGTAATAGAAACTAAACAAGACAATTTCACATGACACGGGACCTGACAACTGGTAAAATTGTGTGTGGCGTTTGTGCAGCCAAGACGGTGCTTGCATTGCGGTTTGATCATGGTTAAAAACTTCAAATCAAGAACTTCATTGAGCCAAGTCACCCACATTATGTCTCTCATAGTTTACTAAAAACAGCATATTGAAATAAAAATACATAAATATAGTATTAATATAGGATAGGCTTTATGTAGGCTTCTGTAGTCTCTTGTGGTCCACGCAATGTTGTCAGCTTGAACTGGTCCATAATAGCTTGATGAATTAACTGTGTAATGTTTTAAATTGTCAGGGGAAAAAAGTGTTATTGCTAAAGCAGACAGCAACTCTAAACAGATAAACAGCACCTATTTATTATTGATTGACTATTTTCAAAGCATTGACGAGCTGCTTAAAATACAGTCTTTTACAGCATTTGTCCACCATTCAGAACATTCAACCATGCACAATAAAATATTAGGATATTTTGGGCAGTGAAATGTTTTGTTAATAATTTTATTTTATTGTAAACCAGTGTGTAACTTAAGCACATCTTTTTTAGCCTATATCTCTGACACTTTTGAAGGACAATTCTATAAAATGTATGACTCAAAATTATTATTCTCCATGTTTTTGCAGTTAAAGAATAGCTCAATGAAATTTTCTTTGGTTGGTATTTTAAGACCAACGTGGCTGCCGCTCAAGCAAATATCAATTATTATTTTATTTTTTTATCTGCTGCGGCAGCAGACCTTAGTTTTATTTTTAAATAAAACTAAATAAAATTGAATTGACAAATTGAAAATGAAGTAGAAATAAAAACAAAATTAAAATTAGAAACATAACTCTGGTTGTAAAGACTAATGCAGCTTTCACTTTCTTTAGTCTATGTTTGAGTGGAGGGGAAAAAGCAAAAATAATTGAAATGTCAACAGAATGCAGTAAGAATTGTGCTGAAGGACAATTTTGTCTTCATACACCTAAAGCATACGCATTCATTCTGAAACCACTTTGAAGTTTGTTCAGCAGGATACTAATCATAAAATATACAGTATATATGAAAGGCAACAGAGGTGTTTTTGTTACATTTATATTGACAAACT
Source organism: Myxocyprinus asiaticus (assembly GCF_019703515.2). Classification (NCBI taxonomy): domain Eukaryota; kingdom Metazoa; phylum Chordata; class Actinopteri; order Cypriniformes; family Catostomidae; genus Myxocyprinus; species Myxocyprinus asiaticus. The sequence continues at coordinate 13,544,915 of NC_059383.1, forward strand.
CTCTTAGTTGTGAAGTTTAAAATAAGCTTAAAATATTGATTTTGAGTTTACGGTTACAATTTTAATTCAGATTCATGAACAGATTCATTCGGACTCGGACTCTTCTCGGACTCGGCCTGTTATGGACTCAGTCTTGAGTCTGACTCGGCTCCTTTTGGACTCGGACTCAACTCAGACTCGATTGTTTAAAGACTCAGACTTGACACAGACTCGACTAAGGTGGACTCGAACCCAACACTAGAGGTAATAGAAGAATCCCACACTGATTGGGCCAGCCTGGTGATTCTGGTACCTAAGAGCGATGGCTCGGTCTGGTTCAGTGTGGATTATAGAAAAGTTTAGACCCTTCTGTTTGGTTTGTTTGGGGCCCTGGCTACGTTCAGTGTCTAATGGACAGAATCCTCAGACCGCATGCTGCGTATGCCGCTGTCTACTTGGATGATATCATTATCTTTAGTGGTGACTGGCAGCGGCACATGCAGCATCTGAGGGCAGTTCTGAGGTTGATGCTGCAAGCGGGGCTCACAGAAAACCCGAAGAAGTGTGCAATTTAATGGGTGGAGGTACGGTATCTGGGGTTCCACTTGGGTCATGAGCAAGTGCGGCCCCAAATTGATAAAACCGCAGCGATTGCAACATGTTCAAGACCAAAAAGGAGGTGAGACAGTTCCTGGGGCTGGCTGGCTTATTATTTAAGGTTTGTGCCTAATTATCTGGACGTCACCAGCCCGCTGACTGATCTCACTAAAAAGGAAGCTCCAGACCTGGTCCAGTGAACAGAGCCATGCCAACAAGCTTTCACACAGGTAAAAGCTGCACTTTGTGATGGGCCGCTTCTGCATTCCCATAACTTCTCTCTCCCTTTTGTTTTGCAGATGGACGCATCGGACAGGGGGCTGGGTGCTGTACTGTCCCAGGTGGTGGAGGGAGTGGGCAGGCGAGGTGGTGGGGGTATGTGGAGGCGAGGGCATGGCCGAGCGTTCGTCTGGGGAAAGAGGAAGTGGTAAGGGTTTTCACCTGAAATGAACAGCTGCTAATTGTGATTTCTATGTTGTACTGTATGTGTGTGTGTGTGTGTGTGCATGTGTGTATGTGTTTGGGTGGTTTACGAGGACTTTTTTTTAGGTTACAAACTTGTAACTACAAGGGTATTATGCTATAAATGTGGTTTATGGGGACATTTCTAGTGTCCCCATAATTTAAATCGCTTAAAAAACATACTAAACAATGTTTTTTTTTTTTTTTTTTATGTACAAATGCTTAAAGTTTTTTGTGAGGGTTAGGTTTAGTGGTAGGTTTAGAGTCAGGGGATAGAATCTATTGTTCGTACAGTATAAAAATCATTATGTCTATGTAGAGTCCTCATAAGGATAGCCGCACCAACATGTGTGTGTGTGTTTAATTTAGGTGTATTAATTTAGTTGTTTAGCAGTAATAAAATGACAGGAATTGTGCTGTAGGGATACCTGCAGTTTAATTGGAGGACTCATGAAAACCTATAAATCACTGACATGTTTATGTTAAACACAGAGGTCAAATATCGTAGAAATATGCTCTCTGCTTTACAACATGTATATGATGTTTTAATATTTTTATACCAGTGTTAGCACAAGCAGATCTGACCAGTGAGAACATTCTCTGAACAACCTTGGGAGGGATATTAAATGTTTCTGTTAGCCTTCTATTACAATATTCATCATCAAAATATTTGAATTAGAGATAAATATTTCATAATAAAAGTAAACAAAAGTCTATAGGCAGGATTGCCAGAGAAAGGAAACATTCTGCAGGAAGTGGCTGAAATGGTTGGAATGTTCACAAGACAAGCAAATGTTCTCTAGATTTCTGGGACAGTCTGCTTTAATTTTCCTCTGACTTTAAATATTGACCTTGGCCCAGTGGGAAACCAAGCTTGTCAGGATGTTTGTGCCATCCTGGAATCAGATATATATCAGATATACTTTGAATGTCAACATACTTGTTGCAACATTTTTCCTTTCAGCATTCTCTTGGCAGTAAAATATGAAACATGACACTTCATGTTCTTGTTCATTATCTTTCAAAAAGTAATAACTCCTTATTTTTCTCAATTTTCCTTTAAGGTTAATGGATTAATAACATCTTAAAAGACAATGAATGGCAACAAAAACAAGCAAAGGACAATATTTAAATACACTTGCTGATGTCTTCATAAAGGTTTAAGTGTTCTATGAAGAATTTGAAAGGCACAATGTATTAAAACAGTTCTGAAGTTTAAAAGCTTTTCATTTCAGCCTCTTTTCAGAATACACACAGATGTCAAAATAGTAACAAATGTAGAGCTTTAGCAAAGATGTTTCAAAATATGACACAATATGTGGTGCAGGGGATCTGAGAATCATACATTAACTCTAGTCTAGACAAACCGGTTAACACACACACACGTGGGCTGCAGTAAAAGACACAGCTTACATACTTTGCTGTTTATGAAAATGAAATCAAGAAGTATCCATGGGTGAGAGCACCAGAAACCTTCCTTTCAAAGGTTTTGCACCAAATTTTGGTTTCCCAACTCCCTCTTATACTTGTCCTAAACCAAAACGTTGTGTTTTCTACAATGTAACCTGTTCACAGAAAATATTTCCCAGAATTTCTGCATGCACACACATTCACATGCAGCTATTGTGGCAGTGGTGTGTGAAACCATATGTGAAATTGTTTTGAGTTACTACAAGTGAATAAATGTAAACTGTTATGACGCTTTTATGATTTTACTTCTCTAGGCACTTTTTTTAGCTTTATTCAGCCTTTGAAGAAAAATGCCTCTTTTTTATGTAATAATGTTTTTTACTACAATTTATTTTATTATTTAAAAATCTTAATCCCATGAAAATGTAAAAACTTCAGGCTAAGATGGCATAAACATGCTTAGCTTCAGACACAGAACACACACTGCAACTGATATGATTTAAAATAAATATAATAAATAGACATTTAATTTAAACCTTTACATTCTTAAAGTCACCAAGCACTTTTGCTAATTTTATTGTCTATTCCAGGACTTTTTGTCTTCTTTAGGATGTTCTCATGAAGCCCCACATAACTGGGTCACAAACTAAGTGCGATTTGTCCTGCAGAGAGCTGTGAACCCCTCCCCACTCCCCTCAGTCTGTGTTGATTCACATGCATCCTTTGTGTTCCCCTCCACCCTCTTAATATTCCTCCCTTTCTTAAAGCGCATTTGTCGGGGCAAAGCAGTATGAAAACAGAGACCTATTCAGTCATCATCTTTGTGTTGAATCTGACATAACGAGTAATGTCAAGTGCTACAGAGTACTGTCATGTACTACATTTAAATACTATATATAGTATTATGAAAGTCTGGAAAAACTTTATACTATATTCACATTTTCCATATTTTAGAATAACATAATAATGTCATCAAAATTATACAATAACACAAATAGAAGTATTAAAATATATTGTGAAAAAAGGAAAAAAAAGAACTGTTTTAGCTTCTTCAAAATAGCCACTTTTTGCCTAAATTCTCTCAACCAAAAGTGTGACCTGAGATGCTTTTTAAACAATACTGAAGCAGTTCCCATGTCTGCTGGACACTTGTTGGCTGCTTTACCTTCACTATCTGCTCCAAATCATCCATTAAATAAAAATTAAACTTGGCTTAAAAAAAGAAAAAGAAATTCATACATAGGCACAGTTTATTTTGTCTACAAACCTAATTATGTAGGCTTGACATATTGTTATTCTACAGACATGGTTTAGGATTTTTCCAAAATTCCCAAACCATGATCAAAATGATAAAGGGTAACTCCTCTTACAGTTTTTAAGCTACATCCACCAAACTTCAGTCCAAAAAAAAAAAAAAAAAAAAAAAAAAATTTTGATTCAGTCATGGACAGTAGTTCCACATGTTTGAATGAATTTCTGTTGTTATAGTTTTGGGGGTTACCATCATGGTAAACAGTGGAGCTTGAGGCATTAGAACCAATACATTTTGAATGGTCTATATATTGCTTAATCCATTAAAAAATTTGTTGAGACTATGTGAAGGAAGGGAATGAAGAGAGGGTTAGGTCCGGGTGTAATTGGTGCGATTCGGCGGACATACACAAAAAGTTCCATATCTATCTATCTGACCATTAGGCCTTAAAAATTCTCAAACTTTTAAAATTATTTTGAACTTTCAGACAACATCAACGATTGTCTCTACAAATTTTATATTTCTAGTTACCAATTAAGATCAAATAGCATGTATTTTAAAGGAAACTGTTTAATAAATGTCAAAAGTAAACTAGCAATTCAGAAGGTTTTAACATGTTAAATTTCTTTCTACTTTTAGCTTAGAATGAGATCTGGTTGCATTTTGGTCTCGCAATACCTAAATCATTTGATAATTTAAAATAGTATCTTTATGTAGTAGTGTCTAATGTTTTCAAATGTTATTTATGAGGTAAGTCAAGTGGGTCAGTTTAAATAGTTACAATGCACAAATAGGATATCTACTGTATAACAACCAACAAAATATTGTGCAAAAACCCACAGTGCCAAGAAACCAAAGGTAGTTGTAACGTAGATCACAATGATTGCAAATGTGCTGGCATGAAAGGCACAAGACCTTATGTTTGTTCAGGACTGTACTGTGGCTCTGCTCTTGGGTACAAATACAGAACAGAATGTGAATCAGGCTTGTGACAAATGAGTTAAAAACAGGGAGAAGTGCTCCTCAATCACTCCTGCCCTGTGAATGGCCTCTCTCAGGAGCTTCACCACTCCTGTTTCACCAGCATCTTTCACATTCTTCAGTCTGTAAATTAAATGACTATAACCTGGGGAGCTTACAATCAAGAGCTGTAAGTTACCACAAGATGGTGGTATTACTCAATACATTTCTCCTAAGCTCTCATGTCCAGGTTTGTTTACAGATTAACTGAAAGTTGAAGTTGATTAATTTAAATAAACTATATCAGTATATTAATATTGCATTAGCTTATTCTATGTGGCAGACAAGCTAAAACTACTAAAAGTATTACTTCATCTGACAGAGATATGTGGTTGCAGTGATCGGATCATAAAATGTTTTGGAACCCGTTTACACCTGTATTAGCGCTGTCCACTTGTGATCACCCAATAAGCATCTTAAACTAATGTTCCAGGTTAGCTACAGGTTAAAGGGGTAGTTCACTTAAAAATGAAAATTCTCTCATCATTTACTCACCCTCCTGGCATCCCAGATGTGTATGACTTTCTTTCTTCTGAAGAACACATATTAAGATTTTTAGAAGAATATCTCTGTTGGTCCTCACAGTGGAAGTGGAAGCCAAAAGTTTGAAGATCTAAAGTCCACATAAAGGGAGCATAAAAGTAATGCATACAACTCCAGTGGTTAAATCCATGTGTTTAGACACAACATGATAGGTGTGGGTGAGAAACAGATACATATTTATGTAATTTTTTTTTATCATAAATTCTTCTCCCTTCTCAGTAGGGGGCGATATGCAAGAAGAATGTGAATTACCAAAAACTGGAGAAAGTGAAGGAAAAAGGACTTAAATATTGACCTGTTTCTCACCCACACATATCACATCACTTCAGAAGACATTGATTTAACCACTGGAGTCGTCTGGAGTACTTTTATGTTGTCCTTATGTGAATTTTGGAGCTTCAAAATGTTGGCACCCATTCACTTGCATTGTATGGACCTACAGAGCTAAGATATTCTTCTAAAAATCTTCATTTGCATTCAGCAGATTAAAGAAAGTCACACACATCTGGGATGGAATGAGGGTGATCTGGCACAGAATTTTCATTTTTGGGTGAACTAACCCTTTAAGCGCATTCAACAGCATTTTTGCCATAATGTTACCACAAAAATTACTTTCGACTTTGTCCCTCCTTTTCTTTAAATAGGAAAGCGAAAATCTTGGTTACAGTGAGGCACTTACAAGGGAATGAATGGGGCCAATCTGTAATTGTTAAAATACTCAGTTTCAAAAGTACCACCATAAGACAACATGCATATTAACATGATTTACTGTGATTATATCGCTAACTAACCTTTTCTGTGTATATATCCAATTAAATCCCAGTAATGACAATTTAAACAACTTTACTGCTCAAGTTTTAACAGAAGAATTAATGTGCTTTTATAAAATTATATGCTTCAGAGTTTTGTCTTTAAACCCTAAAAAAATAACAAATAAAATAAAAAATGGCTCCATTCGCTTCCATTGCAAGTGCCTCACTGTAACCTTGATTTTTTTTTTTTTTTTTTTTTTAAGAAAATGAGTGACAAGTCAAAATTATTTATTGTGGTGATCAACATTATGTCACAAATGCTGTCAACTGAGCTTAACTTGTATTGAACTCGGAATATTCCTTTTAAAAATAAACAGGACTAGACTGGATCAGGAAGTCTAGAGAAAAGAAAATGATCAGTATGCCCAGAAACAGACCAAACAGTTTGGAAGGGCCATTCAGAATATTGTACGCAAATGTGTTTTTTTGTTGTTGTTTTTTTTTAGTTTGGGAAGAGATGCTTGTTGTGATTAAAGATATCACCTGAAAATATTGTGATTATATATATATATATATACATACAGTTGCAATCAAAATTATTCAATCCCCCTGACCAGCAATACATTCTGGTGATGTGAATTAAAACACATCAACTAAAACCTCAGTAAACAGTGAAAGTAAGTTTTTAATACATATTTGAGTGATTTTGAGAACAAAGAGTTCAGTTTACACAAATTTTAAAATAAAAAATAACTAATTCTCTCCACAAATGTCATGTCAAAAATATTCATCCCCCAAAGTCAATCATTTGTCGAGCATCCTTTATCCTTAATAACAGCAAATAAATGTTTCGGGTAAGTGTTCTCAGGCTTCGGACACCTCTCTATTAGAATTTTTAACACATTTCTCATGAGCAAAAGCTTCCAGCTCATTGACATTCTTTGGTTTCTGTGGTGCCACTGCTTCCTTGAAATCCCAACAAAAGTTTGCAATGGGATTTTAATGATGGACTGAAAGGGCCATTTAAGGACATTCCACAACCTATCCCTGAACCAGATTTTGGACAACTTGGATGTATCCTTGTTATTGTCTTGCTGGAAAGTCCAGTGATCACCGAGCTTCAATTTACACACTGATAGGCATCACATTTTTCATGCCAAAATGGCCTGATACCTGAAAGAATCCATGGTGTCAGTCACATAGTCAGGATAGCCATTTCCTGTAGCCGCAAATCACCCCCATAACAGGACTGACCCACCTCCATGCTTGACTGTGGGGATGGTGTTTTTCTTGTCATCACCTTGTCATCTTACTCCAGACGTACTGCTGACCCATGGGTCTAAAACTCATTTTCAATTTAGTGTCATACGTCTATAAAACCTTCTTCCAGGACTCCACAGGTCTTTCCTAATTACTTCTTGAATATTCAGTCAACTGGAGTCAACATTTCCCTTGAAGTTTTGCTTTCTTCCACACCCCAAGAAGGTTGTTGTTGTACCATATTTAAAAAAATGTATGAATGGTGCTGCCAACTTTGTCTATTGGAAATTGAAGTGCCTTGGAAATGTACTTTTAGCCATGACCTTTCATGTGTAATGAAATGATCTCCTCTATTAGCTTTTGAGATAGCTTATTTTTAATTGCATTTTTTTCATAGAAATACATATTTGCTTACAACGCTAAACTTAAATTTTAATACTTAAATAAGTGCCATTGCAGATTGACGACTTAATTTTGTTTTAAAACAATTACTTGTGTAGCCTTACATATTTAAGAAACAGCTACATGCAATAGGGGTTGAAAAATTATGACAAGGCTGTATTTTTATAAAATCCTGCTATTTAGAAATATTAGGTTATATATTCACACTATGACTTTGAATGTGTCACTCAACTGATATAAATGTAAAGTTTAAAAATTCTGGGTCATCAGAAAAGCTTACCTTTGTAAATCCTTACTGTCTTGGGGGGGGGGGGGGTTGAATAATTACGATTGCAACTGTATTACCACCTTAATTCAATTATTTTGTTTTGTTATGCTATTGTGAACATAAATAACAGAGTAAGAAGCAGGCTCCTCAATTATAACTAGGTAATAAACAATCAAGAGACACTTAATACAAACATAATTATCCCCAAAAGGTGCCAATTTCATTAATAATCCTCTAAGACAACAAAGACTTTAAATAGATTAATTTATGCATTGTACACATCAATAATAAAAAGTTATACAAATGGAGAGGCTTTGAAAAAGGACAGACACCAGTGTTCCTATAAGCATGCTGATGCTATCTTTTGAATTTTCTCTTTCTTGTGAGTCTTTGGCTGTTCTTAGAAGAGTCAATAAGGCAGTTGGTGTCCTCTGCTCGAGAAGTGAGGGTGTTACTGGGAGAGAAAGTAATCGCAGAGCAGTCTACACTTCCTCCAGATGTACCCATCACTGCAGTTTCTGCAAGGCCACTGAGGAGCATTTAAAGGTTGATATTACACAGACTCTATCCTATAATAGCTTTTGAAGTTTTATGAAATTATTTATGCTGGTTTGCATGAATGTGGAATCATCTGCATTTGCACATGTACAGGAGGTAGACAAAGTAACACAACTACCTAATATTATACTGTATTAACCATTGACCTAAAGTATCGGGCCACCTTGTGTATGTATATACACTGATCAGCCACAACATTAAAACCACTGACAGGTGAAGTGAATAACATTTATCCCATTACAATGGCACCTGTTAAGGGGTGGGATATATTAGGCAGCAGGTGAACAGTCAGTTCTTGAATTTCATGTGTTGGAAGCAGGAAAAATGGGCAAGCGTAAGGATCTGAGCGACTTTGACAAGGGCCAAATTGTGATGGCTAGACAACTGGGTCAGAGTATCTCCAAAACGGCAGGTCTTATGTGGTGTTCCTGATTTGCAGTGGTTTGTACCTACAAAATGGTCCAAGGAAGGACAACCGGTGAACCAGCGACAGGATCATGGGCACCTAAGGCTCACTGATGCGTGTGGGGAGCGAAGGCTAGCCCATCTGGTCCAATCCCACAAAAGAGCTACTGTAGCATAAACTGCTGAAAAACTTGATGCTGGCCATGATAGAAAGGTGTCAGAGAAAACAGTGCATTGCAGCTTGCTGCATATGGGGCTGTGTAGCCGCAGACTGGTCAGAGTGCCCATGCTGACCCTTGTCCACCACTGAAAGTGCCTACAATGGGCACTTGAGCATCAGAACTGGACCATGGAGCAATGGAAGAAGGTGACCTAGTCTGATGAATCATGTTTATTTTAGATAATGTGGATGGCCATGAGCGTGTGCGTCGTTTACCTGAGGAAGAGATTGGAGCAGGATGCACTATGGGAAGAAGGCAGGCTGGAGGAGACAGTGTGATGCTCTGGGCAATGTTCTGCGGGGAAACCTTGGGTCTTGGCATTCATGTGGATGCTACTTTGACACGTAATACCTACCTAAAGACCACGTACACCCCTTAATGGCAACGGTATTCCCTGATGGCAAGGGCCTCTTTCCGCAGGAAAATGCGTCCTGCCACACTGCAAAAATTGTTCAGGAATGGTTTGAGGAACATGACAAAGAGTTCAAGGTGTTGACTTGGCCACCAAATTCCCCAGATCTCAATCCGATTGAGCATCTGTGGGATGTACTGGACCAACAAGTCCGATCCATGGAGGCCCCACCTCGCAACTTACAGGATTTAAAGGATATGCTGCTAACGTTTTGGTGCCAGATACCATAGGACACCTTCAGAGGTCGTGTGGAGTCCATGCCTCGACGGGTCAGAGCTGTTTTGGCGGCACGAAGGGGATCTAAACGATATTAGGCAGGTGGTTTTAATGTTGTGGCTGATCTGTGTATATATACACTGGCAGTCAAAAGTTTGGAATAATGTACAGATTTTGCTCTTATGGAAAGAAATACTTTTAGTACTTTTATTCACCAAAGTGGCATTCAACTGATCACAATGCGTAGTCAGGACATTAATAATGTGAAAAATTACTGTTACAATAAACTACTTCAGAGAGTTCATCAAAAAATCCTCCACGTGCAGCTTTGCAGATCCTTGCATTCTAGCTGTCAGTTTGTCCAGAAACTCAGGTGACATTTCACCCCACGCTTCCTGTAGCACTTGACATAGATGTGTCTTGTTGGGCACTTCTCACGCACCTTACAGTGCAGCTAATCCCACAAAAGCTCAATGGGGTTAAGATCCATAACATTCTTTTCCAATTATCTGTAGTCCAATGTCTGTTTCTTTATCCACTCTAACCTTTTCTTTTTTTTTCTGTTTAAAAAGTGGCTTTTTCTTTGAAATTCTTCCAATAAGGCCTGCACCCCTGAGTCTTCTCTTTACTGTTGTACATGAAACTGGTGTTGAGCGGGTAGAATTCAATGAAGCTGTCAGCTGAGGACATGTGAGGTGTCTATTTCTCAAACTAGAGACTCTGATGTACTTATCCTCTTGTTTAGTTGTACATCTGGCCTTCCACATCTCTTTCTGTCCTTGTTAGAGACAGTAGTGTACACCTTTGTATAAAATCTTTTTTTTTTGGCAATTTCAAACATTATATAGCCTTCATTCCTCAAAACATGATTGACTGACGAGTTTCTAGAGAAAGCAGTTTCTTTTTTGCCATTTTTGACCTAATATTGACCTTAAGACATGCCAGTCTATTGCATACTTGGGCAACTCAAAAACAAACACAAAGACAATGTTAAGCTTCATTTAACGAACAAAATAGCTTTCGACTGTGTTTGATATAATGGCAATGGAAATTTAGCATGATTACTCAAGGATAAGGTGTTGGAGTGATGGCTGCTGGAAATGGGGCCTGTCTAGATTTGATCAAAAGTGACTTTTTTCAAATAGTGATGGTGCTGTTTTTTTACATCAGTAATGTCCTGACTATACTTTGTGATCAGATGAATGCCACATTGGTGAATTAAAGGGGTCATGAACTGGAAAATCAAACTTACCATGATATCTTGACATATAAGAGTTCACAGCACTATAAAAACATACTGTACATTTTTTTGTAAAAATGTATCCTGTACACGTTTACATGTTGCACGGTAAGTGTATCCTTTCACAGTTATAAATGTGATAGCACCATGTATTTACACTTTATTTGGTACTGTCATGCATTACTCAGTATTTGTAAAACACGGAAATGTTTCACCATTGGAAAATGTAACAAGATACACATCATTGTGTTGCGTCTTGGTTTAAACAACAAAAGTAATACCTATTACACAAATAGACAAGTAAATTACAGTGATTACTTACCACGCTGTCACAGACTGCAGTATCCGTGGTGTTTGTGGAGGGGGTTAATTCGGGATCAGACTCTGGCTCAAACATGTATGGATGAATTCCTCCGGTTGTCATTTTTTTTAAACCATCCGAAGTTTTCAAAACATCCCCACACGCGCGGAATGGCGGGGGCGTTTACACTTATCCACATGCAAAGATGTTACCCAATCACAGCAGTGGGCATTTGCACTGAAGTCTTCAAGAACACACACCCCAAAATACGAAGCATTTGAATCAGATGCAAAAAAACTGGATAGAAAATGACCAATTATTCCTAAATGATGACTACTTTTAATGAAAAAAAAAAATAATAATAATAACAAAAATTCACACAACATTATAAGTGGACCTCAAGGAACATTATAAAATAAAATTCCAATTCATGACACCTTTAAAGTACCAATTTCTTCAGAAACAGCAAAATCTTTACATTATTCCAAACTTTTGTCTGCCAGTGTGTGTGTGTGTGTGACAGACATAACACATATCCTAAGGTTCAGACCATGTAAGCAACACTTTTTATAGAACAATAATAGAACTGTACCGGTTTGCTTTTGTACAAATATTAGATGGTCCAGCTTCATCACTGCCTGAAAGTACATTTACAAGTGCATTAAATATGGTACAAGTCTCAATAGACCAGCTATATGTGCACATCAAACACACTGCAAGTGAGAAAAGAAGAATTACACACCAGTATGTCTCCGTTCTGTCTGGTCCAGAGCAGAAATCAGGCTGTTTCCCTGCAAGAGTACAAAGATAAACACTTCACAATATAGACATATTATGACACTTAGACATTAACCACAATTTAATTCCAATATTACGCAGTGTACTTGTTTTTGTATATAACAGACACCTGTGTGGTATTTGAATTTCTCTTTTTTAAGCACAAATTGACATGCTCAGAGTATTCCAGAGGTGGAAAGAACCCCTGACACAGACAGCACTTTTCCATCTTTGCTGATCTGTTGAGAAATGGAACATCAAAATGCTTAAGGTAGAATTTTTTTATTGTGGCAATAATAGTCATTTATTCTCAGCATTATTAATGATAGATCATTGATATGTCTGGAGGATAAACTGCTGTACCTACTTCCTATATCTGTGTTGAGTCTCCTTGGTCACATCTCTTCTGGTCCTCTTCCTTAAGGAAACTAAAATAAGAAGAGTGATTTTTTTTTAAATGATGCATTTCATGAATATTTAGACCTGTGACAAATTAAGCTCCAATATGTCTCAGAATTAGGCTTTTAAAATGAAGTATAAAGTATATAGCACATACATTAATCTATTCACACAGTTTTAACTAACATATTTGTTGTTCAGTACAGGTCATACAGGTTTGGAACAACACGAGGGAGAGTAAATGATGACAGAATTATTGATTTTTGGGTGTACTGTCCCTTTAAGTTCCACACTCTTTAAAAAACTACAGTAATGGTAATAAACACCAAGGTCCAGTTGTTCAGTGGACTAGTAGATGGGAACGCAGACCTTGTGGTTGTTCTTCGTGTTGGTCTTGGTCCTCTGCTTCACCATCACAGAAGGCTGCATGCAACTCAATCCTGCTAAGAGGGAAGAGTTTCAAGCACATGGGACACTCCATCCTCTGACTTTCAGGAGGTTCAGCCTCTGATGGCATGCTGTCCAGCTCCATCACCTCCTCCTCTACTGCAGGAGCTCCTCCCTCGCCCTCCACCTCCATCGCTTCACTGTCAGCACGAGACTGAGGCTGTCAATAAGTTAAGAGACAGTGAGGGAAGCTCAGGTCATATGTAAATGGAACTTAATTTAAAGCATTTCTCTTGGGTTGATCTTTAATATGGAAAGACACTGAGGCTCTAATCCAAAGCCTAGTTTTCAGTTCAGAATCAGAATCAGATTTATTGCCAAGTATGCTTACACATATAAGGAATTTGTCTTGGTGACAGGAACTTCCAGTGTACAACAATACAAAAACAATACAAAAACAGCAGCAAGACACAGATAATAATAAAAAATAAAAAATAGTTATACACATATGTACATACACACACAGACACACACATACACACACGTAGTGCAATCTAATACAAATCTGTTATCTGTTATGTACAGTGCAAATACAAATCTGTTATGTACAGTGCAAATGTTTGTTTTTTTCCCAGAGGAATGAAATGGCAGAAGAGGCTGGATGTGTTGGATAAATATAAAAAAAGACTAAACTGTGTATTGCACATAGTTATTGCTCAATGGGGCAATTTAACTGTTAAGAAGGTAGCTGCCAATGTAGACAGCAGATGGTGACTACGCTCACTAGGTATAGTGTGTTACCTGTGTGGGACTGGCAGGACTAGTCACCATTAGCTCTGGTGTGCTGTTTTCAGTCATCTGAGTTTCTACATTAAAAAAAGTTCAACTTAAGTAAATTCATACCAGAGGAAAATGTGTAATTGAGAAAATTCAACCTGCATGATCAACAATGTACCTGGACAAAATGTTGCTTCATTTTCATAACCCTCGCAATTCTGGGCCTCCTCCTCTTCCTCATCTGGATGGTGAATTTGAGTGTCATCTGAGATATCTTTCCTGTCAATTAAAAATGGGACATATTAGGTCAGCATTGGATAGGATCAGATAAATATCAGTGTATTCTGGAAAGGTCTAAATCTTGAAACTACCCTTAATGTAATAATGACTGAGTCTAAGCCCTCAAATCTTATCCATGCTTGTGAATTAAAAAACGGAGGAGAGTAATGAAGGCGAGTAAATGACAGAATGTTAATTTTTAGGTGAACTACTCCTTTAACGTTTTTATTCTGAAGACTCAGAATAAACTACAACTCTCTTTCATTTGGGAGAGGGACTTGTGGAAAAAAACAAAACACGAAAGGACAAAATATACAGTACAGTGCAATAGTTTTAGGCTTTTTGTATAGAGAGGTTTTTAATGTTTTCAAATCAATGTCAGGAATAGTTATTTTTCAATTAAATTCAAAGTGCAGTAAACAAAAAAACAAAAAAAACAAAAAACAAAACAAAAATTGGTGTGACCACCCTATTTCTTTAAAACAACACCAATTCTCCTAGGTTCACTTGTGGACAGTTTTTCAAGGTTATTCCAAGCATCTTGGAAAACTTGCCTCAGTTCTATGTATTTTGCTATATACTGTCTTAATGGCTTTTGTATCTTCATGTAATTCCAGACAGACCCAAAGATGTTGAGATCCGGGCTCTGTGAGGGCCATACCATCTGTTGCAGGACTCCTTGTTTTACTTTTATTCTATTCTATTTGCAATAGGAATTCTTGGAAAACTTAAATTGATATTTCCTATTGACACACTAAAGACGATATAAAATAAGCATCTTAAAGGAATGTTCCGGGTTCAATACAAGTTAAGCTCAATCAACAGCATTTGTTGCATTATGTTGATTACCACAAAAATTAATTTAGACTTGTCCCTCCTTTTCTTTAAAAAAAGCAAAAATCTCAGTGAGTATTGATGCTGACTACCACCCCTGGAGTCATGAGTTCGAATCCAGGGTGTGCTGAGTGACTCCAGCCAGGTCTCCTAAGCAACCAAATTGGCCCGGCTGCTAGGGAGGGTAGAGTCACATGGGGTAACCTCCTCGTGGTCACTATAATGTGGTTCTCGCTCTCAGTGGGGCGCGTGGCAAGTCGTGCGTGGATTATGGAGAGTAGCATGAGCCTCCACATGCTGGGAGTCTCCACAGTGTCATGCACAACAAGCCACGTGATAAGATGCGTGGATTGACAGTCTCAGAAGCAGAGGCAACTGAGACTTGTCCTCCACCACCCGGACTGAGGTGAATAACTGCACCACCACAAGGACCTACTATGTAGTGGGAATTGGCCATTCCAAATTGGGAGAAAAGGGGATAATAAAATTAATAATAAATGCAGAAATTGAGGTTACAGTGAGGCACTTACAATGGAAGTGCATGTGGCCAATTTTTGGAGGGTTTAAACACAGAAATGTGAAGCTTATAATTTTATAAAAGCACTTGTATTAATTCTTCTGTTAAAGCTTATGTATTCTTTGAGCTGTAAAGTTGTTTAATTTGTCATTTTTACAGTCGTTTTAGGTTTTGTTGCCATTACATCGTCATGGTAACAAAGTTGTAAAATTGGCCATAACTTTACACAGAAAAAGTTAGTAAGTGATTTTTTTAACACTAAAATCATGTTTACACGCATATCGTTTCTGTCTTGTGGCTGTACTGTTGAAACAGTGAGTATTTTAACGTAAAAAAAATCGGCCACATTTACTTCCATTGTAAGTGCCTCACTGTAACCTCGATTTTTGCATTTTTGAAAGAAATGGAGGAAAGAGTCGAAATTCATTTCTGTGGTAATCAACATTATGCCACAAATGCTGTCGACTGAGCTTAACTTGTATTGAACCCGGAACATTCCTTTAAGGCAAATGATTTTGTTGAACATCTTATGTGTATAAGACTTTGTGTATTGTCAAATCCTTAAAGATAATTGAAGCTACTCACTTGACACTTATAACAGTTCAAAAACTTAAAACTGATGCTGTATGTGTGTTCTCTAGCAATAAAGTTGTCACTGACTTCATAATATGGGTGGAAAGCTACTTAAAACCATGCTAGAAATCTCAGTTTCAGATGCACACAACTGCAACTCAGCACTGCAGGATGCATTTTCTCACTACTGTAACTACACATTTATATAGAGTTTTGCAAACTAGACACTCTTATACCTGAAAGGTTTAGTTGCAGGCGTGGGCTCCACTTGGCTGAAGAAAGGGTATTTTTGCTCCTGAGAAGGCAAACAATTTATCAGCAACAAGTGCAGCAACATTCTAAACATTGTCTTTTCAGTCAACAACTGGAGGTAAAAGAGTATCACCTTGTGGTTGAGATGGTAGTACCCCCCATTAAGAAAACAACAACAACAACAGCTGAGAAACCATGGATCCAAGGAATACAACAATATGACCGATATTATAAAACTATAGTATTCAGTTCATAAAAAATAAATAATAATAAAAACATTTAAAAACTAAAACATACTAATCCCTGCTACAAGGGAAATTATAGTGTACAGTATGAAAGATGGATAACTGTTTATTTCTTTTGAAACTTGGTATAAAAATAATGAAAAAAGAGAGAGAGTATAGCCTATGGACTGATTGAGAAAAAAATAAGCCCTCGTATTATTGGCTTCCATTATTGACCAATGCAGATAACTGAAAAGATCTCCACCAATATAAATCCCATCCCTAGATCTAATAAATTTCTTTCAAAGTCCTCCACATACCCATCCGAAAAGAAAGGATGCAGGATGCATTATTTAACAGTTATATTATAAAGGCAGAGGCCATGTGCACTAAATGTAAAGTAAATAGCATCAAAAAGCATCTTCTTTGCACCAAGTACAAATAGTGTTAGATTCTATTTGCACCCATATTTAAATACTAACATACAGTACAGTGGCATCACTGCAGAGTGTTTACTGTGTTTTTTTTGAGTACCACAGACACCCTACACCCACTCCTACACCTAAACCTAACCAGAGACTATTTAGCAGAGATGGGCCACTTCTATTAAAATGGGAGAAGTTGGAATGCCCAACGGCAGCCAACGGTCAATGGATATAGAAAGGAAGTCCCACCTTACTGGTAAAAGATCCAATCAACTTTTAGATTCAGACATCGCCTGTCCATCAACTCAACAACGCGCATGCACATTAGCTATACAAGCTATAATCTGAGGTAAAGAAACATAATTTATGATACCGGTGTCAGATTTTACTGCTGATTTGATATATATCCTTTGATCTTAATCTTGACCAACTGTTTAGGAGATTTTGGTCTTTTCACATTCAAGTAGATAGGAGCTACACTGGCATGACTGGAAACAGCCTCACGAGAGAGTTCCAAAGATGGCCGACAATGGACTGACTTGCTAGAAAGACTTTGACCTAACCTTAACCTTCCCTTACAAAAATTAACCATGGTTTTACTACAGTAACCATAGTATCACCATGGTATTTTGTAGTAAAATCATAGTAACCACAAATTTAAACATAATAGTAATAATAATGTTTATTTTATATAGCGCCTTTCAACAAACTCAAGGTCGCTTTACAAGTAGCAATCAGATATGAAAAACAAAAAACAAAACAGAAGAGCAAATCAATTAAGGGTCAGAATGACATAGGGCAAAGAGATGTTTTGAGGTGGGTTTTGAAATCATGTATGGTGTTGAGGTCACAGAGGGACTGTGGGATATAGTTCCATAATGTTGGAGCAGTAGTGCTAAAAGCCCTGCCACCCAGTGATGTTAGCTTATAAAGTGGGATGAGTAGTAAACCGGAGTCAGAAGACCTGAGTGAGTGAGATGGTGTAGGGACAAATAAGATCTGTGATGTAAGGAGAGGAAAGACCATGTAGAGCTTTAAATGTTGCGAGGAGTAATTTATACTGAATGCGGTAAGAGACAAGTAGCCAGTGCAGTCTACGTAAAATGGGGGTGATGTGACATGATTTCTTGGAATAAGTGAGAACCCGAGCTGCAGAATTCTGAATGTATTGCAGTTTATTGATTGTTTTAATGAGGAGACCAGAAAAGAGGGCATTACAGTTGTAGAGTCATGAAGTGATGAAAGCGTGAACAAGAGTCTCTGCATCATTTATTTTGAGAATGGGGCATGGTCTGGCAATATTACGGAGGTGAAATAAAGCAGCTTTTGTGAGAGAACAGACGTGAGGGAGGAATAAGAGTGAAGAAATAATGCTGAGGTTTCTGACTGTAGAGGAGTGTCTGACCAGGACACCATTAATATCAACAGACTGATCAGAGTGGCGAGATGTAAGATTTGTGGAACCAACTAAAAGTACAACAGTTTTGTCAGTGTTAAGTTAGGTTATTGATGCCATTGATACATGCAGATAAGGAGCTTGTGGGTAAGGGGGCAGTGGGCTTTGAAATGATATAAAGCTATGGGTCATCAGCAAAACAGTGAAAGTTGAGTCCATGCCAGAGGATGATGTGACCCAGAAGCATATAAGTGATGAAGATAAACATAGTTACTATATTCACACTAGGGCTGGGCGACTAATCAAATTTATTTTCAATTACGATTTTGGCTTCCAACGATTATGAAAATAAGATAATCAAGATAAAATTACGATTATTGTACCATATTCTGTTTTGCAATGAAACACCCCGGCATTATATCTTTAAAGCATCCTTTATTAAAGTTCAAATAATAAGGAAGTGGGTTTTGAATATAAACTCCGAAACGGCATTTCTCTGTGGGGTCAGCGCCGCATCTATGAGTTGCGTGAAGTGACCGGGGAAGACATTGAATCTTCTCCCGGCTGATGCATATGGCAAGCCACGAGTCTCGGAATAAAGCAATAGTTTTAACGCGTGTACATATAAAACGGCGCAGTTGGCGGTGTTCTGAACAACCATAAAGCTGTAAAATACGGCGTAGTAATTTCAAACGGCGTAAAAAACATGCAAAAATAGTTTAAAACCTGTATTGGACGATATAAACAATTTTCGGGCGTTTTTTACGCCGTTTGAAATTACTATGCCGTATTTTACGGCTTTACGTTTGTTTAGATCTCGGCCATAAATAATATGATCAGTAAAACACTTCAGTGCATTATCAATTTGAGCTACTAGACTCTGAACTTAATGAAGGGTAAAAAGACAAATGACTTCTATAAGTCAGACATGGAGACTAATTTGTTGATAAAAATACATTTTGTAGATAAAGTTAGTACCGTAACTCAAAACACTAAGAAACGGTTTCATAATAATGACTTAGTATCTCATTACAATGAGAAATATTCTCATTATGACTTACAAAATCACTTTTTTAATCAACTGTGGTGCAAAAAGCTTCAACAGACATTCAACCATATTCAATAATAAAAAAAAAAAAACATGACTAAACATGTTCATATTCTTTTGATATAATAATATGCCTTCATATGTGAAAAGTTATCACAATGGTTATATGCCAGTATGATAATGCTTTGTTAAAATATGTAACTCTTTCATACAGTAAAAACAACAATTTACTACAAATAGACAATTGCCTGTGTCCGAAATTGCCCCATGTCCCCTTATTCACTAAAATAGAAGTACACAATATTAGAAATGAGAGATCGAAAAAGAGTGAGCAACACTTACGTAATATACTCTGTGCGTTAGAGATGGCTGCGGAGCTATCGCAGAAACAAGTTAGTCACATATGTACTTTCCATGTGTATTTTCATCTTACACGCACTGTAGCTTACTTTGAAAAATAATGATTATGATGATAATAATAATTACAGCTTTATTTTGTATCTATACAAATGGCACGTTGTGGTTCCACTCATGGAATATTACAGTAATACAATAAATCTTCATTCCATTTGTCATGTTTAATATGTTCATAATGACTAAAAATAATAACGTACTGCCAACAGGAAAAACCACACGAACAAGTGTATATTATTCATTTATTTAATATAATGATTTATGTAATATCACGAAACTCTCCCATCCAAACTGTGCTGCGTTTAGAGAAAAGGGACCTGTTGCACTAGCTATACGAATGTTACAACATAGCGTAGTTGTGGCGTAAATGGGCACTAAGTCACAATTTACGCACTACTAATATTTGAGCGTTGCACCATTGAACTTGGGTAGGACGTAACCCTACGTATAAACTAAATATTTACGGAAGCCTCCAACCAGGAGTAATGAATGGAATAAAAAAGCAGACTTATATTTTATGACATCAATGAGGTCATGTTTTGCGTGACAGGCATCAATCATTTTGACGTACAGTATGATGTTGACATTTACACTCATTTACATTTACGAGAGAGAAAAAAAACAGCATGAAACCGATCTAACGGTGCCGTTTTCAGGGTGCGTCATCTGGTGTCAAGTTTCAACACATTCAAAATATACATAGGATATTAAAATGAATAAATGTCTATTTTACCAGCCTGTTGTATTAGTATTTATGACCCCTTATTTATTTTAGATACAGTTCCTATATATTATTATTTACACAGGGCAAATATATTGCTCAAATCTACTTTTATTACGTATCATATTTTAATGGGGATATATTTTATTACAGCTGACAGTTACGTGAGCAAACAAGGTTTGAACATCAACCGTAACAAGATCAAATTGAAGCTTATTGGATAAATACAGGTAAATGTCATAATATGCGACTACGCATTACATTACGGAGAGCTTACGACCTACTAGTTAAGTCTTGCCTTAAGAACAGGTGGTGCAACCAAATTAAGCACCGACTTAGTTACAACTAACTAGTAGTTACTAAGCCCTTAGTGTGAACTTTACGTCCTAACTTAAAGGAGAACTTACGCACATCTGGTGCAACCCTACCCAGATCACGGGTGCATAGTGTCCTCATCCAACCACAAACAGTACTGATGTTATCAATAACAATCATTAATAAGATGAATACATTACCTACAGGTGATAACCCATTATTTGAATAATACATCTTATTATAATTTCCTCTGTGTACAGTTTTCTGAGTTCAAAAATAGAGAAGAAAAACACTGGTGCATTAAGATGAATTAATGGGGTAAAAAGCCGCAATTCATTATAAATTTAGCTCACTATATATATATTTAAATGAAGAAATGATTGGTTAAAAACATATACAATATATATATCGACTCAGTTCATCATTGATTAGGTGAGAACACCTCAAAAACCAGCAGGCAGGGCTCATTATACTACATAAAAAACGCCATAAAAAGTGGCACTTTTGTGCAACCAAAAACAGTGTTTTTTACGGCGTCATATACCAAGCCAAACAGCGTAAAAAGCAGCGCTTTTCACATACACTAAACACCATCCAATACGGCAATTTTAAACTATTTTCACGCTTTTTGCGCCGTTTGAAATTACTATGGCATATTTTACAGTTTATGGTTGTTTAGAATGCCGCCAAATACGCTGTTTTAGATGTACACGCGCTAAAACTATCGCGTTATTCTGAGACTCGTGCAATAACATGATGAAAAAGTAGACCTCATTCCATAGAACTGTGAGCTCCCCTGCCGTTAATGATGGCGATAGAGGCTTTCCTTTATTTGACTACCATACGTAACATAAAATAATTATCATATGACAATAGCCTCCCCCCACCCAGTGCAGCTTACATTTCAAGTTCAAGGAAATCCACAAGTTTTTTTTTCTGTTTTTTTTTTAAAGTTCAATAAATGCATGTTCCAAAGTCAATGAGTAATCGTGTTAAATAATCGTGATCTTAATATTGACCAAAATAATCATGATTATGATTTTTGCCATAATCGAGCAATCCTAATTCACATCATATTACTGTAGTAACACCATGGTTAATTGTATTAAAACTATGGCTTCTGCAAAAACATGATTACTACAATATTATTATAGTAAAACCATGGTTAATTTTACCCAGATCAAACCTCTCTCTAAACTCCCTGACCGTCACCGCGACAAAATCACTGCGAGGAAATCAACTTTTATATTCATTTTTATTTATTTTTAGTAGTATTAAAGATGTGCTCAATAATTTTTTGACATATGCCGAAGTATGACCTACACTGACACCTAGTGGCCTGGATGCTGCATCATTCAAACACAGTACTTTTCAGTTTCAGATGCCATTGTAGAAATTCACTATTCACAATAAGCCAGGATTAATTTAATCCATAAAAGAAATTGTCCAATAACAGGGTAGTTACTGAGATTAAGGGAGTAGTATTCAGATGGTCATGTGATTCTAACATGGCTGCCCCCATGAGGGCACTCCTGCCCCATGTAGAATAAAACAGCTTTTATAAGGTTACTGATATGACTTTACTCTTCATCTCAAATGAGTGGCCATGATTTTATACATATGTTTCAATATTACTATACATTTCTTTGAAAGTAAAACTTTAAACGAGAAAAAAAATAACTTAGTGCAACTTTAAAGGAACTATTAAGAGTGGAGGCAGGAAACAGGATGGGAAAAAGTGGGACAAAAGGGGATTTGAATTTGGGTCATCCACACGAAAAAGCACATTCACACCATCGTTACACCACACTGCAATGACACTAGGGGCACAATTTGTCTGCAATTTCTGTTTCCACAAGAAAGGCAGGTGCTATTTCCACCTGGTGCAAATTTTCACTCCGTATTATTAACTTGACACTCACCACTTCATCTTTAGTCTCAGGAGAAGACAGCACTACATATGTTTCACTTGGTCCACCCTCAGCTGCCTCCTCGGACCCCACCACAGACTCCTCCCTTTCTTCCTCCTTCTCTTCCTCCATTTCTACTCTGTTGTTTTTCTTCTCCCCCTCTTTTTCATTCTCCTCATCATCCTCTGAAAGCTGAGGAGCTCTGTGGCGCTTCCATCTCCTCGTGCCAAATGGCCTCTCTGGCAAAACCTGAAATAAATGTATCATTTGGAATAATGTATAAAATACAGTGTTCAACTGTTGTAGTCAGTCGATAGTCAGTTGTTTTATCGGTTGATATTTAATGTTTTTGAAAGAATTGGCAGAAGTTTTAGTTCCACCTTGTGTCAGTTTCCAAATCTACTACTAAACATATAATTTGCATAAAATGAAGACTTTCAGTCCAGAAATATATTTTGCACAAGAATGCAAACGTAAATGCCTGGACAATGGACTGCAAGCGCACGGTCCCATTGTACACACTTGTGTTTTAACGTTCCTAAGTACCTGAATATAACTACACAGGTTGTTTAGGTTATTCACATTTGTAATAACACTTTTTAAATAAGAAGTTTTGACTGATTGAATGTGTGTGAGTTGATGTCATGTGTGACTCAAGGGATCTCAGGTTAATTGGCATCTGTCACTCACTGGCTGACTCCACTCTGCTTTACGAATGAGCTCTCGCTGGGCCTCCTTCAGGGTCTTCTCGTAGACCTCCAGCTGACACATGATCACACGCGTGTAGTCATCCGGATTTTGCCCCTGGGGGCAGAAAGGCACTCCCCAGTAGTATGACACAGTGCGCTCTCCCTTCTCCACTGCAGTTTGTGGAGTTTTGCAGTCAGAGTGTTTGGATGCTGGGTCTCTTGACGTTCTTGAGTCCTCCAGGGTAGGCTGGGACATCTGTGAGACTTTTGTGGATGGATGGAGGGTGATGGAATTTGGAGAGATACAGGGTTGGGTCTGGGAAATCTTGGTCTTGGCTGGCTGTGGAATTGTCTCCTGGTGGAAGACTGGGCTCGGGGAGGGAGCCTGGAAATGGTGACAGGGAAAACTGATAGTAAACCAATTCACTGAAAGGTATTCCTTAAAGACATTAAAGAAATAGTTCACCCAAAAATGAAAATTCTGTTTTAGTATTCAAAACAACCGAAGTTCTCATGTGAACACACAAGCCACCATAAACAAGCTTCTCCCATAGCACTTATGAATGCGCAATATACATCAAGATTTTTTTTTACATAAAAATGACTTGAATCATATGCCTTCAGAAGATTTGGAATATGACAACAAAGTCACACTGACTTCATTCAAGATACTTTTGGGTCCTTTTAAAAGGTGAAACAAAAAGACACTATACACTATCCTGCAAAGACGTAGAGCAGTGGTTCCCAACTTGGGATCCGCACCCCCAGAGTTCGCGGGGGGCGGAACCTCACGCACTTTGAGGCAGTCACAGATTGATAAAATGCGCAATACCAGTAAGACAGCATTTCAGCTTCCTTGTATAACTCAACATGATAAGCAAAATCTCAACATAAAAGAGCCTCTTTACACAACTGCATGCAGATGAAGCGCATCAAATATATTCTGTGGAGGTGCGCTGACTGTCCAACATGTTCACACGGGAGGTCGGCATGTTGTTTCTGATAGTTCCGGTACACTTGGATCGATGACATTATGCCAACTCACAAACTGATCTCCAGTTATCAGAAGCGTCTGGTTACAGTTGTTGCTGCTGAAGGTGGCACAACCAGTTCTTTTTTCACATGGGTGATATAGGTGTTGGATAACTAAAAAATATATATTTGAAAACTGTATTTTGTGTTTACTCAGGTTGCCTTTGTTTCATGTTATATCTCGTTTAAAACAATTTAACATGAAAAATACACAAAAATAGAATAAATCAGGCCATCATATTTTTCACAGCACTGTATATGTATATTTAGTCACAGTCAGCCAATTCAAACCCTTCTGAGAAGACGGAAATTATTCAAATTATGAAACGTTCTTTCCTGCATATTTGTTTGCATGTATATGCATTAAATAAATAAAATAAAATACAGTAATATACAACTTCAAATACAACTTATTGCACTGCATACCACTGATATATATTCTTCAAGGAAAAAAGGTTGGGAACCACTGACGTAGAGGGTCTTTACTAAAACATCTTCTGTGTTCCAAATAAGAAAGAAAAAAACAAATTAGTAATTGATTTTGAAAAATCAATTTTGATAATTGAAAAAAAATGGCAGGATTTTCATTTTTGTATGAACTAGTCCTTTAACATGCAATTGTTTCTAATACACAAACTACTAAAAATATATTTCGCCCCTACCTCTTCGCTACCATCATCTTCATCATCATCTGTTAAATGCAAGACCATGTGACTAGTAAGCCCATCCCAAGCCTGAGTGTTTGGAGCTCTTTCTGCAGTTTAAACATAAGGAAAGTGTTAGAATTACCCAAAGTGTTCTTATCAAAATAAGAGATTGTGACTATTATTAATATTGCAAAACTTTAAATATTTAATAACTATATTTGCACTTCCTGAAGGAAACGGCAGTGCTTACAAGGCAGCAAAAACTAAACCGAACATAAAACTAAGTATTAGAAATATTTAAAGTAAAAGTATTTGAAGTACTACCTTTATAGGCAAGTTTAGGATTATGACACTCAGCATACTTATTTTCTGTCAGCTGTGCTATCAACAACGCAACACTGTCTTTCCAGTGTAAAATAGACTGTAGACTGGTAAATAGATGCAAGAAAGAAAAGATCAATTCAATCACAATTGTATGCAAATATTACAGCTTTGTTGGATTGATTTTGAACGGTGAATTCAATAAGAACTTTTCCAAATGCATTCTTAAATGTTTTATTTAATTTTTTGTATAAAGTTTGTTAACAATATATAGCACACATTAGGCTAATATTATCTACAAAACAAAGTTTCAAGAGAGTCTATATGTTCCGAGCTGAATTATTTGCAGACAACTGCACAATTAAACAATAGAAGAATTTTAATACAGTACTGTCTTGCAAGCACTGTGAAAATATAAACATTTACTTAAAATAGCCACAATTATAGCAAATTGTAACAATTAATTATTACACACATAAGCATTTGTTTTCATTTTTAAAACTATGCATATCATTCCTAATCATGTATAAAAGATCTGTACATAGCACTGCATGATTTTACCTTGCAGCACACGCAAGACCTAAACAAAATATGCAAAAATATCTGTCATCTAATGGATGAAACTATAAATATTTGTATGGAACCATCGCACAGAGAACCCAATAACTTGACAGGCCCTGTCGGCAGGAACCAATCCTACTCTGTGTGGTGCTGAATACTGCAAAACACTGCTCAGACTTGCAGCACTAGTGGGTCAACCACACATGAAACCTGAGGTATACACAAAGCATCTCAGTCTACAGGCTCGTAGACTTTAAAAACTTAAACACACTGCAGTTTAGGGGAAGAGAACAACAGGACACATACCAGAGTCAGCTTTTACATTCTCACCCTGAGTCATCTGATCCTTCACTTGCTTCAGGTCATGAGTTTTCTGTTAAAATGACCAATCAGAAGAGTTAGATGTTGACAGTGCTCAATCCTGTTCCTTAATATACAACTTCCTGGAGTTTAGTTCCATCTCTAATCAAACACACCTGAACCTGCTAATCTCTTATCTTGGAATTCACTTGAAAATTACTGGCAGGTAATTCACCGGCAACATAACATAACAATCTTCAATCCTTCAATCTTTAATCCTGATGGATAAAATTCCCACTCTAAGTGGTCTACGCTAAGGACGTGAAATATTTTTACTCAGTGAAGAAATATTCATATTACAGAAGTTAAATGTGTTGCGAAAGCCGTTTCATGTTGTCTATATGTCAAAAAATCTTCAAAACATGATTGGAACTAGCATTATAGAGGATGAAACCATTCAAAACCTGATAAGGTTAAGCCAGTCTTTTATGAATGAAATATGGTGGCTGTGCCATTTCCTACTTACACTTCTTACGATGACATCTGCATTGTCATTTGTAGGCACAGGCACACATTTTAGGATTGATGGCTGGGATCCTCTGGAAAGTGAAAGGCATTTATCTGCATCTGTGCTCTTGGGAGACAAACCTTTATGGTTTAGATGTGCTGGTAAATCTTCATCAGGTATTTGAGTACTGTCTTCATTCCCCTCTTCTAGCAAATCAGTCCTTAGTTTAAAGTCATTCTGAGTGAAGACAGGGCTTTTGGGAAGGGGCGAGTCCTGATGTGTGGACTGAGATCTGTCAGGAGAGGTGGGGCAAACAGCACTGTCCTGTGTATTAATGTGGTTTATTGAGTCTGTGCTGGCCCTGATTAGATCCTGACTCACTTTCTCCACACATACTAAAGGCTGGCGAATAAAGGGGGAGCACAGGGGCTGCAAGACAGACTGAGAGATGTCATCCTCTGCAGAGTCTTTGATGAGTGGCTGTTTATCTGAGGTCTTATTCTGGGAGGACTCATGGACATGCTATGTTGAAATAAAGAAGAAGAACTGAGAAGAAAGACAATCTCAGGAAAGTAACTTGAAAATGAAATCTGGAGCCAAGTAATCAGCAAGTAAATGGGGACAAAAATGTTTTTGGTGGCCCAAAACTTTGTGATTAAAGCTGCTATAAGTGATTTTTTTTTTTTTTGGGGAATACCACACATAAAATGGCCCTACTGCCAGACAGATATAAATGAAATATCTGTAATGTACTGTATGTAATAAACACTATAAAAGAATCTGACTGCTGCCCAAGTGCAGTGTTAGGCCACGTCAACACTAGTATGTTTTCGATTGAAAACGTATGATTTCACAATGTTTACTAGAATGCTGTTTTCCACCACCGAAAATGGGCTGTTTAGAAAATGGATTAGTGTAGACATGGCCCTAATCTCGTAAATGAAATTACTGACCAAAACGTAAATTGACGAAAGGTTTTTTGATTTAGTCAACACTAACAAAGCCACGATGAATGCATCAGGATAATCAAATGAAAAATGATTTTCCACCAACATAAGCGTAATATTACAACTTAGATCTGCACAGACAATGAAGTAAATAAACAGATGAACTCGAACTAAAGTTACGCGCTAGTAAGAATATGCGTTACCGTTAAAACTTGCTACTTGTAACTCGTAACTAGTATTCTAAACTGCCTAAAACATGAAATAGACTTCTCGTCAACTAAAATACAGTATGTTATTTTATTATATGGCATATATTGCTTTTAGGCAGCATAAAATGAGAACAGAGCAAAATCTAACTCCCTTTTTCTCTATAAATCTTGACATCAGCATGATTTCAAGCTCGATTACGCCTCCTATTTTAGCCAATCAGAGATGAGGTGGTAAATTTTGATTGGCTGGCTAGATCACAGATCATACTGCTAATCAAAACAGGAGGAAGAGGAGATGGGGATAGTTTGTTTTCAAGACAGGAAATGTGTAAAACACTATGACCACACAAAAGCAGCTCTTTTGTTGACTTAACTGTTTTTATTTAACCTTTATGAAATATATTTTTTAGTCTGTACACTGACAATAGGCTTACTAGTTAGCTAAATATCTGGCTAGCTCTCTTAGTATGGTCTATATTAGTATATATTAGTATTATTTTATATATAGTATTATATTATATTAGTATTTGGTTATCTAGGTTACCAAGTTAGTTACACTTATGTAGTTACTAGCTCGGCCATGTTATCTACCACTTTCATCTGAAATTTTATTAATATAATCTCTCCCATGCGTAAAACTCTTTAAGACTAACATAGTAGTATAGTTTTGGGGGAACTTAATTTTACATCTATCTGTCCCAAACGATATTCTGAGAGATCAGTTTATTAAAATAAATGTGACCAGATTACAGTCTACCATGACAGCCTTGTGTATTATAAATACTATGAATATTATAAATACTGCCTAAATTAACATTCTGTTCTTGATAATAAATTAGAAAAGCTGTTTATGTTTGCATTTCAAAGCTATGGGGCATCTTGAAATGTTCAGTATGCTGTTTTTATGAAGTTTATGCATTCTACCATAACACTTCTGGCAAAAATGATTAATGAGAAGAAACAGAAGAAACGGAAAATAGGCTAATTATGTCTCCCATCATAGTTTGGAGTAAATTAGATGTACAGTGCTGCAAAGACTGCAAAAAGTTAAAAAAAAATTATTTTTTTAAAAATCCTTAGCATTGCATGATCCCAGGCTACTATATTTTGAAAAATGTACAATACAGTAAGTTAAGCCTTACAGTATTCCTGGTATGGCTATAATCCACAGAGTAAATATATTTTGTAATAACAACTGCAAACAGTATATAAAGTGTGTACTGAACTTGGAGCATTGTGCCTGTTGGCTCTTCTGCAATATTTACACTGAGATGTTCATGGTTGCTGTAGCTACCTCAACTGTCCAATCGCAGAGTGCTTGCAAGCAGCTCCTAATAGCCAATCCTAACGTAGGAGGCAGGTCTTGTCTGAATACGGGTGCAAGCGAGCAGTCAAAAGTTCTGAGCACATGCAGAGCGCACACGAGAGAGAGTGAGAGATCTTGCACATGCAAAAAAAAAGGAGATACATTGCTTCACAAAACTCAGTTCAAGTGCGTGTGCAAAGTAACTTTTTGTGCGCTAAAAATATCATCATGCATGCGCAGAATATTTGTGCAATCAAAATATCATCTTGCTCATGCAAAATTACTTTTTTGCGCTCAAAATATCAACTTGCACGCAAAAATATCATATTGCGTGCACAACATGTTTTTGTGTGTGCTCAAAATATCATTTTGCACACTCAAAATACAATTTTAAACATATATAACTCCATATTGATAGCGCTAGGAAGTGTAATCAAGCTTAAAATCATGATTGCCAAGTAGACTGCTGATGTCAAGATTTATAGTGAAAATGGAGTTATAGTTTGGCTTGTTCTCACCCAAAACTGATTGGATCTCTTCAGAAGACCAAAAAACCACTGGAGTTTTATGGATTACTTTTATGCTGTCTTTATAAGCTATTTGGATTCTGTTTGGTGGTAGTGGCACAGAAATTGCTTACGGCAGCTTTAATGATGAAAAAACATCTCACCTATTGCATTGCATGCAAGTCCAAAAAAAATACATGACAGCCATAGCAACCAACCTGAGAGGCTGCAGGAGGCCCAGAAAGCACAGCTGAATTACTTGATGAATGATGCAGGGAGGCCGTCTGTGACAGATCAGGCATTTCTGGCAGTGGACTGGTCGTTTCCCGCTCATCCTCGCCATCCTGTGCAACAGAACTCTGTTTTCCATGGAGCGCTCCATCTTGGCTTGGATAGGAAAGCTTTCGTCTTAAGTGTAATATCACTTTTGCTTCGCTCTGCTGTGGTTGAGCTGAAGAGCTGGCTGCTTCGTACCGACACTCTGATGATTTAACACTGCTGTCCTGTAAAAAAGCAAGCAAAATTTTGATTAATAAGACACCATGCTCTTTGACTGGTCAAAGTTAAGAGTCAAAAAGCAGAAAATAAACAAGAGAGAGATGCTTTAAAAGACATGTGTTACACCAACATTAAGACTTTCCACTATGGCTTTTTGCATGTCGTCGTCTTCTAGCTGTTGTCTCTGGGCAGCATTGTTTGCTTCCTGAGCACTGAGCCTCATCGCCAGATCCAGCATCTCATCTTCTGTCATCTCTGAAATCACAAATACATCTGGATTATAAAAGTAATCCATCTGAATTCAATGTGGCCTGGCCTTAAAGGGATAGTTCACACAATAATGAAAATTCTCTTATCATTTACTCACTCTCATGCCACCCAAGATGTGTATGACTTTCTTTCATCCGCAGAACACAAACAAGGATTTTTAGAAGAATATTTCAGCTCTGTTGTTCCTCACAATGCAAGTGAATGGTGACCAGAGCTTCAAAGTTTTGGTCACCATTCACTTGCATTGAATGAGCCAACAGAGCTGAAATATTCTTCTAAATATCTTCGTTTGTGTTCAGCACAAAAAAGAAAGTCATACACATCTGGGATGGCATGATGGTGAGTAAATGATGAGAGAATTGTCATTTTTGGATTAACTATTCCTTTAAGATGAACAAACCTTTTCAGATAAAGTAAATGGTTTGTAAGGGCAATTTGAGTTGTGATACCTTGTAGTTGAGAATCATTTTCCCTTCGTCTCCATCGAGAAGCCCGAATGGATGTTTTAACAGCACAATGTTCCTCCTGTGGAAATAAAAGTTGGAAATTAAAGCTTGTTTGTTATTTCAACTCCTTTACAAAATTATCAATGATAACTGAAAAGTCCACTATAATTGACTCCCCTGAACACTGGAGATCACATTAATTTATTATGGATTTACAGTATGGATTAACAATAACTATAGAGCTACCATATACAGTGGTCCACAAAATGTATTTGAAAGCTTTGGTGGCTGAGACCTTGAGGAAACTTTCCCCACAGCTTTTACAGAAACTATGCCCAGACGTTGTCAAGAAGTTCTGCGAATGAAAGGATTGCAAACTAAAAACTTTGAGCTATTATGCTTAATGAAGCCACAATCATGTGTCTAATTGTTTTTTGTCTTAATTTTAAACCATTTATCTGTTGTTTTATCATTTAAAATGTAACAAGCTTCTTTTAGTTAAATGTTCTGTTTGAAAAGTGTGCTTATGTTATCTTTCTTGACAATAAATGCAAATTGGTTTGATTTGTTGTTCTCAAATGCAAAGGAATACATGCATTTTTAAGGTCAGCTAAAATTGTCCAAATACTTTTTGGGGCCACTGTATATTGAGAGGGACATGCCGATGTGGGGTTTTCAATGGTTCATTCTTAAACATTACATTTGGTCCATCCCATCCTAAATATGTGGTAACGTTCTAAGCAGTTGCTATGGAAATATGGCACACACAAAAATAATATGGTTACCCAAGTAATTTTGTTATTAGAATTTGCCCTTCCTGGTTCGCAAACTCGCAAACCACCATTTCATTCCTTTAGACAAATTCAAACCTGTGGTTGTCTAATGCACACATGACCCATACATTACCTCTTCATGTTCAGAGTCCGATATGACCAGAGTCTCTTCACAATTCTCCACTTTACTGACTTTGGCTCTTCTTCCGCCTTCATCCGCTGTGCGCTTCCGGCGGGGCATCCTACGGCCACAACCACATTAATTCTCTCTGTTTAAACACACCTGAACGCACTCTCGGAGACTCCACCTTATCTAACTTCTCACACACGTTGACTAAACGCGTCCAATGTGAATATTCGATGATAAAACACTTAGTTCAGTTAGTCAGAGGCTTGAAAAACAAGGATTTCGATTCCAACACACTTCCACAAACGGTCGTCAGGTCACGTGACATGCAGAAACGTGACGTCGCCGCCGTAGAGAGCGCGAGCGCCGAGCTCCGAGCTCGTGCTACTGCTTACAAAACACGCTTACGAGCAGTGAAAGATTTGACGTGAAAACACTTACAGATTCGTGTAAAATATGAGGCCTTCTACAGAGAAGACTCTCTGCTGTGCTGTAATTACTCGATGAAATGGTAATCAGCAAGTTGAAACTCGTGTATTAGCCGTTACTTACGTAAACAGATGCAAACTTCGGTTATAAACACAGTTAGAAATTCATAATGGGCAAAATCAAGCGAAACCCTCGCCAATGTAGCTCAGAAGACGTATGTATTATAGCATTAGCAGCACATCATGATATATATTTACCCCGTGTAGCTTCTCTTAAGTCCGCTGCATTACTTACTGGATGCGGAGACGTACACAAAGACCGTTAAGCATGTAGGTTAATGGCGCATTTGTTTGTGTGTCAATAGAAAAAAGTAGGTTAGCTGCAGACAGGCATGAAGAGACTTGCGCAGCTCGTGTGTCGTCTGCGCATGCACGATCCGCCTCCTGCAAACATCATGGCGCAGCTAGAGCCGAATGGAGATTTTCCATATTTACCTTCTGGGGCGACCGAGGGTAAGAGATCGGGCGCAGTCACCCGGAATACAAGGCATAACTTTCAATGCATTATTTATATTAGCCAAACGTGGATTTGTTAAGGGAATATACTGTGCTTGAGACTGTAAAGGTGTGTAGATGGACGGTAGCCTAGCTGAAGATCCTCCAGTGCTCCCAGTACTGCAGCTTCAGTGTCTAGGAGAGATCCAAGTGTATCCAAGGTCGATGTAAGGAATAGGGACAACATGGTTACTACAATTAAATGCAAACTGTAATTACAGTCTTAATAGTCTACTTTTAAGTCTGAATTTAGTGCTGCATACATTGCAGTGACGTTAAGTGAATTAAAACTCTCAGTGTGTTGGTGCGTGTTTCCTTTGTGAAATGTACGCTTTCTTTCATGCAACTGTGTCTTATGCTGATTTGTCTTTCAGTGAACCGGATGATAAAGGAGAACAGTGAGCTATTCTCTGATTCTCAGTGTAAAGTTTGCAGCGCTGTCCTAATCTCTGAATCCCAGAAACTTGCACACTACCAGGTAAGATTTCCATTCATATGGACAGTGTTCAAATGATTGGATGACATGGACGCTGTTCACCTAAAATTAATTCTCTCGTCATTTACTCACCCCCATGCTATCCCAGATGTGTATGACTTTCTTTCTTCTGCTGAACACAAATGAAGATTTTTAGAGGAATATCTCAGCTCTATAGGTCCATACAATGCAAGTGAATGGTGACTAGACATTTGAAGCTCCAAAAAGCACATAAAGGCAGTATTAAAATAATCCATATGACTCCAGTGGTTTAGTCCATGTCTTCTGAAGCGATCCAGTTGGTTTTGGGTGAGAACAGACCAAAATATAACTCCTAATATAATTTTCCACTATAAATCTTGACATCAGCAGATCATGATTTCAAGCTCAATTACACTTCCTAGTGCTCGACACATTCGCAGAGCGCTAGATGTCACTAGGAAGTGTAATCAAGCTTAAGATTGTGATTGCCAAGGAGACTGCTGATGTCAAGATTTATAGAGAAAATGGAGTTACATTTTGGTTTATTTTCACCCAAACCAATTGGATCGCTTCAGAAGACATTCAGTAAACCACTGGATTTGTTTGGATTACTTTTATGCTGCCTTTATGTGCTTTTTGGAGATTCAGAGTTCTGGTTACCATTCACTTGCATCATATTGACATACAGAGCTGAAATATTCTTTTAAAAATCTTAATTTGTGTTCAGCTGAAGAAAGAACTGTCCCTTTAAGGGTTAAGTTCTGCTTGCAAGTGTTACTGCTATGTTCGGAATAGTATACTACCATATTACTTATACTATTTTTGTAGTACATAAACTGTGCGCAGTATGCAAATGTCTCAAATGCACAGAATACCTGGATGACCCACTAAAATGTGTGGTCAAAATGTGCAGTATTTCCACTGTTCTAAATGAACCAGAAGTTATATAGACATTCCTGTTTTATTTTTATCAATGATTTTTAATATCAGTGATTCTTTTCTTGACTAATTGTTTGCTCAGACAGCTGAAAGACATTTCTTACCAAAATGCAATTAAAAAATCAAAATAATTATTTTCTGAAATGATAGCTACACACCACTCACTGAATTAAACATGCAGTGTGATGAGTGCATGTGACGTCAATGTGTCGTTCTCATGTTAATGCTTGAATATCACTGCATATACACAGTAAATACAAGTACAATAATGAGTACACTAGTATTCCATACTGAACATTACTTTTACCATGCATAAATATTCTGCTTCTTGTGGATGGTCTAGGCTTGACATTAGAGATCTCGTCTGGTAACTAAAAGGTTGTTGGTTCAAATCCCAGAGTTGATCCAGAAATGATCATTATTGTGCCCTTGACAAAAGCACTTAACCCCAGGCTGCTCCCGGGCATTGTTTATGTAAGACGTGTACTGTGAGTCACTATAAAACATCAGCTAAACAACACATTATCTTCTTAATGTTAACTTGTCTGTCTGTTTTTTTTTTTTGTAGAGCAAAAAGCATGCAAGCAAAGTACGCCGATACATGAGCATTCATGGAAATGACGAGCCCCTTGCGAAACGCTTCAAGCCTTCAGATAATGCTGTAAGTTAGATGTGATAGATGGTAGCAGATTTATTGATTACAGAGCGCAGGTGTATTTCTGGCCTGCATTAATACCCGATGTAATGTTTTGCAGACACGTAATGTCGATGAAGATGACAAATACAAAGCTTGCCATGTGTGCAACATGACGTTCTCTTCCGCAGTGGTCGCACAGTCACATTACCAGGGCAAAGTTCACACCAAGAACATTCGCTTAAAAAACTTTGGTCCACCACTTCCTGGTATGAACACATCTGTTATGTTACATAGAACATTACAAAAATTAAATCCTGAAATTACCAAAATATGGCTTGTATATTAAGAATAGACTGAGGTCTGTTATGCATATTGTGACAAAAACACTTGACTGGCATGCTGTGTTTTGGCTCGTCTCCCAGCATTACCTCAGCCCAAAGCCCAGGTAAAAAAGGATAAAGGGCTGCCTGAAGGTGCGCAGGGGCCGGCAGAGCAGGACCCCAACCGCTTCTGCACCATCTGCCAGGCCTCCTTCAACAACCCCATGATGGCTCAGCAGCACTACATGGGCAAGAAACATAAAAAACAGCTGACTAAACAGAAGCTGATGGAGACTTATGGGCCGTCATCTGCACCAGGTCAGAACAGTGAAGGGTGTCTCAAAAGCCAGAGAACCACAACCTGTATGATCCTGTTTACACCCGGTTTGAAATGGGTACTTCACCCCAAAATTAAAAAGTAATTCACCCTCATGCTGTTATGCCAAACCTGTATGACTTTCTTTCCTCTCTGGAACACAAAAGGAGATGTTTGGCTGTATGTTAGTCACTTTCATTGCGTCTTTTTTCCTTACAATGAAAGGGTGAATGAGACTGTCATTTGGTCTCTTTGTGTTCCAGTGAAAAAAAAGAAAGTTATTCAGGTTTGGAACAACATGAGGGTGTTCTCATTTTTGAGTGAACTCTCCCTTTAAGATTTGTTCACAAGTAGTCAGTGCTAAATACAGGTGTAAACAGGGTCCAGAATGTTTTTGATTGATTTGGATTATTTTAAATACATTCGCAGGTAGTCAGAAATGCATGACCACATCGCATTTGTAGTGTGTAAAGCATTTGTAGTTACACAGATTGTGTGGAGTTCAAATAGGATTAATAAGTTGTGAAGTTATTAAAGTAAAAAAAAAAACACTGTTACTAACTTTGATGAGACACCAGATAATAACAGGTCAAGAAGTGTATATTGATTTAAGTGCTCATTTGTGAAATGTATTGCATTTTAACCCTGAAATGACCTTTGTGAAGACCCTTTTATGTGTTTTTTATGCCACTGAAATGTTAAATGTCTTGTCATTTTTATCAGCCTCCACACTGAAGGGCTACCCTTGTACTGTGTGCAATATTGAGCTCAACTCCGTGGAGCAGTACCAGGCCCACATCAGTGGTTCCAAACACAAGAACCAGTAGGTATCTCCTTGATTAGCGTGCTGCTTTATTGCTCTCTAGAAAATGTAGTGGGATCCAAAAGTCTGAGGCCACATTGAAAACCTGGGATTCAAAAGTCTGGAAATAAGAGATGCACCAATGTCTCAGCCAAACATCGGTATGGGCTGATAAAAGCAATTATCTGCACTATTGGACATTGGCCAATTGTTTAAAACAGCTGATGATCAGGCCAAAACGGGGCAGAAAAATGTGTCAAACAATTAGCCTACAACTCATACTTTGTGTGAAAGAAAATGCCTCTTGAGTTGCAAGTTGTCAGCTTTGTACTGCTAGAATTTCACGACATGGAATGACCGTTAACTAATTTGATTATTCACCTTAAAGCTTGACACAGCAAGGAATAACAGGAGTTTGTTAAAGCTAAAAAGGGTCACGCTTCATCATTAAGAATTCAGTTAATGTCAGTTAAAACAATAAAAAAATTAAGAAATCTGACTAATTTAATGTGAGCCTGTTGAGGCTATTCTGAATTCAGTTAATGTGAATTAAAGGAATAGTTCACCCAAAAGTGAACATTCATCATTTACTCACCTTCGTGCCATCCCAGATGTGTATGACTTTCTTTCTTCTGCAGAACACAAAGAAGAATATCTCAGCTCTGTTGGTTCATTCAATGGAAGTGAATGGTGACCAGAATTTTGAAATTAATTTTTTACTATAAATCTTCACTTTCACGAGAGGACAGAGTTCTTCCCCTGTTTTTAATGATTCACATTCTTTCTGGATATTGGCAACTACTGGGCATGGAGGAGAAAGAAAAAAGTAAAAAGGAAAGGAAAAGAATTAATAATTCATATTTGCACAACAGCCCAGTAGGTGGCAGTATGCACAAAGAATGCAAATTAGCAAAAAACAGAAGACAAAGGTGAACTTGCATAATGGTGCATTCAGACCAGAGGCGTCGAGAGCGTCAAATCGACTGGAAGTCATTTATTTTCTATGGCAGCCAGCGTCTCTCGGCAGCGAGAAGTGGCGCGTTCGTGGCCGGCGTTGTGGGCGTTCAGAGGAAAGTTCAAGTGCAGGCAACATTATGGTAATGAGCTTTGACGCGGTTCGGCGGCAACCTATTGGAATATAGAAGTGCTCCACTCTAGCGAAGTCTAGAGAACACAACAGTGTAAACTTTGGTTCCCACCAAACAATAGTTCCGAAGGCAAAATGGAGGAGAAACTAATTATTGCCGTGGCGGGTTTTCCCGTAATATACGATCTGTCCCTGTTTGCTTACAGGGATATAAATTTTTAAAAAACGATGCGTGGACAAAGGTGGCTGAAATTGTTGGTGTGCCAGGTGAGGTGATAAAGTGGATATTATGGTTTATATAATATTATATATAATATATTGCATGCTAATTTTGGCGGCATAGCATGCAAAACCATGCTGCCTGATCAGTTGGTAACACATTTATACCATCAGCGTTTGTCTTTTTATATTTAATCACTTTCTGCCATCGATCGACCATCGACCATTTCTTACTTTCACATTTAAAAGATTTCATGAGGATATACGCTACTTGTGATAGGTCGGCAAAAAGATACCGGTCGACATGTCTGGATGTTTTGCGGCCTATTTCAACTACATCAGAGCATCCACAAATCTTCGATAACATTGTTGGCAGGGCAGCCGGAGCGAATTTTGATGCTCTCGCCGCCTCTGGTCTGAATGCATGGTAAGAGGGCGGTTTAAAAGAAGATTTATATCACTTCTGAAGACATGGATTAAACAACTGGAGTCTTATTACTTTTATGCTTTTTGGAGCTTAAAAGTTCTAGCAACCTTTCACTTTGCAGTGTATGGACCAACAGAGCTGAGATATTCTTCTAAAAATCTTTGTGTTCTGCAGAAGAAAGAAAGTCATACACATCTGGGATGGCATGAGGGTGAGTAAATGATGAGAGAACTTTAATTTTTGGGTGAAATATTGCTTTAATGATGTGCTTTTTGGTTTAGTGATTTGTTTATAAATGAGATCAGTTATTCTGAAACATGGAAAACATGTAGAAACTTAGAGAATAAAGTTATTATTAAAATTTTATTTGAAGTTGTGTAATTCTCAGTTATTTGAAACAAGGTAGCATAAAAAAGCAGAACCACCAAACTATCGGTATCGGCAAATGTTGTTCTAAATAATGGGATATGGAATTGGCACACAGATTTTGTATTGGTGCATCCCTACTGGAAATAAAAAGTTAAGATTTAGAAAAAAAAAAAAAAACATGCCATAAAAAAAAAGTTAGGGAAGTCTTCCCTAACACTTTCTCAAATCATGCTGGATAACATGGATCATCAGGTTTTGCAGAAACTTGCGGAGTTTACGCCAGCTTGAGTGCATGCAAAAGGTGGACATTCCAAGTACTAAGAAACTCTTGAAATCAGGACTCGACAATAAGGACTGCCCGATGGCCCGGGGCCAGTGTGAGAAAGATTCGGGCCAGTTGCAAGAACTGTCACTTGCCCGATCGGGCCAGTGCTGCATTTATAACATTAGTGAAAGCAAACAACAAGCGGGAGAGCACAAAAATTACACAGAGCGAATGAAGTCTTCTAAACGAGGATCGAGCGCAAGTATATTTATCTCACAAAGATGCGCAAATGCATAAAATACTTGCACAATGCGCCAAGGCACAGTCATGTGCACGCACAAGATCGTGCAGACACCGAACGCACGCTTCTAGCACTGTCCTCGCTCTTTTCCAAGTGTATTAGCAGCAGCTATTACCAATGTGTAGAAAATAGCAGGAAAAAAACCCACTTAATGAATTTCATAGTTTTTCGTAACATTTTAAGTATCCCCGCACATTCTGTGTTCACAGTGCGCGAAATCCCCACATTTTTCGTATTTTACATGTTGGTGAGAAGCAGTAATCCACACATTGGAACACAAGAAATCAACTGTTTCTTTCTATAGGACTGAAAATCCATGTTTCTCCGTGCATATGTCTCATCATCATCTCCGTGCAGCGTAGACTGCTTAACATGCATGTGCTCTCGTAAAGGGACAGAGCGCTAGTTTTATTCCCACTGTAAAAAACAAACACATTTTCTTTCATTAATTTGCCTTTAGAGATGAAGCGCCAAATGAGACGTAATAAACTTTGTTAAACCCCAGTTATACGCGTGTCTGGAAATCACAGGCTGCTCAATATCAAAAATGTAAGTATACATTTAATTATGTAATGTTTCAAAACGTAAAGATGAATTCGACATAATGGTGTTTGATATGAAAAGAAGCAAGATCACTATGGCTATTAGGCTATTATTATCAGATCTGTTCAGCTGCAGGGTGAAGATGAATATTTGAAACAGTCTACTTCATATCATCCTCATAAAACACCTGTTACATGTCTCATTTCTGGAGCATACAGGTATTTTTGTTTTTGTTCTTTGTATATCAGTCAGTGTTGGTCTTGTTTGGGTTGTCTGATTTTATGTTATATACACATTGTTAATTCACTGATTAGGCCTAATATCTACCTACTGTATATTACACATCACAACCGATTTAGTAGCAAGTCTGTTCTCTCAGCCAATAAGCAAATCTTTAACTCAGTGAATAATCTTTGATCCTTCTTGTGAAAACACTACACATGGGCAAAAGTTGCATGACAGCATGAATAAACGGGTGACCAAAAACCCTTCATCTCCTCCACAGAACTCTTGGCTTAAAAGCACATGTGTAAATGGCAGGACGGCTGAGGTTAATATGATCCATTTATGAATTTAAATCTGTAAAGCGCATATATGGGATTACATGAGGCATAAATCATATTTTGCAAATTATAAATGTGATTCAATTTTGGGGGACATTGTATTTTTTATTATTTTCTCCTCTTTCTCCCCAAGTTGGAATGCCCAATTCCCAATGCGCTCTAAGTCCTCGTGGTGGCGTAGTGGCTCGCCTCAATCTGGGTGGCGGAGGACGAATCTCAGTTGCCTCCGCGTCTGAGACCATCAATCCGTGCATCTTATCATGTGGCTTGTTGAGCGAGTTACCGCGGAGACATAGCACGTGTGGAGGTCCACGCTATTCTCCCCAGCATCCACGCACAACTCCCCACACGCCCACCGAGAGCGAACCACATTTTAGTGACCACAAGGAGGTTACCCCATGTGACTCTCCCCTCCCTAGCAACCGGGCCAATTTGGCTGCTTAGGAGACCTGGCTGGAGTCACTCGGCACGCCCTCGATTCGAACTCGCAACTCCAGGAGTGGTAGTCAGCGTCTTTACTAGCTGAGCTACCCAGGCCCCTGGGGGACATTGTATTAAAAACATAGATATGTAAAAATGTTTTATCTTCAGACATATTTTTTAAAGCCATGATGGTAAAAACAGCTATTTGTCATTTTTGTGTTGGGGCCAGTGAAAATTTTGGCAGGGCCAGTAAAAATCTGAAGCAATGGCCCAACCGGGCCAGTAGAAAAAATCCTTAGCGTTGAGCCCTGGAAATTCATGTACATTTTTTACGCTGATAAAATGAATTACAAATAAAATTGTCTAATAATCAGAAAATTGCCACTTTCATTAGTGGTCTCTGACATTTGGACCCCACTGTATCTGCTTTTTTAAAGTAATTTCAGATTAAATATTGCTAACCTAATAATGTATTGCCCCATGTTGACAGTGCCAGACTTAAGAAAGGGGCAAATGCATTTGTCAGCCCTCCTGAGAACTTCCAGGCTGATTTCCAGTATACACCTGAGCAGGAGGCCCCAGAGGACTGGGGCAGCTTTAACCAGGGCTTTGTGTGATGAGATGCCTCTGCTTCACTGCCCTCTCCTCATCTGTGACAAGCTTCCTCTGTTTAGGCACAGGTCAATATGTGTCTGCACTGTGCATCCCCTAATGCCAGCATTTCACCACACGCCTCTTCCTTTCCACTGTATTCTCTCACTCTCACACACAGCTGGGGGACCACAACAAACTTCCAGATCTATGTTCTCCCTTTCTCTCCAAAACTGAAGGCAAGAAGGCAAAACTTTAAAGTGTGCTGCTCTTTTCAGTGTTAGGATTAGTGTTTTGTTTCATATTTGTTTGGTTTACTAATTCATTTCATATGCAGGTCCTAAAGCGGTTTCTGGAGAATTTTGGATATGATGGATACTCCTGTTTGTTGTTTTTATTTTACAATGCTCAAGCTCCGTGTTTTTGTGTTAAATTAATGTCTATGGAGTTCAAAGCTATTGAATTTGATAAGGTGCAGAGTTGGAAAGGACGAATGTCTTTGTTTTATGGGGCTATAGAGTGCTTTATTTATTGACTCCTGATTTCTGTCCATTTTGGAAACAATCTTACTATTTCTAAGTAATTTAAAAGAATAATCTTTTACTCACTCTCATGTTGTTCAAAACCTGTTGGTCTTTCTTTCTGCCATGGAACATTATAGGGAGATATTAGGCAGAATGCAGCCTCAGTCACCATTCACTTTCATTGCATTTTTATGCTATACAAAAGTGAATGGTGACTGAGACTTTATTCAGCTTAATGTCTCCTTTTGTCTTCCAGGGATGAAAGAAAGCGATGTTGTGTGAACAACATGAGGGCGAGTAAATTATAGCAGAATTGTCCAATTTTGGGTGAACTATCCCTTTAAATCATTGCATTGCTTGTCCTAAACTGGTTAGTAGTTTTTCTTTTTCATTTTTCATTTCACAATGCTCCTTCCCATTTCTCTGTAAAAGTAAATGTTTAACTAGGAAGCATAACGTGATTTCATACGCTTAGAGATTTTACCTTAAAAGTGGTGTTTGAGTGCTAACATTTTGTTGCACAAAATGTGGTTGAGTTTGTCATAGTGAATAAAACTGTCCAATCATAGAAAATTAGTGCCAGGTCATGAGTGATATTTATTTAGTTTTCTTCTTGGGGACAAGCTCATAAGTTCATCTTGAAATGTAAGTTGTCATAAGATTCTTGCAGTATATTCTGGTGTGTACCGGTTCTGCTTATGCATAATCAAACTAGTAACAAATTGATTAGTTACAAACTTACTTGTAAGTTGAAAGCCTCTTTGTTTATTTTTGCAATGTACTTTGCAGGTGGCCCATGGTAAACAAAACAGATGCTAATACTGTGTAAAGACAAAGTTTGTGAAATAAATTAATGCTTAATGTCACCATATTAGACTTGTGATCATGAAGTAATCAAGTTTAAGAGTGCATTTATTAGGTGCTTAAGTTGTTGTGAATGGTTATTGCGTTGCTTTATGTCATGAACCTAGCTAAAGAACTGAATGTGACAATTAGCATTTTTAAATGTTCTCAGAGTAAAAGGGCCTAGTTTTTACTGTATTATTTTTCATGTCATGTTAAGACATGTCCCAGAAGCTTGTTAAAGTGAGAGAAAATAAAAATGTATTACATCATTTACTCACCCTAATCTTGTTCCAAGCCCATAGGACTTATTTTCATATGTGAAACACAAAAGGAGATGTTAGGCAGAATGACGACCTCATCTCAATCTTTTTTTGCATATAAGTGAATGGTGACTGAGGCTGTCATGCTGCCTGACATCTCCTTTTGTGTCTTGTGGAAGAAAGTCATATGGGTTCGAAAAAACTTGAGGGTGAGTAAATGATGACAGGATTTTCATTTTTCGGTGAACTATCCCTTTAGTACAAATTCAAAGAATTAATAGCGACTGCAGTAGCTCAACTTTGTAA
The DNA here is from genome assembly GCF_019703515.2 of Myxocyprinus asiaticus. Lineage (NCBI taxonomy): Eukaryota > Metazoa > Chordata > Actinopteri > Cypriniformes > Catostomidae > Myxocyprinus > Myxocyprinus asiaticus. Next base: position 13,587,779 of record NC_059383.1, read on the forward strand.
TGCACAGCCCAAGATGAACTTCTGGATTGCATTTAAGACTTTAAAGCAGCATAACAGCAATTAAGTGCTTAAATAAGGCCTTCAAACTTAATCTCATTGGTAGCATATTTGAGTGTTTTTAATTTTCAATTTTCTTTTCAAACGACAGTGTGAGCCTAAAGAGATGTATGTTACTTTTCATCCATTAAAATGTTTTTTGAACAAAAAAGCAAGTATTCATTTGTTTAATTATGCTGGACTTTCACAGATTACTCCATTATACCTCAAAGGGGCTGTATACATTCACATACTGATGTAAACATAATATGTTAGTTTTTTGCACCCAAAACAAACATAATTTTGTCTTGCATTATAATTTTCCATCCTTTTTCAGACTCTGAATTAAAGGAATATTCTGGATTCAGCACAGGTTAAGCTCAATCAGCAGCATTTGTGGCATAATGTGGATTACAACAAAAATCTATTTTGAGTCGTCCCTCCTTGTCTTGGAAAAAAAAAAAAAAGCAAAAATCTGGGTTTCAGTGAGGCACTTACAATGGAAGTGAATGGGGACATAAACATTAAGAACTCAAATTTTCAAAAGTAAAGCCACAGTACGTAAACAATAGAGTGTTAACATAATTTTAGTGTGATAAAATCGCTTACTAACCTTTTCTGTTTGAAGATATTTCCAAATTTACAACTTCATTGCCATAACGCAGTGTTTCCCCAAGTGTGCTGCGGAAAATAATCGAATTACACAAAATAAATAAATGCATAAATAAAAAATGTATTTGCTGTGGCATGGCAAGAGTTAATTTGCAAGACAAAATCTACAAATTAGAAAAAGAGCAAATTTGTTGTTTACTCATTACAGGCTCTTGCTGCTGTGACCTCATTATAGCGTAACTACGTGCACTTGCGTTTTTCGCATAGCAAAATTTCAAACATTATGAGTAAACGCTACTAAGCCAGACAAAAAACATGGACAAGTTCTTGAAAAGGAAAACTATCAATAATGGTTATGTGGGATAGTGGTGTGCTGTGGGATTCTTTATTCATAAAAATTGTGCCATGGCAGAAAAAAAGGTTGGGAAACACTTCCATAACGAGTAATGCCGTGAACCCTAAAATTAGAATTTGAACATCTTTACAGCTCAAATAATACACAAGTTTTAAAATAAGAATTCATGTAAGTGCTTTTATAAAATTATAAGCTTCACATTTCTGCCTTTAAACCCTCCAAAAATTGGCCCCATTCACTTCCATTGTCCCCATTCACTTCCATTGAAAGTGTTTCACTGTAACATCGACTTTTGCTTCTTTTAAAGAAAAGGAGGGACATGTCGAAATAAATTTTTTGTGGTAATCAACATTATGCCACAAATGCTGTCGATTGAGCTTTACTTGTATTGAACCCAGAATATTCCTTTAAGACAGGTAGTTTTTGCTACTTTACCTTTAAGACTTCTATATGTAAATTTGAGTTGTGGTATAGATCACATTTTGTTCATCTGGACAGGCCATGTTAATGAACACTGAATAGGTTTTGATATATTAATTATGTGGGCAATTATACATTAATGTGCCTATGGTTGCAATGTCATAATCATGACGGATTTTGAATTAACCATTTTTGCAGCTTATTTTTCATAAAGGATGTTGGTGGATTGAGTAAGGAGCTTTGTGCCGTGAATGTTAGAGTATGTCTACATAGTACAAAATTCTTGCATGATATGTCTCCTGTAAAAAAGTATGTGGATGTTGTGACTTTGTCCTCTAGATGGCGCACTTCGCAAATGAGTCCTTAGCTTTTCAGAACAGACACCATGCTTGTTCCCAACATGTGGTGAGAGGGGATTGGGCCAATATATGCCTGATATATCATTTGTTATTCACTGAAATACATACTTCATTAGTCTTCTTGTGATATTACAGATGAGAATGTTTTGTAGAAATCATCATATTACTTTGATTAGGGTAGAAGTAGCTAAAAACAAACATCAGTTTAAATGTTGTTCCATACTGTTTAAACATACTGCTTTAACACTCATAAGTTACCATAGTGCTGATATGATTGTAAACCATAGAGAAATGAAAAAACAACCGTTCTTGACTGGTTCTCACTTGCACAAGAGTACACTTCTGTTCATATCACTCAAGCGTGCATCCATCAATAAAACGGCCCTGTTAGATGAATGCCATACAAGGCACAAAACCACACAACCGTTTTGATGAACCAACTCCCAGTTTCTGTCATGGGAGACCATTAAAAAAAAATGTCATTTCAATTACCCTTATTCTGTGCTATCCAGTGCTGAGGTCTTTCATTACAGACGCTGACTCGTGCACATGCACACACACATAAAAAAAATTTGGTCAAAAGAAGAGGAAGTCTTGAGGACTTTCAAAGCCCCATTGGCAGGGAAAGCCTCTTGTGCCCGGAGAATGGGAGCTAGATGAATAACACGCAAAGGGAAACAGCCGCCCAACACAAAATGGACTCGAGTAGCCCATTCTGTTGGCCGAGAGGGTCGACTTCTAGAGGGAGTGAGGGGTGTGTGGGGGAACCCAGGGGTCCTCGGGAGCCCGGGCCCTGCTCTTAATGAGAAATTCCTGGGGATTTGGAGGGGTGCAGAGGTCTTCATTTTCTCACTGCGCCCACAGGCTCCTAGAAATGGGAGGTGTGGGCTCCTTTTGAGTCTCTGGGGGGTGAAGGAGGGGTGCACTATTGAGATAAGGATAGAGGGGGGTGGAGGTATGTGGTGAGATTATGTATATGAGCTTGGGGTTCACATGCAGGCCGCCACCTCTCTGAGCTGGGGCGTAGGGATGTGGGGGCTTTTCGAGAAGGTGGAGGTGTCCCTCTGAGAGCTAATTCTCAGAGTGTCTAATTAAAAGAATAAGCATGAAAGATGAGAAACCTCATGTGCAGCTGTGCCACTAGGAGCTCTGCGAAGAGGCCTGGGGGCTTATTACATACTTGCCATACAGCGCTGAAGGAGGCATCCTGGCCCAAGCCCCGAATCAGCGGGGCCGGACATTGTGTGAGAAGAACTGTGGAGCTACTGCTCGGACCAAGTACAAACAAACCCCACTGGGCCACTGACGGCTGTTCAAGCCTGAGGATGAAGTGTACCTCTGGGATGCTGCCCCGAAGGACATCGTTTTGTGAGAAGGAGCCAAGCTGAGATCGGACACAATGCCCAACTTGGTGGATGCCACAAAAATTAGCTAAAGACTAGGGGCACTAACAATGCACATCTTTACAGAGATCACATCACAGAGTGTAGATTTTAGATTTAGTTTAGTGCTGTAGGTGGTAAAAAAAATGCAGGGCTAATGACTATTTTTGGGGTTCTTCTAAGATGCAACACCACTGAGACTCACGAAAGCCGTCTTTATTCCTCATGTCCAGTCTGGGCTGCTATTTCGATAATCACTCCCTAGTGTCTATAGTTTACCAAAACCACAAAATCAGAGAAAACGTCCAGTAAAACCAAAGATTAGACAGTCTCAGACTTGGTTCTCGTTTAGTTTGTATGCTAGGGTATATCTGAAACATTCACTTTCCACTTTTAAAGCTGTCATTGTGGAAGCATCTAATTCCAACCCGGTCCCGTAGAATCACATTACTTTACTTACATTTTGGCAAAAGGATTTTACATGTCTCGTTGTCGTGGCAGTTTCATGGTGCAGTGAACACTAAAGGGGCTAGAGCAACACTTTACTTTTATTAGGTTTCATACATATTACAAATAAAATGGCAGATAATCAGTTCATAAACACTTACTTTTTGCCCTGTTCCTCACAAAATGCTATCTTATGACCTCAAAACAGTTTTACTATTCGCGCATGACTTGTAAGGCGATATATTTTAAGTTTGGAATACATAACCAACTACATTTACAAGCTTGTTGGATTGAGAACAAATTGCACAATTGATAAAGCGTTGCACTTGCGATATAAAGGACTGCAGAGTGAGTCCCAAAGAGCACAATAGTTGACATATGAGCCGAAAGTGCCAAAGAAGCACCACAAAATGAAAATTTTCATTTCACATTTCCTTTTTATGATACTATTGGTTAGGTTTGGGAGGTAGGTTTTATTTATTTAAAACTTGATAAAAGAAAAAACAGAGAACATTTTACTCACTTTATTGCCACTTAGTGGACATTTCACTTCAGATCTGCCGCAATACGCATAAGGACCCATGTAATTTCATTTTGCAAAAATGTCAAAACAGTCTCGTTATTTTCATGATATCAGGCTCTATAAATTTAGAATCCCTCATTTAAGCAGATTGTATGTGTTCTGCCATTTTGGTTGTGAGAACATTTCACATCTGCATAAATCATAATAAATGTTCAAAGATACTGGCTACATAGTGACCCGACAATACTTAACATGGCTATATTCACAGCAAGCTCAACAATGAAAAGGATGAATAAGCCTGACAAGAAAGCTAACCAGGCCAATTCAATGGTGTGACTCAGTGGAAATGTCTGTTGATATCTCTAATCACTCTTATTTGGACATGCACTTTGCACTCTCTCTCAGATCTCTGCTGACCTAGTTCGTCCAAGCATGGCCCATCGCCAATGTCTGTTCTCCAGGCCAGAGCAAAGGGCAGACCTGTAGGGGCCACACAACGAAGGTGTCTCGGCAGCAGTCTGGATGAGTCTGTCTAACCTTTGTTTCACAGACAAAAGCCAGAGGTCTCACTTTGGCCTCTGCACAAAGACAACGAGCTACTGCAGTAGCATTCTCCTGGCAGAACTATAAACATCCTTTCCCTTTATGTCGGACGCTTGGCTCTGGTTGGGGAAGCTCTAAAATAAACAGCGCCAAGACATCTTCCTCTCCTAAATGTCGTATGTCCAATTAAATAGTTTATTAAGGTGGGGGAAAAAGTGTGCGCCTCCTCTTGGTTGTTTCCAGACAGGTTTAATGTGCATTTAAGGCCTGACAATGGGCCGCTCATTCATATGCAAAAGCTAGGTACTGTATATGGAGCAAGCCCGTTTTTGCGGCCAATGACTCAGACACCGATTGAAGGGCAGTGGGGCATGACGAGAGGCCCTCTCCATTTCTGCCCTTTGCAGCTCTCTCTCCTTCAAGAAAAAAAGAGAAGCTGGTCTCTACCCGGTGGGGTGGAGAGGGGGGAGAGGACAAAGAGCACAGCCATGAAATGGCGCTTGTAAAGGACTGGCACCAGCCCCCTCATTGAGATGTCAGTCTGAATTGTAGTTCTGTGGGATGAGGCCTGTCATATTTCTGTTGATGAGACAGCAGAGGGTTTAGGGCACCTCACTGGTGTTAGTGGACTGGAGCAGGTCAGGGTCTGATGCTGATGCTGCTAAGACCCTCTTCACACTGCTTACACTGCAAAAAAAAAAAAAAAAATATTCATGCAATTTTTTTCTTTTTTTTCTTTTTTTTTTTTTTTACTATTTTCATGATATTGTTGAGTATTTTGAAGAAGCAGAATGGAAATAAGATATTAAGTCTTGCTTTCTGGTGGAAAAATGCAGTTGATGCACTTTTCATGCTTAAAACAAGTTAAAAAAATATTTGCCAATGGGGTAAGAAAATTAAACTTGTTTTCCCTTTGAATCAAGTTTTTTCCTTACCCATTGGCAAATATTTTTTTTACTTGTAACAAGTATAAATGTTACTAAATTTTGTTACATTTCTTTGAAAACAAGACAAGTTATCTTATGTAATTTTGCTTCTTAATAATTGTATCTATTTTTACTAGGAAATAAGAGGAAAATACCCTTGTGATTATTTTTTTGCAGTGTAATCCAGACTAGTGCTGGATGGTTTATACTTTTCATTTGGGTTAATATATAATGTAGCAGCAAATTGAATGATCATGTTTCTTAATAAAAAAAAGTAGAGGTCACGTGATGCCATGCGAGGTTCGGACGTGTGAACGGTGAGCTCTGCGCACTTTGCTAGTTTTAGCACTTTTAATGATATAAACCGGTGAGATTCGATACACTCTGTTCCATAACTGTTCTAGGAGGACAATATGTCAAAGAAAGAAACCTCAGGCTCTGGAGACATTAACGTGCTCAAGCTGAAACCCCTGAGAAGGCTGCAGGCCCAGGACACGATTTGGAAGTGCGGGAAATTCTGCGAGAAATGTTGAACTTGTCAGCAATGCTGACGAAGGTCATTGCTGACTTGAAATATCTTGCTGTAATACGTCGATTGATCACTGCCATGGAGATGAAATTCACTGAGGTGGTCACAAGAGTGGGGGATGTCGAGATCGATTATCTGGAGTCATTGAAGAGGGAACTAGCTGCTAATCCACTAGCAACGAAGGTGGATTTGGATCGCATCTGGGAGAAATTGGAGAACATGGAGAACCTTAACCTGGCTGAATAACATCCGAATCGTCGGAATTCCTGAAGCCGAAGAGGGTCAGGATATGGTGAAATTCCTGGCTGGGCTTTTTCCGAATCTGCTTGACATAACAGGTCATAAGATGGAAACTGAGCAAGCTCAGAGTGATCCGGCTTGGCGATCCGCTGAGGGAGACAGGCCCCAATCAATTCTGGCCAAATTTCTGAGATCATCCAATAAAGATCTCGTTTTGCGCAAGGTGAGGAGTAAAGGAAGGCTTTTTTGAAAGAACCACAGCATTTTCTTTTTCCCAGATTTTGTGAATTCGACAAGAGATAAATGAATGCAAGAAATTTCTTACATCAACGGAAGGTTGCTTTGGCACTGATGTTCCCGGCCAAATTGAGAATAGATGCTAAGGATGGCCACGAAACATTTACATGTCCACAGCAAGCAATGTCCTTCATAAAGTCAATGGAGTAAGTTATTTTGTGGTACTCACGTTGTAGACGAATGGACCGACTCACTGAACGTTCACTTGACTGTTCGAGGAACTGAGCACCTTTTTTGTTTCTTTTTGTGCTGGTTCCGCCTAGTGGCTGGAGTTTGTTTTGTGGAGTAACACTCATTCGGGACTGTTGAGTGGGTGAATCTGCACATTCTTTGAACTTAAGCCTCCTATTGGCTGGAGTTTGTTTTTTGGAGTATTTCTTGCAAGACATTGGAGTGATTAGGTCATTTGTTGCACTTATGTAGCAGCCGAATGGGCCGGCTCACTGAACATTCGTTTGACTGTCCAAGGAAACTGAGCGCCCCCCTTTTTTTGTGCTGGTTCCACCTAGCAGCTGGAGTTTGTTTTGTGGAATAACACACCTTCGGGACAGTTATGTGGATGAATCTAAACATTCTTTGTGTTTATTCCGCCTATTGGCTGGAGTTTGTTTTATAGATTATCTGTTGTTGTGACTCTGTCTCACAAAATTTTTATAGAAACACCGGACTTTCGCAATCCGATGGTAAAGTTGTCACGGGGGCTCTCGTAGGTGTGCATGGACTGTTTGAGTTTAGAGGGATGGATGCCAGTTGGCGCTGTTAATGCGCACATTTTCTTTTTTCTGTTTGTTTGGTTCTGGGGGAAGTTCGGGGTTTGATTGTTGCACTAATGTTGGAATGTGGTCTTTATAATTTTGTTTTTGACACACAATCTATTTTTTCTCATATGTCAAAATGTCGAATGTTAATATGAGTGGATTGTCTCTCTAAATGTGGAATGTGAATAGGTTGGGGCACCCCATAAAAAGAAGGAAGGTTATTTCTCTTCTTAAGCGTAAGAAATATGATATAGTGTTTCTTCAGGAAACGCATTTTCCCCGCAGGAATCTGAAAAATTTGGGAAGATATGGGGTGGACATGTTTTCTTTAGTGCTGGCTCAAGTAAGAGCAGGGGAGTCATTACACTGATAAGTAAGCATCTACAATTCAAACAGATTAAAGATAAATAGGAAGAGTCATTATTGTTTTTAGCAGAAATTCAGTGGCAAAGTCTTATTTTGGCTGATATTTACGCATCTAAAATTGATGTTCAGGGATTTTTTATAGATCTGGAAGGGATGTTGCAAGCCGCTGGCACCCCTCATGATATAATATTGGGAGGAGACTTTAATCTTTTGATGGACTCAGTTCTTGATCATAGTGAAGCAAAAGAGTGCAAGCCCCCTAGAGCATCATTGACGCTTCACAGGATGTGTAAAATCTCGGTCTTACAAATATTTGGAGACTTTTGAACCCATCTGGTAGGGACTATACATTTTTTTTTTTCATCAGTCCATAAGATTTATTGTAGAATAGATTTTTTGTTTTTTATATCTAAGTCCCTAATTTCATCTGTTGTTTTTTGCTCAATTGGAAACATTTTAGTGTCAGATCATGCCCTGGTGAATTTAGAGGTGCTGCCACATATGGAGAAAAGGAAATCATATAGTTGGTGCTTTAATGTATCCCTTTTGCAAAATCCGTGAATTCCAACATACAGATTAAAGATCAATAGGAAGAGTCATTATTGTTTTTAGCAGAAATTCAGTGGCAAAGTCTTATTTTGGCTGATATTCACGCACCTAAAATTGATGTTCAGGGATTTTTGTTTGAACAAAACAAACAGAAAAAAGAAAAATGTGCGCATTAACCCCGCGCACGAAAGCTCCAACCGGCGACAATCCCTTTAAACTCAAAAGGTCCATGAACGCCCACGAGCCCCCACGACAACTTTGCCATCGGATTGCTCAGTTTTGCCTCTGTTCGGCGGAGCCAACTCAAAAAAAAAAAAAGAAACCAAAATGACGCCCAGCTTCCACAAAAGCCAGAGTAAGTACAGTGAGTCGACCCACTCACATGAGAAACACCCAATGGTTTACTCACCCATTGATTCTATAAAAGACATTGCCTGATTGGGACATGTAAATACTTTGCGACCGTCCTTCGTTTCTATTCTCACATTGGCCAGAAAACATCAGAGCAAAAGTGATCTTTCGCTGATGTAAGAGTTTATTACATTCCTTGAACCGATCGCTTTTCTCTCTTGTCGAACTCGCAAATTCCAGGAACAAGAAAATATTATGATTCTTCCAAGAATGCTTCCCTTTGCTCCTCCCCTGACGCAACACAAGATCTTTATCGGATGATTCAGAAATTTGGCCAGGATTGATCAGGGCCTTTCTCCCTCAGCAAATCTGTGAGCTGGGACTCTGTGAGCTCACTCGATTTCCAGTTTATAGCCTGTTATGTCGAGCAGACTCGGGAAAAGCTCGTCTAGGAATTTCACCATATCTCTGTCCTCCTCATGCTCAGGAATTCCAACAATTCGAACGTTATTCCTGCGGCTTCTATTCTCAAGATCTTCAAGCTTTTCAAGGAGATGTTCCAAATCAACTTTGGTTGCAGGCGGATTAGTGGTTAATTCCCTCTCCGAAGACTTCAGACAATCGATTCGTCTCTCAACATCAGTCACTCTTGTAACTAACTCAGATAATTTTATTTCCATCGCTGTAATCGATCGACGTATTACAGCGAGATCCTCCAAATCAGCAAGAACCTTCGTCAGCATCACCGAAATGTTGGACAACTGATGCTGGATCTCCTCTCCCGACGCGCCATCCAAATCCAGTCCCCGGTCTGTAGGCCTGTCGGGGCTTTCATCCTGAACACGTAAGTGTCTTTTAATGTCTCCAGAGCCCGAGGATTTTGACTTCTTTGCCATGTTTTGACTCAAAGAGCAAATGTGTAACTGGGTGTATCAAATTTCATCAGATTATAACATGAAAATAATAAAAAATTTAGCAAAGTGCACAGAGCTTGTCGCTCACACGTCTGCTTCTTGCATGGCGTCACGTGACCCTTGTCATGGGATTATCTTTTTAAGATTTTGGAAATTTATGGGTTTGGGAATACTTTTATTGGTTGGATTAAGTTACTTTATAGACACCCAGTAGCAGCGGTACAAACGAATGTATTAATTATAGATTATTTTACTCTGGATAGGGGCACCTGGCAGGGTTGCTCTCTTTCCCCATTATTGTTTTGTCTTGCCCTGGAACCATTAGCAGCTGCAATAAGAAAGGAGGATAGTTTTCCAGGGGTTGTGGCGGTAGGTGTGGTGCATACGCTTTTGCTTTACGCAGATGATATTTTATTATTCGTCTCTGACCCTACTAGATCGATGCCTTGCCTTCACAGAATTATTAATTCCTCTCTAAATTCTCAGGATACAGAATTAATTGGTCTAAATCCGAAGCATTGGCTCTAACAGCATACTGCCCGGTAACAGCTTTTCAGCCGGGTGCCTTCCAGTGGCCCAAACAGGACATTAAGTATTTGGGTATTTTATTCCCAGTAAATTTGTGTGATTTGTTTAGAGTTCATTTTTACCCTTTAAATTTTTTTTTTTTTTTTTTTTTTTTAGCAATGTAGGCAGGTGGGCTTCATTACATTTATCTATGATTGGGAAGGTTAATGTTATTAAAATGAATTGTATTCTGAAATTCAACTTCCTGCAACAGTCTCTCCCTATAGATGTCCCCCTTTCTTATTTCAAGCAGTTTGATAGCATAGTGAAGTCCTTCATTTGGAATGGTAAATGTCCCAGATTACATTTCAGTAAATTGCATAGCTGATTGACAAAGGTGAGCTAGGCCTACCCAATATTTTGTTTTATTATTATGCATTCGGTCTCAGACATTTGGCTCATTGGTCATTCCACCTGAGAGAGCCCCTCCCTGGTTTTGTATTGAACAGGAAGTTCTTGCCCCAATTTCGCCAATTGCAAAGCCTTTCTATTAAACTAACCGGAGAAGTTAAGTTACACCCGTTATCTCGCATTTGTACTGGACAAAAGTGTCCAGAGTGTTTAATTTGGACATTTATTTAAATGTTGCCTCGAACATATGGCTGAACCCAAAATTATGTATTAATAAGTCCTGTTTCCGCTGGTCAGAGTGGATTGTGAGGGAGGTTAATACACTTGGTGACCTATATGAGAGTGGAGTGTTGAGATCTTTTGAAAATTTGGTTCAACATTTTGGGATTCCCAGATCTCAATTTTTTGGGTATTTACAGCTGCGCCACCTGCTCTGTACTATTTTTGGGAATAGCATACACCCCCTAAAGCAGCAGATACTCTGGGAATGGTGATTACTGCTTTTGGAAAAGGTCATGAGGCATCAGTGTATTACTCCCTGCTAATTCAGATGGAGCTTTAACTTCTATCAAGAGATTATGGGAGAAAGATTTAAACTTGGTATTGGAGGAGGGAGTGTGGGCTAGGATTAAAAAAAACGTCAAGTCTGCATCTAAAGATGCAAGAGTGCGCCTTATGCAATTCAAGATATTACATCGATTCTATTGGACCCCCTCTAGATTGTATAGGTTTGGTCATAAAGACACACCTGCTGGCGATGCCAATCAGAAGATGGAGACACAACCCATGTTTTTTGGTGGTGTGTTAAGATCCAAGAATTTTGGTTCAAGGTTCAGAATTTTGTGACGTATTGGGCACTCGGATTTCGTTTTTCCCCTGACACTATGTTTTGGGTGATGGGGCGGTCATCGATGTGGGGAATAAACACATAAAAAATTAGGTTCTGGAGGGGATGGAGGTCGGCTGGAGCGCCCCCATTTCAGGAGTGGTGCACAGAGACTGGTAGGGTGGCGGCTTTTGAGGAAGTGTCATTTAGAAGACTGGGTAACTTGGATTTGTTTGTTGGGAAATGGGGCAATTATTTGGAGTTTTTGGAGGGCTTTCGGGGAGGGGCAGTGGAGAGAGAGGTATAGGTATAAATGTGTGCGAATATACAGGTGCATCTCAATAAATTAGAATGTCGTGGAAAAGTTCATTTATTTCAGTAATTCAACTCAAATTGTGAAACTCGTGTATTAAATAAATTCAGTGCACACAGACTGAAGTAGTTTAAGTCTTTGGTTCTTTTAATTGTGATGATTTTGGCTCACATTTAACAAAAACCCACCAATTCACTATCTCAAAAAATTAGAATACATCATAAGACCAATAAAAAAAACATTTTTAGTGAATTGTTGGCCTTCTGGAAAGTATGTTCATTTACTGTATATGTACTCAATACTTGGTAGGGGCTCCTTTTGCTTGAATTACTGCCTCAATTCGGCGTGGCATGGAGGTGATCAGTTTGTGGCACTGCTGAGGTGGTATGGAAGCCCAGGTTTCTTTAACAGTGGCCTTCAGCTCATCTGCATTTTTTGGTCTCTTGTTTCTCATTTTCCTCTTGACAATACCCCATAGATTCTCTATGGGGTTCAGGTCTGGTGAGTTTGCTGGCCAGTCAAGCACACCAACACCATGGTCATTTAACCAACTTTTGGTGCTTTTGGCAGTGTGGGCAAGTGCCAAATCCTGCTGGAAAATGAAATCAGCATCTTTAAAAAGCTGGTCAGCAGAAGGAAGCATGAAGTGCTCCAAAATTTCTTGGTAAACGGGTGCAGTGACTTTGGTTTTCAAAAAACACAATGGACCAACATCAGCAGATGACATTGCACCCCAAATCATCACAGACTGTGGAAACTTAACACTGGACTTCAAGCAACTTGGGCTATGAGCTTCTCCACCCTTCCTCCAGACTCTAGGACCTTGGTTTCCAAATGAAATACAAAACCTGCTCTCATCTGAAAAGAGGACTTTGGACCACTGGGCAACAGTCCAGTTCTTCTCCTTAGCCCAGGTAAGACGCCTCTGACGTTGTCTGTGGTTCAGGAGTGGCTTAACAAGAGGAATACGACAACTGTAGCCAAATTCCTTGACACGTCTGTGTGTGGTGGCTCTTGATGCCTTGACCCCAGCCTCAGTCCATTCCTTGTGAAGTTAACCCAAATTCTTGAATCGATTTTGCTTGACAATCCTCATAAGGCTGCGGTTCTCTCGGTTGGTTGTGCATCTTTTTCTTCCACACTTTTTCCTTCCACTCAACTTTCTGTTAACATGCTTGGATACAGCACTCTGTGAACAGCCAGCTTCTTTGGCAATGAATGTTTGTGGCTTACCCTCCTTGTGAAGGGTGTCAGTGATTGTCTTCTGGACAACTGTCAGATCAGCAGTCTTCCCCATGATTGTGTAGCCTAGTGAACCAAACTGAGAGACCATTTTGAAGGCTCAGGAAACTTTTGCAGGTGTTTTGAGTTGATTAGCTGATTGGCATGTCACCATATTCTAATTTTTTGAGATAGTGAATTGGTGGGTTTTTGTTAAATGTGAGCCACAATCATCACAATTAAAAGAACCAAAGACTTAAACTACTTCAGTCTGTGTGCATTGAATTTATTTAATACACGAGTTTCACAATTTGAGTTGAATTACTGAAATAAATGAACTTTTCCACGACATTCTAATTTATTGACATGCACCTGTATATATATATATATATATATATATATATATATATATATATATATATATATATATCTATATATATATATATATATATATATATAATGTTGATTCTATGTATGTATGTTTTGCTTTGCTTTATGTACTATATGAATCAATAAAAAATGTTAATCACAAAAAAAATTAAATATAAAAGTATTGTAAAATGTGAAATGAAATACATAGCACTCATAATTGCTGTTCAAAACAATAACAAACAAAACCTAGATATATGTTTAATAGGGAGGGGCATTATTTGAAATTTTGAATTTAACATCCACTTTCAACCTTTGATATGTTTTTTTTTATTTATTTATGAAAAAAATAAAAATAAAATAAAAAATAAATAGCACTATGCATAAACAACATCAAGACTAAAAAAAAACCTTTTGCATGTACACAAAACATTCCAAGTTTTCTGAAGCAATACAATTACTTTAAATAATGACAGATTTTTTTTGAGTAAATTATTACTTTTACAAAAAAAGTCTTGCATCCACAGTGCCAACCAATGCATTGTAATGGCAAGATTTATATATATATATATATATTTTTTTTATTGAAAATTGATAGAGCAAAATAATTTTTGTTAAAAGAAATAATAACAGAAGTTTGTCTCAATTAAAATTCACTTTTTAAAAAAAAGGTGGTGAGGGAGCCTTTTATCCCACACTTGGGGTTAAAAGCTCCCTCACTTGGGGTAAAAGGCCCCTAGGGGATAGTTATAGTTATAGGGCACAATTTGTCAACTAATTCAAATAATTCTGAGACAGCAAGATGCTTTTTTGAGTAAAATTAATCTCAAGTGTTCTATAAACAAACTAATCTCTATTATAATTGGATGAGTCAATGTGAGCCCACTTTGTATATTTTTCATTACAAATCTATTTGCCCCACTTAAAAAAAACAAACAATGTGTTTAATAGGGGCCTTTAGCCCCTGAAACAGGGGGATTTTTACCCCAAATACTATCCTTTCACTTATTGGACATTATTGAAAAATGTTCATTTAATGACCTTAAACAAAACTGAAAATTATAAATAAGTTCATTTCAAGGATTTTCATTAGCTCATAAATTTGCAACATTTTAAAAAATATAAAAAATTTGATCAAATTGCCTCAAAATAAACATATAAACAATACATGCAAAGATCTCATGGATCAGGACAATTTTCCAGTGTATAGTGACACACAGGTGTTTAGGGAATTGCTGTGTTAGTTTTTGTTGCTATTTAGTGTTCTGGGAGAAAATAAAATCAATGGAGCCTTTGACCCCGTGGAGCCTTTAACCCTGATGTACTCTACTGTATATAGTGGCACAAAAAGTGTTTGAACAATGTCTTAAATTTATAGTAGACATGCGCCACATGTGACTTTCAGATGTGAAAGTGAAATGTCCTGGTTACTTGCGTAACCTCCGTTCCCTGATGGAGGAAATGAGACGTTGTGTCGATGTAGTGACACTAGGGGTCACTCTTGGGAGCCCGAGACACCTCTGGTCTTTGATAAAAGGCCAATAAAAATTGGTGAGTGGTATTTGCATGCCACTCCCCCGGACATACGGGTATAAAAGTAGCTGGTATGCAACCACTCATTCAGGTTTATGCTGAGGAGCCGAGACAAGGTCCGGCCATTTCAGCGGGTAGTTCAGCGTTGTGGCAGGAGTGACACAACGTCTTGTTCCCTCCATCAGGGAACGGAGGTTACGCAAGTAACCAGGACGTTCCCTATCTGTCACTCACTTGACGTTGTTTCGATGTAGTGACACTAGGGGTCCCTATACGAAATGCCACAACTGGCTGAACTGTGTTACGTGAACTGGCAGTGTGTGACGGGCAGACCACTGTGTGCCTTGTAGCCAGCACACCAGGCCGACATGTAACCTCCCCCAACATAGTTATGAGTGTCGAACGGCCCTTTGGGGACAAGTTGACTACCCAAAAGATAGAGACAGGCTAACCCAGTCGTGGCCTCTTTTCCCCTTCTTTTTTTCCACTCCCTAAAAAAGAAGGGGGATTATCCGACTGGGCCACCGGGTCTAGTCGGGGGGGTGTCCCTCCCAAGGGGAGGACACCGCGGAGACCACACCTCGCCCAAAGAGAGGGGGGGATATTTAAGTGGAAAAAATACGTCACATGGTCTTGCCGACCATGTGGAAAGTCTCATGGTAGATCCTACCCAACGGGGGAGGAGTTACTACAACATGGAGACTATGGCAGAGGGGGCTCTGCCGAAGGAAGACGCAGTTTGCCAACAAGGAAACAAATTAGCGGAAGATATATATCGCATGGGGTTACCTTACAGGGAACCACCACATGCGGAGCACCTACCCCAGAACAGGGCTCTTAGTTAGCATGTGTACTGGGTCGGCAGCGAGTCTCTCTGAAAACTCGACTGCCACAGGGCTCGAAGGAAGTCAACCAGGGAACATAGTTTGTGAACACTACTGGGAATTAATGGCACATGTCTTCAGCTCAGAGGAGATGAAATGCGCTATGTGCAAGCGATACACCCGGCCGGCTATCACGGGCTTATCCGCTTGTATTGCGTGCCACTACCTGGGACGAAACCAGTTCCACCCGGAAGTTGTGGAACCTTGCAAAGGTGTTGGGTGTTGCCCAGCTTGCTGCTCTGCAAATGTCTGTTAGAGAGGCACCCCTGGCCAGGGCCCAGGAGGCCGCTATACCCCTGGTAGAATGGGCTCGTAGCCCTACCGGGGGCGGCACGTCCTTGGCGTGATATGCCATAGCTATGGCATCAATGAGCCAGTGGGCGATCCTCTGCTTGGAGACAGCGCTTCCTTTCCGCTGTGCACCAAAGCAGACAAAGAGCTGCTCAGAGATACTAAAGCTCTGCGTGTGATCCAAATAGATGTATAAAGCGTGCACCGGACACAGCAACGACAGGGCTGGGTCTGCCTCCTCCTAGGGCAGCACTCGCAGGTTCACCACCTGGTCCCTAAAAGGGGTTGTGGGAACCTTGGGCACATAGCCCGGTCAGGGTCTCAGGATCACGTGAGAGTAACCCAGACTGAACTCCAGGCACATTTCGCTGACAGAGAATGCTTGCAGATCTCCAACTCTCTTGATGGAAGTGAGCATGGTCAGGAGGGCATTCTTCAAAGAGAGTGCCTTAAACTCAGCTGACTGCAAAGGCTCAAAGGGGGCTCTCTGTAGACCCTGAAGAACTACAGAGAGGTCCCATGAGGGAACGAGGCACGGTCTGGAGGGATTCAGCCTCCTGGTGCCTCTCAGGAACCTGATGATCAGGTCTTGCTTCCCTAAGGACTTACCGTCCACTGTGTCGTGGTGTGCTGCTATAGCAGCAATGCACACCTTCAAGGTGGAAGGGGACAGCCACCCTTCCAACCTCTCCTGCAGGAAGGAAAGCACTGATCTGACTGCGCATCTCTGGGGGTCTTCCCATTGGGAAGAACACCACTTAGCGAACAGACGCCACTTAAAGGCATACAGGCGCCTTGTAGAGGGGGCCCTAGCTTAGGTCTTCCATGTCCCATCCAGGGGCCAGACATGGAAATTCCAGAGGTCTTGTCGTGGGTGCCAGATGGTGCCCTGTCCCTGAGAAAGAAGGTCCTTCCTCAGGGAAATTCACCAGTGGGGGCTGTCGTGAGGAGCGTGAGGTCCGAGAACCACGTCTGGGTGGGCCAGTAGGGTGCTACCAGGATGACCTGCTCCTCGTCCTCCTGACCTTGCACAGAGTCTATGCAAGTAGGCTCACTGGGGGAAACGCATATTTGCGCAGGTCAGGGGGCCAGCTGTGTGCCAGTGCGTCTATGCCAAGGGGTGCCTCGGTCAGGGCATACCAGAGCGGGCAGTGAGAGGATTCTTGGGAGGCGAACAGGTCCACCTGTGCCTATCCGAATCGACTCCAAATCAGCTGGACCACCTGAGGGTGGAGTCTCCACTCTCCCTGAGGGTAACCTGCTGTGACAGCGGGTCCGCTATAGTGTTGAGGTCGCCGGGGATGTGAGTGGCTCGCAGCGACTTGAAGTGCTGCCGACTCCAGAGGAGGAGACGGCAGGCGAGTTGTGACATACAACGAGAGCGCAGACCACCTTGGCGGTTGACATATGCTACCGTTGCCATGTTGTCTGTCCGAACTAACACGTGCTTGCCCTGGATCAATGGCCGAAACCTCCGCAGGGCGAGCAGAATTGTCAACATCTCGAGGCAGTTGATGTGCCAATGCAGTCGCGGGCCCGTCCACAAGCCGGCGGCTGCGTGCCCGTTGCAAACAGCACCCCAGCCCATTCTGGAGGTGTCTGTCATGACCACGATGCACCTGGAGACCTGCTCTAGGGGAACACCTGCCCATAGAAACGAGAGGTCTGTCGAAGGGCTGAAAATACGGTGACAGACATGCGTGATGACCACGCGATGTGTCCCGCGGCGCCATACCCATCTCGGGACTCAAGTCTGAAGCCAGTGCTGAAGCGGTCTCATATGCATCTACCCGAGTGGAGTGGCCACCACTGAGGATGCCATATGCCCCAGGAGCCTCTGAAAGAGTTTCAGTGGAACCGCTGTTTTCTGTTTGAACACCTTCAAACAGGCCAGCACCAACTGGGCACGCTCGTTCATGAGGCGCGCTGTCAAAGAGACTGAGTCCAACTCCAAACCGAGGAAAGAGATGCTCTGAACCGGGAGGAGCTTGCTCTTTTCCAAGTTGACCCGAAGCCCTAGTCGGCTGAGGTGTGAGAGCACCAAGTCCCTGTGTGCACACAACATGTCCCGAGGGTGAGCTAGAATTAGCCAATTGTCGAGATAGTTGAGAATACGAATGCCCACTTCCCTTAACGGGGCAAGGGCTGCCTCTGCGACTTTCGTGAAGATGTGAGGAGACAAGGACAGGCCGAAAGGGAGAACCTTGTTCTGATATGCCTGACCCTCGAATGCAAACTGCAGGAAGGGTCTGTGTCGAGGTAGAATCGAGACGTGGAAGTATGTGTCCTTTATCCACCGGGGGATTGCCGAATAGCCCTTGGCTGCCCCACCATCGAGGGTAGTGAGGGCAGGGAAGCTGAAAAGATCAGGACCGGGCAGTAAAAAGTGCCTCCCACGACCTTGTCAGCTCTTCATACACTTCCGGGAAGAAAGGAACAGGGGCGGGGCGTGGCTTTGAGCGGCGCCGCGAGCCCAGGAACCAATCATGGAGCCGCGAGGGTTCAGGGAAGAGCGGAGGGTTCCACTCTAGCCCAATGCTCGCGGCTGCCCAGGAAAGCATGTCGTCATCTCCGCGTAAGCCTGTGACCGGGCGACCGCACCCGAAGGGAGGAGCCCAGCTGAGGCTTCCGCGTCCGACTGGACGAGCCCGCTCTCCGATGCTGCGCTCGAGAGCTCATCACTTTTGCAGACTCCGAATAAGAGGTCGAACTCGCCGTGAGACGAGCCGGCGGACTCATCCGGAAGCCCGATCGGGGCAGATGAGCGTGCTGGGGAATGGGATGTCCGTGGGGGGATACCTGGTGAAGGCGGTCCCATTGGGGTCCCCAAATTGCCCCCAGTGCTAGTTCTGTTTCTTACTCACACCTATCATATCGCTTCTGAAGATAAGGATTTAACCACTACAGTCTTATGGATTACTTCTATGTTTCCTTTATGTGATTTTTGGAGCTTCGTCTGATCACCATTCACTGGATCTGCATCTGCAAACAAATGATGCTAGAGCTGTTTTAAAACTAACCTACTTTTTTTTTTTTTTTTTTTTTTTTTGCCATTTTTGCAATTACCTTTGACCAGTTGATGTCAAGGTCACTTTTGAAGATATATGAAGTCAGTTCCCCTCAAGTTGACACAGGTGTCTAGCAGAATAACCACAGGTATAGTTCATTACATTTACTATCAACATGTCCCACTAATTTTGACAACTAGAAAGCCCATTCTGTCTTAAGTTTGAACAATATATCTATTGTTTTATAGTTTCAAACCTACCAGATATCATGAAAAGTGTGTTTGTGCAGTCAAAACCTGTCAAAAATAAATGCCACTTGGTTTGATAATTTGTTATGTGATTGAAAATCTTAAGTTTAGGGCAACTATGTCTCCTTATCATTGACATTTTTGCACATATTGGTCTCTAAAACAATCATAAAAAAATTGCCTGTTAATGTTTATCTTGGAGCACAAGGTTTGAAGCTCAAGGTGAAAATTAGAAAATTAGGGTTTAGATATAATATTTTTTTAGACTCATACTATATGGGTTCTTAATTAATGTAATTCATTTCTGCTTGTTGGTTTTCCATTTCACTGATGTAGGTAGTATTGAAAGCCAAACAGGACAAATGATTAATATGTGAGCTCTTTTTATTACAGCCAGTTCCTTGGAATCACTAGAGTGTGACATGGCCAATGGGTGTGTGTGTGTGTGTGTGTGTGTGTGTGTGTGTGTATTCGGAGTTTGTGTGTTTGTGAGAGACAGAGATGTCAGTACCACTTGCTTCAGAATTCAACCTGATGGACAAAGAGACAAAGAGGTTGTGTGTGCATGATTGAGACAGAGAGACAATATAGATGTTTCTCAGGGCTATAAAAGTGGAAGCCGGCCGACAGGAGGTGGCAAGAATGTTAGACAGAAACAAAAGGAAAAGGGGCCTTGGAAACCTCAGATGGCAGAAACAAAGCAAGATTTTATTACACTGGCTTTATGTATGTCTTTTTTTTGTTTAATTGAAAACAGTCTTTTGCATGCAAATATGAGCAGATCGAGGAGGAAAAAATAAAATGACAGATGAAGGATAAAACTCATCTTGAATGAAACATGAAGACAAAAGGTGAAAAATGTAATCATGATGAAATCAACAGATCTGTTATTGATGTCAAGTTAGGTGTCAAATATATCTAATGTCAAATATTATATAGAGTTAGTGTGTTGTATTTGCTGCTCTATCACTAAATGCAGTCTAGTAATATTTTTAATGCAACTGATGAATGATTTTACCTGCTGTGTATCTTATCAAACTCTACAGTATTTTTGAATTCATCTGTCATTTGAATGTAATATGGCTAATATTAATACAATATGTATTAGCCTATTGTTTGTTCCATGTATTAGGCTGGTAAATAACACTTCTGCTGTAGTTTATGCATTTAAAATGGTCAGTTTTCCAATTCACCTTGTATCATGTTAACAATTTTACATATTGTTGGGCATATGCAGTTCGTGGTAATTTTAATATGTTTCAATATTTGATTAATGGGCATTTTTGTTTACTTTTGTACGCCTAAAAATTCTGGTACTCTGTTGTGTCGCCACTTGATGTTCAATGTATCTGGGTCCCAAAACAAAACCAGTTGAGAACTACTGCTCTAATTCATAAGTGTAAGTGCATTAAATTGTAATGCTCTGGGATTTTCAATTCACCTCTGGAGAAGCAAAGACAGTTTAGTGAGAATTAAACCCTTTGTTTTTGACATTTGAGTCAGCGAAAATTAACATGGCTGACCATTGCCCTTTGATCTTGGCCACAGCTTGGGGGTAGATTTTCCTCTCCTGTTCCTGTTTACCCTCCAGCACCAATATTAATTTAGCTGTAACACCTTTTCACAAGCCTCATCTTAAGAAGAGTTTTCAGGAACACTTTACAATATTGAGTAAACAGTAATTACATTATGGTAAATTACCTAAATAATCATGTACTGATATTGATAGTGAACTAATACTTACTCGTGTCCAGTTGTAACTAACATTAGCACTTAAAGGGATAGTTAATCCAAAACTGAAAATTGTGTTCCAAACCCATTTTAATTTCTTTCTTTTCTTTCCTTTCCTTTTTTTATTTTATATTTTGTATTATTATTATTTTTTTATTGGAACACAAAAAATTATCGTAAGCAGCCCCTTAGAGAACAGGGTGGGAATTTTTTTTCTGAAATACTTTTGCATACCCTCGCAATAGTTTATATTCCCTCGCAATAAGTTTTGCATACCCTCACAATAGTGCGCTTTCCCTTGCAATAACTTTTGCATTCCCAGCAATAAATTTTGCGTTCCCTCACAATAGATTGCGTTCCCTCGCAAGAACTTTTACATTCCCTCGCAATAAGTTTTGCATTACCTCGCAATAGTTTGCGATGTCTTGCAGTAATTTCTGCATTCCCTTACAATAGTTTGCATTCCCTCACAATGGTTTACAACCTCTCGCAATACATTTTACGTTCCCTCGCAATAGTTTGTGTTCCCTAGCAATATTTTGCTTTCCCTCACAATAAGTTTTGCGTTGTCTCACAATAGTTTGCGTTCCCTCGCAATAGTTTGTGTTCCCTTGATAGTTTGCTTTCCATCACAATAAGTTTTGCGTTCCTTCGGAATAGTTTGCATTACCTATTAATTAGTTTTGCGTTCCCTTGCAATAAGTTTTGCGTTCCCTTGCAATAGTTTGTGTTCCCTTGCAATAGTTTTCTTTCCCTCACAATAAGTTTTGAGTAACCTAGCAATAAGTTCCTTATCTGTCACTCACTCAACGTTGTGTCGATGTAGTGACACTAGGGGTCACTCTTGGGAGCCCGAGACACCTCTGGTCTTTGATAAAAGGCCAATGAAAATTGGCGAGTGGTATTTGCATGCCACTTCCCCGGACATACGGGTATAAAAGGAGCTGGTATGCAACCACTCATTCAGGTTTTCTCTTCTGAGCCGAACAATCATGCTCACTGAGCTGAATTCTCACGAGTATTCATTCACCTCCGCTGGATCTGATGGTGCATTTCAGCAGCTTCTCCCTCCTCTGCACTGGTGCACTGCAGAGAACGCCCCTGGGCGCTTCAGCAGAAAAAAGAGAGTATATTTTCCTATAAAAGAAAAAATAAAGAAAAAAAAAGAAATAAAAGGAAAAAATAAGAAAGAGTATATTTCTCTAAAAGAGCGGCACACACGGAACGTCTTTTTAAAGACACGTCTTTTTAAAGATGCCTTTCCGATGGTGTGTTATTCCTGGTTGCGGTTGTTACCTCTCAACTTCAGATGGTCACGATCGCTGTCTTTCGTGTCTGGGCGCGACCCACACGGAGGCAGCGTTCGTCTCTCACTGCGAGAACATGACCATGGCAACGTTGCGGACTTTGCCCAGCAGTTTTCAACTGTGAAGCAGCAGACGGAGGCTATCCGGCATATCCTGCCCCGGCGCGGCTCAAGATCCCGCACCCTGTCTGCTCGTCGCCAAGGGTGTCCCCCTGCGGTGACTGCACCGGCTCTGCTGCAGCCCACCCCTTCGGCCCGGCCCCGGCGTGGAGACCACCGCAGGAAGCAGACGCCACCCGTCTCACAGCCGGCCACCAAGAACCCACGAAGGTCGTCAAAGCGCCCCTGAGACGGGCGACCCAGGGTCGATGAAACCCATTGCATTGGAGCTGGTAGTAAGACCACTCCATCCCCCAGTGGAGGGCCGGGTGGAGAATCTTTTGTTGCCTTTTCATTTGTTTTCGTCGCATGCCCAAGTGGCTGCGGTACCCAACAGTTCAGCAAAAGGTTTCCTCCTTCCCTGGGTCACATACCCGGTGTGCACGGTCGTCATCATGACCACCGTCCACCTTTTTTCCCTTGCAGGATTGGCGCTCCAGCGGCGGTCTCCCCACCCCTGCGTGCCCAGCTGTGGCACACATCCACCCCCGATGTGACAGTCTCCATGGGTTGCGAGGACAGGCCTCTTCCTCCCCGTCCCAGGCTGTTCCGGGGGTGGTCACAAGGAGCCAGGTAAGTGCTTCGATGTCCCTAGACTCAGCACGGCCACGACATGGTGTGGCACCTCGAGCTCCGCCCCGCCGCAAGGCCCCACCTGCCGGTACGTCCGACGACGTTGTCCCTTTGGTCCCCCTCGTGCGGAACTTGGATGCATGGCTTGTGCTTTCCAATCTGTCGCGATGGCTGGTCCGGACCGTCCGACTCGGCTACACGATTCAGTTCGCCAGGCGTCCGCCCAGGTTCAGCGGTATCCACTTCACCTCGGTGAAGGACGAAAACGATGCTACCTTGCGTGCGGAGATCGCCACCCTCCTTTTACAGCCCCTACTTCATCGTACCGAAAAAAGGCGGTGGGTTGCGGCCAATCTTGGACCTGCGCTTCTGCTTGATTCTGGAAGGGCTGTGCCCTTCCACCTTGAAGGTGTACATTGCTGCTATAGCAGCACACCATGACACAGTGGACGGTAAGTCCTTAGGGAAGCACGACCTGATCATCAGGTTCCTGAGAGGCACCAGGAGGCTGAACCCCTCCGGACCGCACCTCGTACCCTCATGGGACCTCTCTGTAGTTCTTCAGGGTCTACAGAGAGCCCCCTTTGAGCCTTTGCAGTCAGCTGAGCTTAAGGCACTTGAAGACTGCCCTCCTGACTGCGCTCACTTCCAGTAGTGTTCACAAACTATGTTCCCTGGTTGACTTCATCTGAGCCCTGTGGCAGTCGAGTTTTTGGAGAGACTCGCTGCTGGCCCAGTACACGTGCTAACTAAGAGCCCTGTTCTGGGGTAGGTGCTCCGCATGTGGCGGTTTCCTGTAAGGTATCCCCATGCAATGTATATCTTCCACTAATTCATTTCCCTGTTGGGAAACTGTGTCTTCCTTGGGCAGAGCCCCCTCTGCCACAGTCTCCATGTTTGTAGTAACTCCTCCCCCGTTGGGTAGGATCTACCATGAGACTTCTCCACATGATCAGCAAGACTATGTGACATATTTTCCACTTAAATATCCCCCCCTCTCTTTGGGCGAGGTGTGGTCTCCGCGGTGTCCTCCCCTTGGGAGGGACACCCCCCGACTAGACCTGGCGGCCCAGTCGGATAATCCCCCTTGTTTTTTAGGGAGTGGAAAAAAAGAAGGGGAAAAGAGGCCACGACTGGGTTAGCCTGTCTCTATCTTTTGGGTAGTCGACTTGTCCCCAAAGGGCCGTTCGACACTCATAACTATGTTGGGGGATGTTACGTGTCGGCCTGGTGTGCTGGCAACGAGGCACACAGTTGTCTGCCCGTCATACACCGCCAGTTCACGTAACACAGTTCAGCCAGTTGCGCCGTTTTTTAGGGATCCCTAGTGTCACTACATCGACACAACATTGAGTGAGTGACAGATAGAGAATGTCATGGTTACTTGCGTAACCTCCGTTCCCTGATGGAGGGAACGAGACGTTGTGTCCCTCCTGCCACAACGCTGAACTACCCGCTGAAATGGCCGGACCTTGTCTCGGCTCCTCAGCATAAAACCTGAATGAGTGGTTGCATACCAGCTCCTTTTATACCCATATGTCCGGGGGAGTGGCATGCAAATACCACTCGCCAATTTTCATTGGCCTTTTGTCAAAGACCAGAGGTGTCTCGGGCTCCCAAGAGTGACCCCTAGTGTCACTACATCGACACAACGTCTCATTCCCTCCATCAGGGAACGGACGTTACGCAAGTAACCATGACGTTTTGCGTTCCCTCACAATAGTTTGTGTTCCCTTGCAATAGTTTGTTTTCCCTCACAATAAGTTTTGCTTTCCCTCACAATAGTTTGCATTCCCTCGCAATAGTTTGCGGTCTCTCGCAATAAATTTTGCGTTCTCTCGCAATTGTTTGTCTTCCCTTGCAATAGTTTGCGTTACCTAGCAATACATTTTGCGTTCTCTTGCAATAGTTTGTGTTCCCTTGCAATAGTTTTCTTTCCCTCACAGTAAGTTTTGCATTCCCTCGCAATAGTTTGCGTTCTCTCATAATAAGTTCTGCGTTCCCTCACAATAGTTTGCATTCCCTCGCAATAGTTTGCGATCTCTCACAATAAATTTTGTTCTCTCGCAATTTTTCGTGTCCCCTTGCAATAGTTTGCTTTCCCTGAGAATAAGTCGTGTTCCCTTGCAATAAGTTTTGCGTACCCTCGCAATTGTTTGTTCCCTCGCAATAGTTTGCTTTCCCTCACAAAAAGTTTTGTGTTCCCTCGCAATTGTTTGTGTTCCCTTGCAATAGTTTGCTTCCCCTCACAATAAGTTTTGTGTTCCCTAAAAGTACGTTTTGCGTTTCCTCTCAATAGTTTGTGTTCCCTCACAATAGTTTGCTTTCTCTCACAATAAGTTTTGCATTCCCTCGCACTAGTTTGTGTTCCCTGGCAATAAGTTTTGCATTCCTTCACAATTTTTTGTGTCCCCTTGCAATAGTTTGCTTTCCCTGAGAATAAGTTTTGTGTTCCCTCGCAATAATTTTTGCATTCTCTCACAATTGTTTGTGTTCACTTGCAATAGTTTGCTTTCCCTCACAATAAGTTTTGCTTTTCTTCGCAATAAGTTTTGTGTTCCCTAGAAGTAAGTTTTGCATTCCCTTGCAATAAGTTTTGCGTTCCCTCACAATGCTTTGCGTTCCCTAGCAATACATTTTGCGTTCCCTCGCAATTGTTTGTGCTCCCTTGCAATAGTCTGCTTTCCCTCACAATAAGATTTGCGTTCCCTCACAATAAGTTTGTGTTCCCTCGCAATATTTTGCTTTCACTCACAATAAGTTTTGTGGTCTCTTACAATAGTTTGCATTCCCTAGCAATAAGTTTTGCGTTCCCTCACAATACTTTGCGTTCCCTAGCAATACATTTTGCGTTCCCTCACAATTGTTTGTGCTCCCTTGCAATAGTTTGCTTTCCCTCACAATAAGATTTGCGTTCCCTCACAATAAGTTTGTGTTCCCTCGCAATATTTTGCTTTCACTCACAATAAGTTTTGCGTTCCCTTGCAATAGTTTGCATTCCCTCGCAATAAACTTTGCATGCCCTCGCAATATGTTTTGTGTTCGCTCGCAATAGTTTGCTTTCCAAACAAAAACTTAAACAGAGTGCATGCAAAACTATTTCAGAAAACATTATTCCCGCCTTGTCCTCTAAGGAGCTCCATACAATCACTATTCGATTTCATTGCATTTTTTTTCTCCATATGATGAAAGTAAATAGTATCTGATGCTGTCAGGCCCTAATAATCTGCCTAACATCTCTTTTTGTGCTCCATGAAAGAAAATATGTCATATGGGTTTGAAACAACATGAGGGTGAGTAAATGATTACATAATTTTCATTTTTGGATGAACTATCCCTTTAATTAGTTCTTGATTAATCCAAGCCTTAGTTCAGGTATTTGCACATAATTATGATTATTTTCTACTGATCTGAAAACAGTTCTGTACATTCTTTTATAATGGTCAAGGTTTAGACCCTGGTGGGAAGATCACATTCTAGGCCTTCGCAAAAGGGCAATGTCAATCTCACCATTCTCACAACCTTTGCCTTGGAGACTGACACCATTGGTCATGATGACACTATTCATCATATCACTCATAAGGTTTTTTTTAGGTCATTGTCACCACTAAAAACAGGGATGGTTCATTAGTCTCTCATTAGTCTAAAAAATGGAAAGAAAAGCTTCCAAAAGCAACAATGACTCATGTGAAATTAAAGCTTGGCTTTTTATGAAAGTAAAAAGTAGTCTATATATCTTCAGAAAACTAAGAAACTCTTTAAACATTAGACAGAAGGATGGAGATGTTAGGCAGCCACCATTCACTTTCATTGTATCATTCTTCATACAATAAAAGTGAATGGTGACTCAGTCTGTCATTTTGCCTAACATCTCCTTTTGTATTATACAGAAGAAACAAAGTCATATTGGTTTGAAATAACATGAGTAAATTATGACAGAATTTTCTTTTTGTTTCATTTTTTTTATGAACTACCACTTTATTGATTTTTTTTTTTTTTTTTTTTACTTTTGTTTGTGAGTGAATTTGGTGACATTGCAGTCATCTTATTTTGCAAGATGGTGATGGTGAAAAAGTTTCTGTTTTAGTGCTATGTGAGAAATTAGTTTGTTTTTCAAAGTTGTGAATACCCTCATCCCCCCCCCCACCCCCTGCCCCCAACACCCCCCACCCCAGATGGCCAATAAAAACATTTCAGTTTCTCCTTTTAAATGAATTTTGCCACATCAGATGTGGCAAAATAACCCAAGTGGAAGGAAATGTTAATAATTTTTGAATGGAGAAAACATCTACATAAACTTTTAAATGTGCATTGAATTTTTGTGGGCTCGACTTTTATGGTCACAACATCTTTACACAGCAAGTTGCTTTAAACAAAAAAAAAAAGAATAATAATAAAAAAATAAAAAAAAGAAAAAAAAATATATATATATATATATATATATATATATATATATATATATATAAAACGTGGGTTGGCGCTGTTTTGGCAGCACGAGGGGGACCTACACAATATTAGGCAGGTGGTTTTAATGTTGTGGCTGATCGGTGTATATATATATATATATATATATATATATATATATATATATATATATATATATATATATATAAAAGTCTCTCTCTTTAGTACACCAGCATCCTCTGAGGAGAGCTCGAGACATCTCCATAAAAGTGATGAAAGCTTAGAACACGGCCATGTGGAACAACTTTGGTTGTGGGCATGAAAACAAAGAATATGTGTCCCTGTGTTTAAAAATGGAAGACCTATATTTTAGAGTATGGTCTGGGTCTTCAGGAGCTGCTTGTTTGTTTAGACTGGATGTAGTAATGTGGTAGAGGGAAACCAAGGAGACGTGAGGAATGCAGCCAAATCCTGAGTTACCGAGGTCTGCTGCCCAGGACACTGCTGCCATTCTCAGAGCTCTCCTCCACCAATCCACCCCTCCATCGTCAGAGAAAGAGCCTCTCTGATGGCCCTCTATGGAGCCTAATGGCTCTCAGGGCTTGAACAATGAAGGACAGTGTGGTGGAACTGAGACCGTAAGCCTCCCGCTATCTGTTTATGTCTTGTTGCAGACTGAGGGTCTCTGAATATGATGATGATACAGTATGTGTGAATTACTGGTCTGTTGTCAGTTACATTTGTATTTTGTTCAGGGTGTTCCAATAGTTTTGTTTCTTTATGCTTTTTTAAATACATTTTTGTAGTGTCAATAATATCACTGCTGTTAAATGTCCAACAAAATGTTTTGTGTTTGTTTTGCACTGACAGCTAGTGTTGTAGATATTGTCAGTCGTGATTAATTTAAGTGAAAGCATTCAGTTACAGGCAGGGGCAGACTGGGAAGAGAAATCGGCCCTGGATTTGAAATAAAAACCGTTCTGGTTCTCCCGATGGCCAATCCGCCCCTGATTACAGGGGATTATTGAGATAAAGCAAGTAATATTCGGTTGGTCATGTTATTTCAGCATGGTAGTGCTCGTTTTTGTGTGCCCAGGGCCATATGCAGAATAAAGCAGCTTTCTCTCTAAAACTTAAAATCACTTAAATACCTTTTAAAGGAATAGTTCACCCAAAAATGAAAATTTGCTGATAATTTACTCAACCCTCAGGCCATCCAAGATGTATCTGAGTTTCTGTCTTCATCAAAACAGAATTTAAGATTTTTAGGATTTCATTTCAGGCCTCCTCCTTTAAACAATGCAAGTGAATGTCCTCCATTTTTTGACGGTCCAAAATGCATATTTAGGGTGCATCAAAATAATCCACACCACTCCAGTCGACAAATAAAGTTCTTCTTAATCCAAACGATTGATTATTTTTTAGAAAAAAAACATTACTTATATACTTTTTAAAAACAAATGTTCGCTTCCGTACATCTCTGCGACGTGCGCTCATGAGAGTGATGACGTAAGCTCCTTGGTAAGGTCAAGCGTGGAGGAGGAGGCAGGAAGCGTGTCATTGTTTACAAGAGAAACTTGCACAGACCACAGACCAAGCGCCGTTCACAAACCAAAACAGTTCAAAACAATTTCAAACACGATGTCGAGGATTTTGATTTTAGAAGAGAAGAGGAGATGGAGTTTTTCACCCAACCCTACCTATTTGAGCCCGAATACACCGATGAGGAACTGAGGGAGATGGAGGAGGCTGCAGCAGCGGCGCAATCACAAGTCTCGGGGAGGCAGAGATCTATGGAGACATGGTGGTGCACATGTAGTAAATGCCAACCAATGCCAACAGAGGCAGAGAGCCTGTGCTGCAACGATTGGACCATAGCAATCCCACCGCTGGAAACAATTAGCGAGGCAGCCGGTGAGAACACTCCTAGCCCTAGCTGCATTACCGAACATAATGGTTTTCCACCATTACTGAGCCCCAGAATTTTAGAGGTGTTTTTCAGTTTGCCACGAATAAACTGGAAGCACCGTCCGAGGCCAGAAGGACCCAGTGGTACCCTATCATTACAGTAAGTATCATGTTTTGTTTGTTACTATAGCTACTATATAGAAATATATAGGCTATATGACAAAGTATTCACACATACCTGAGTTCGCTGGAAAAACAGCACGGGCACATCCGATGAATTCAGATATCGACCCTTTGTTTCTTTCGATGGTCTGAAATCCTCAAGGGTAAAATGTTCACTGCACACCCTCCAGTATTTGAGAGAATGTAGTGGTGTACTGATATCCAGGTTCAGCGCGATAAGCCAGAGCTTCAATTGCTCATGATCATGTATAGGCAATCGATGAAAAGTGAATATTTGTCCCGACGTGCATTTTCTTTGGGGTTTCTGAAGGTTGAAGCATCTGGGATACACACACCAAACGACCATTTTGAACAATACACTTATACAAATATAAATCTACAGCAAAGACAATTAAACTTTTGTACAGTGCTCCTTCTCTTGTAAACAATGAAGCGCTTCCTGCCTCCTCCTCCACGCGTGACCTTACCAAGGAGCTTACGTCATCCATCTCATGAGCGCACGTCACAGATGTATGGAAGCGAACATTTGTAGTTAAAAAGTATATAAGTATTGTTTTGTTTCTAAAAATATCAATCGTTTGGGTTCAGAAGAACTTTATTTGTCGACTGGAGTCGTGTGAATTATTTTGATGCACCCTAAATATGCATTTTGGACCATCAAAAAATGGAGTACATTCATTTGTATTGTTTAGAGGAGGAGGCCTGAAATGAAATCCTAAAAATCTTAAATTCTGTTTTGATAAAGAAAGAAACTCAGATACATCTTGGATGGCCTGAGGGTGAGTAAATTATCAGCAAATTTTCATTTTTGGGTGAATTATTCCTTTAAGCTCCTTTAATCTAAACAAAAAAGTACTCATTCAAGCATTCATGGTATGAAGACAACTTTTTAAACATTGTTGACAGAGTGCTAAATGAACTTTTTGGCAAACCTTGTGTGTTGAGAAAATTACTGTCAATAAATATTTCTTACTGGCCATGAAATTGTTTTTTGCATTATTTATATTTAGCCATCTAACATTTACATTCTACAATAAAAGATATGAAGGTAACACTTTACAATAAGGCTGTATTAATTAACTTTATTTAACTACATTATTTAACATGAACTACAATGAACAATAGTACTACAGCATTTATTTACATTATTTAATGTTAATTAAATAAATACTAATACATTTTTTAAATTAAAAGGTGTATATATATTAAAATTAGCTAATGCATTATGAACTAATATGAATTAGGCATGAACAATTTTGTTTACCAGACACTGAAATCGAAAACAATAGGTTGACTTTTCTTTAGCTAAAATCGGTCTGTGCTTACCATATGAGCACATGTGAGCTCCATCATGTCATATTTTATAAACTCTACCCCTAAACCCAAAAATGCGATTACTTCTGGTTTCTATGCAGGATCTGAACCCATGTCTCCCACATTGCTGAGCTCCCGGTCATGCCACAAGAGAGGGCAAACACTCTTTAGCCGATGCAAAAATATCTGATGGGAGATGGCACTTGTCAGTGAGTCAGCATAATATGGCCGATCACAAGGTACTGGAACTCTCGGAAGCAACATGCAACTTCATGTGTGATCCTGTTTCCTATACAGTGACTTCAACTTCCGTATTCATTTCTATTTTGCACTAGTCTCCACAGAAGTAATACATCAAATGTTTACATTTATTAAATTCGCAACTTGGATGGAAACATAGCTACTGTAACTCTTTGATTTGATTCCCCTCCATTAGCGAGGGTCATATTAGCAATCAATAATGCACTTTAAACCATGTAGCCTGTAATGTTGCAATTTACTGTATTTAAAAAAAAGTTACTCAACAGCTGCCTATTAACTAAACTATTTTATTTATTTATTATAAAATTTTAGCTTAACATATTCCATGTTTCTTAGGTCACCAGAAGTGTGATTTTCATTTACAATTACGTACATTTTTCCTACATTAGGAAAAAAATATAAATGCTTACTTATTTATTAAACATGATTTCTGCGTGAAAATGTTCAAACACTGGTTTTGCGCATAAATACATGCATACACACATTCAGTGAATGAGACCCATTCAGATCATCAAATGGCATTCAGTATCATAATCTGCAAACTGTATTCTTCTCAGGTGCTTAGCTCTCCAAAATCATCTAAAGCTCAACATCAACTCAATCAGTCTTGCACTCCTACTAGGAATGTGACCTCCATTTGGCAGGGTGATGGGCAAGGGCCAGCTTTCACATACGGAGCCCAGTTTGAAGACCCAGCATGGGGGTAATTAAAACAAACTGCAAGAGCTTTCTCAGCTCGAGCCAAACAAATGTCAGCGACTCTGTCACTCCCATGGACTCAGGGAGAGTGTTGTTGGTGGTGGGCACTAGAACGAGAGGTGACTGTTGGGCCAGTGATCATGAGGTTGACAGACTGTCAGATCCATGTGAGATAGCACACAATGTGTTTGCTTAAACGCTCTGAGAGAAGCCGCGTCCTCGTCTTAAGACGTGTTTGCTCAGCCCCTGTTTCCAAGTTAATCTTTTTGTCTCACACTCTGCAAGAAAACCCCTGCCTTTCCAACAGTCAAAATTGATATATGGCCCTAAACGAAAATAAATTAAAGTTAATATACTGTATGTGGGCATATACCTGAAATACTGTATACGTAAACATACATGTGGAAAAAAAAGGTCTAATATGAATTCATAGAAATATAGAAATATATGTGTATATATATACAGTATATAAATCGTCTCCCACTTGACCTGTTCACCACAATGCTCAGCTAGCCAGTTGGCATGGCTGGCAGTAGCGGTTTTAACCACTATGCAAGCCATGCAACTGCGTGGGGCCCCGGATGTTGGAAGGGCCCCCCCGCCCCGATAGGAAAGCTTGAGGGGTGACATGTCACATGTTTTTTTGTGTACACACGCGAATACGTTGTTGTCAGCACTCTCAGAGCGGTTCACGTTAGAGGTCCACCGGGTTGGGTCAGTTTTTCAAGTAGGACTTTTAGTTCGGGTTTGTAATTTATGAAAAAAATATACAGGCCTTCCGAACTTGTTTCGCCCACGCGCTCTCACTCACAGATATGTGTGAACGGATGAGTTAGGGACCTTCATACCGAATGTGTTTTTTGCCCTCGTCTGCTTTGTTTTTTCATTGTTTTCCAATGTAAACACATGCTGGATGTACATCCATACCTGCTGCACCATGTCTTGCTGTTTCACAGGACTGGCACATTTTTAGACACAGTGTCAAGTAAAAAAACGTCAGGTTTCAAAAACGCATGTCGAGACATCTGCGTTCTGTTTAATTCGTTGCGCTGCGTCTAGTTTGTTTTTGGCACGTCACAAAGATTTTACGTTCTGAACAAGTTCAGGTTGCAAAGTGGTTACTGTTATAATGTTTAACATTATTCCAGATTGTTCTGCACCAAGCAAAAATTCAGCACTTGATAAATGGCAAAAAACATTTTTCCTTTTGCTCTAGTGTGTGAGGGGCCGCCATGCCTTGTGCAGCGCATCCGGAAAGTATTCACAGTGCTCCACTTTTTCCACATTTTCTTATGTTACAGCCTTATTCCAAAATGGATTAAATTCATTATTTTCCTCAAAATTCTACAAACAATACCCCATAATGTCAACGTGAAAGAAGTTTGTTTGAAATCTTTGCAGTAAATGATGACTGAATTTTCATATTTTGGTAAACTATTCCTTTCAGTTAAACTTTTCATTAAAAATTATTTACAAGTAATATAATTTGTAAAGATTGTTTTTTTCACAGGAGGTCTCAGACTTTTGGACCCTAGTGTATGTGTTTATTAAACTGCAATTAGAGTTAAATAACTCCTCACTGCCCATTTTGTTACGTACTGAAAAGTCTGGATTTGTTCCTGTGAGGCTGGAACATTCATTGTTACATAAACACAATTGTTAGCCAGAGCTGCTAGTTTAGCATAGCATTGAAGCTATGAGAGGAGACTCAGGTTTCAAAGTGGTCAGATAAGCTTGTCGAATTAGGCACATGCAACCTTTTGTTTGATCCTCAAACATCCCCACAAATATCAAAGCTACTGGTCCACCTCTGCAATTTAGAACTAGAAAGCAAGACCACATAGATACCAATCTGTAGCTATGAGATCCTGTTATTATTTCTCAGGTCAGGTTGTACCTGCATCTCTTTGGTATGGAAGTAATTAATTACAGGAACCAAGGTCAAGATGCTAACATGATTAGGTGCACAGTGTGGCCTTATAAAGTTTATATTGTCCCTGATAAACAACATGTGATCTGACTGCAGATATGAGAGGAAGCACACCATCATAACAAAATGTTTTCTCAGAGCAATTGTCTGTCCGAATCTGTATGATGATGAAAGGAATTTTTAAGGATATCCTGTTCACTGATTTCAGTACAATGGCATTTGATAAATTAATATTCCGGGTCCAATACAAGTTAAGCTCAATCGACAGCATTTGTGGCATAATGTTGATTACCACAAAACAATTTGTTGTTCTTTTCTTGAAGAAAAAAAAAAAAAAAAAAAAATCTAGGTTACAGCGAGGCACTTACAAGTGAATGGCGCCAATCAGTAAATGTTAAAATATTCACTGTTTCAAAGTATAGCCTCAAGATGCAAATAATATGCATGTTAATGTGATTTTAGTGTGATAAAATCACTTAGTAACATTTTCTGTGCAAAGTTAAATGCAATTTTACAACTTTGTTGTCATGACGACGTAATGGCATAAACCCTAAAACTACCATTAAAATGATTATTTTAATAACTTTACAGCCCAAATAATACATAAGAATTAATGTAAGTGCTTCTATAAAATTCTAAGCTTCACATTTCTGCCTTTAAACCCTCCAACAATTGGCCCCATTAACTTCCACTGTAAGTGTCTCACTGTAACCTTGATTTTTGCCTTTTTTAAGGAAAGGGAGGGATAAGTCTTGTTGTCTTCTTTTTTGTGGTAATCAACATTTAGCCACAAATACTGTCAATTGATCTTAACTTGTGTTGAGCCCAGAATATTCCCTTAAATCTTAAAAAAGTACCCAAAAATGTCAACAACAAAAAAAGTGTCCACGCAGTTTGTACGTCATTCTAAGTCATACAAATGATCCAACCTGAAATGTAAGTTATTTTATAGTGAAAATCTTGACTTCTGCCATAGCTCTCTGTTGCGCATGAAATAAGTTAATTCACTTGGTCCCAAGTGTTCCCAGAGAACTTCTGCTGTTTTACCTTTGCAAGATTTCATTGTGAGCCACTAATGAACTTGCTATGGCGGAAGTCTTTCAGAAGATTTTCACAACATGATTTGATTGAATGTTCCAATGAGCATCTTGTGTCTTCAATGTAAATCAGATCTTTTGTATAAATAATTTACATTTATGCATTTGGTAGATGCTTTTATCCAAACAGTGCATTGAACATCTACTTTTTTGGGTCAGTTTGTCAGTTTAGCGAACCCATGACATTGCCGTTGCTAGCGCCATGCTCTACTTGTTGAGCTTGTGGAACAAGTTTACATGATGAATGTCACAATTTGTTTTTAATGTAGCTGGTGGGTTGTAAAAAACAACACAGAATACAAAAAATAACTTTTAGGGTTTTTATTTCTGACTGCTGTAAAGAAGGGGAGTAAAGAAATATAGAAAAATATAGTCAAATGAAAAACAGACTGAAATACGATAGAGGCTAATGTTAAATGAAAACACAAACAGGCATTATCCTACCCATATGCTTAAGCATACATCACCTTAATTCATGCTTATATCATCCACAGCATTTTATGCATTTAAGTACTTGCTTAAACACTCACAGTATTTTATGCATTTAAAGGTGCATTCAGTAATTTGGGGCTAATTTAAAAAGTTTATGCCAAATGTCATATGAGACAGCCAATCAAATCGATGAACGCGGGACTCAAATTTAAGATGCTAAGCTGGAACATTGTGGATTATCCCAGCACCGCGCATTAGAAAGGAGTTCAGGTTAAGAGTGTTTGCGTCATATGAGATGTAAGTATCTAACTAAACATGCAATATTTGACCACTGTTTTATGATTGAAATGTTTTACTGACCGACATTAATTTCCAAGGGTGCAAACTATTCACCATTTTGCGAAATGTGCCGTATTGAATTGAAAATATGTCATGTACAGTATGTGATGTCATTCATAATTTTTAATGTGAAAACATTAATGTGGTAGTTTTCAGCATGTCAGACTTAAGATAAAGCACGGATGTGTGTATATTGTAAAGGAATTGAATGAATGTGGTAATCTGGCAGGCTTTTGAAGCATCTATTAAAAAAAACACAAAGTAGAGCATTTTCATCCTCAGATTAAAACTAGAACATGGTAAGACCACACTATTGCACTTGTGTATATGGTTGTGTGACAATAAAAGTGATTTGATTTTGATTTGATTTGACATTTGACTTGTGACTTCTATTGTGCTTTTAGGTTTTAGCAAGGACAGTGTCATATATTCTTAATGCAAATATTATTAGGTAATAATTTAAAATCAATTTAAGATTTTCTAAATAATTTCTTTGTCTTTAATTAATTCTGAATTTTGTACAGCATCTCCTAAGAGTCTACTTTTAAAAGATACTTTACCTTGTCAGGTTTGTGCTCAAAAAATGATCCACCAGTTAAAGGAGTAGTTCACCTAAAAATGGAAAATGTACTTTTACTCACTCATTTACTCACCCTTATGTTGTTTGTGGCCGTGATGAC
Source organism: Myxocyprinus asiaticus (assembly GCF_019703515.2). Classification (NCBI taxonomy): domain Eukaryota; kingdom Metazoa; phylum Chordata; class Actinopteri; order Cypriniformes; family Catostomidae; genus Myxocyprinus; species Myxocyprinus asiaticus. The sequence continues at coordinate 13,624,013 of NC_059383.1, forward strand.
GCATGCCTGGCGCTGAGTTGACTAATCAGCGGGAGAGAGATAAGGAGCAGCTGGGACACCAGTTCGAGAGAGAGAGAGAGAGAGAGAGAGAGAGAGACGCACGTGTTGTGTGTGTGTGTGTGCGTGTCTTTGTTTTGTTTATGTTGATTGTTCAGCCAGTTCTCGCCTCCTCCTTGCCCATCCTGTTGTGTTCTTTTTTGTTGGACAGGTAAGGAATTATTAATTGTTTAGACCACTGTCTTTTTTATGTGCTGCTTCGGTAGCTGTCCGGACCTCTAAACAATAATTTACACCTGATTAATTATACTGAAAAACTTTAATATCCATTTAATAAAAACGGACCTAAGACAATTAAAAAATGCCATGTGGTGCCCCCCTGGATAGTATCAGTGGAATTTATAGAAAACTCAAACTCGAACTTTTTAAAATGACGTGTAGTCAACGTATGTTAGTAATGGACAGTTTTCTGTGGTGTTTACAAATGCAACTGGAAAGCAACATGTAATTTTCTTTATTTTTGTTATTACAGCTATAGTAAGGGAGGCCCATCTATCTCCACCTCTATGAAATGGTATACGTCTTTATTCATTTAGTACAAAGTAGATTGGCACAGCAATTGTTGTGGATTTGGTGTAAACCATGACTTTGCTTGCTTGGAAACATAAAACAGTTTGCCAAATACAGTATTCATGGACATGCAAAATTTGATCATCAAAAACAATTCTAATCTTTCCTTTACCATGACATTCTGTATCTTTAAATAATTGAGATATATTTCACGCTAAGCAGTTCTCCAATAAAGGTAATAATTGTCTTTAGAAATAACGTGAAACGTAGACAGTCTCCAAAGATTATTGATATGAGGGACAATAATAATCTAACAGTAGAAGCATGTTCGCTTGATTTCTGACTTGTGTTTTTAGGCAAAGCAATTATATTACAGTAGTAATAAATAACTTTAGAAATTACCTCAAAGTCTGACATTTTCCAGATTCAAATGATATTCCAAAGCTGGCGAGGGCAGCAGAGACGATCATGCTGTTCCATTTCGAAAGATGGCAGTACAGCCTCTAACACCACTGTCACATCGGTACTTAAAGTACATGAAGAAGAGCAATGCTAACGCTAGCTAGAGAACTACTGAATGCCCCTTTAAGTCCTTGCTTAAATCACTCAAAGCATTTTAAGCATTTCTAACCAGGCTTTAAGGACATGCACAACAGTTTAAAACAATAGAATTTTAATATTTTCACATTTAACACATATTATTCTCATTTGGAAAACACTCTGGGCTATAAATCATTAAATAAGATATGGTTAATTCTAAATTTACATATCCAGTTCTTACATGTGTGCACAGAACGTGGTCAAACTCCACACATGCAATCCATATGCATCATTCAAAAAATAACCCATAACAAACACTCAGTTTTAACATACAACTCTTCTGAACACATATTTAACGCAATTTATCAGCATTTTGTGTAAAATTTGATATTTACCCAAAGAATTATCTACCGATGAACAAAACCGGGAGCTCTCTTGCACAATGTCTGCTTTCACATCTCTAACACGAGAGAGTGCCGGAAAGCAGGTGTTGTAAAACTCCAGTGTTAAAGGGGTCATGTCCAATTTATGACTAGAGTTAAATTATATGAAATTTCTCCACCTGGCTACATTAAATAAAAAAAATCAGAATCCTAAAGTATGCTGTTTATAATTTGGTTTAAATCAGATGTTGAATCCCGTCGTTCAGTATTAAACTGGTTTATGCAACATTGTTGTTGCTAACATGTATGCTAAGAACATGCATGTAACTGTGATGGAGATTTTTCAAAATAAATGCCATTGTATTGGCTTGTCTTGCAGAGTTTATTAAATTTTCGCTTTGTTATGAGGTCCACGCGGTCATGTTGAAGCCCAGGGTGGTCACCTGTAGGACGGGCCGGTACTTGCGCAGCAGCGGGCCGGCCCAAATTACCCAGCGGCCCACCGGAAAAACACCCGGTGCTCCCGATGGTCAGTCTGCCCCTGGTAGAAATGGCCTTTATTGATCCCAAAACATTCTTTATTGTTTACTTCCCCAGTTACATTTGAAGTATTTTCCACCCAGAAGTCATGACTTTTCCATGTGCTTTTCATAAAACTACACAGAAGCCACATAGCAACCTGGATTCCATTTGAGAATCATCGATAGATTTGAATTGAGACACTGTTCACAGATCTGGCTTGGATTTTATTAAAAAGCCTTACAGGCACTAAAGCCCTTAACATATCCTGTCATTTGACCTCCTTTAAATCGCACATAACACAGGCAGGATGGGCACTGCGGTAACACAAGCAGTCAAAAACCAAAAAACCAAAAGTCAAAGCAGGAAAGGATAAAAGCAGCTTCCTGTCCGGTAAATACACATTGTTCTTGGAGACTGCAAGTTTTGAAATTCAAGTTGTCTGTAAACTTCTTGAGAACAACTTCGTGCAGTTCGGAAAACAGGGAGGCTGACGAGCCCCTCCAACGCTTCCTGTTCTGGCCTGCCGGGCCAGACACATGCAAGTCCTAAACACATGTCCGGTATACTGTAATGGCACTCATTAAGACTGGAGGTATGAACAGGAAACAGGACATGGGCTCGTCTCTCAGCGTTATATTTGTTTAGTGCAATCGGCTGTGCTTCAGCCACTTAGAGAGAAAGAATAGATGTGTATTGGAGAAAGAAAAAAATGTTTCCTGGTTTTAAGCAAATGTGACTATTACCGAGGTATTAATGCCTGCTGATTACATGCTTGTTCCTGCCCCCACATCCGCCCGCACTTCTCCATCCACAACCGTGAAATTGGGACCATGTGTTGTGTGCACTGTTCTAGTCCGCAACAAGAAACAGGGCTGTTTTTCTTTCTCGTTCCTTCTGCCGGAACTGCGGGCCGGGGAAAACGTTCCTCCAAACACCCCCCCCCCCCCCCCCACCCGCCCATATCACACACACACATGTTTGTGAGGACATCTCATAGACGCAATTGAGGTAATGATGTTTCCTATACCTTAACCCAGACAAACCTGTTAATATCAGTAGATTTAAACAAAAAAATATTTTGGCCGATTTATGAGCCTTTTTAAAGGAATATTCCGGTTCAATACAAGATGAATCAACAGCATTGTTGGCATAATGTTGATTACCACAAAAAAAAATTCATTAATAGAGGTTGTAGTGTGCCACTTTTAATGGAGGTGAATGGGAACAATTTTTGGAGGGTTTTAAGGAAGAAATGTGAAGCTTATAATTTTATAAAAGCACTAACATTAATTCTTGTTTTGTACATACATATATACATATACATAAAATGTATTGTTTTTATGGTTGTTTTATGGTATTACGGTTTACAGCATTACGTCATCATGGCAACAAAGTTGTAAAATTGGATATAACTTTAAGGGACTAAAAACGGTTCAAGGGACATAAACTAAAAACAAAAACGAACAAAAAAATGTGCAAAATGTAACCAAAAACTGGAACAAAGTGATTTTCAATTGTTCCAGAGTGAAAACTTTATTTTTAAATGCTGGTAACCGGTTATAACTGGTTCATTTTGTTCCGATAATTTTTTATGAAACTAGGGGTTATCCAGTACATTTTTGGAACTACACCACATGTTGCCCGAAAAAATGAAACATGTGCTTTGATTCAGAAGGAAACTGCTGCATCACACATTTCTTTGCCTAACTGCCCATTCGGATTCTCTGAATGAAGACCTTTCCAACAATTATGTATAATAACTACATATACAGTTAAATTCAGAAGTTTACATACACCTTAGCCAAATACATTTAAACTCAGTTTTTCACAAGTCCTGACATTTAATCATATAAAACATTCCCTGTCTCAGGTCAGTTAGGATCACTACTTTATTTTAAGAATGTGAAATGTCAGAATAATAGTAGAGAGAATGATTTATTTCAGCTTTTATTTCTTTCATCACATTCCCAGTGGGTCAGAAGTTTACATACACTTTGTTAGTATTTGGTAGCATTGCCTTTCAATTGTTTAACTTCGGTCAAACGTTTTGGGTAGCCTTCCACAAGTTTCTCACAATAAGTTACTGGAATTTTGGCCCATTCCTCCAGACAGAACTGGTGTAACGGAGTCAGGTTTGTAGGCCTCCTTGCTCGCACACACTTTTTCAGTTCTGCCCACAAATTTTCTATCGGATTGAGATCAGGGCTTTGTGATGGCCACTCCAATATCTTGACTTTGTTGTCCTTCAGTCATTTTGCCACAACTTTGGAGGTTGGCTAATTGGCTAATTGTCTAAAGGCTTGACATAATTTTCTGGAATTTTCCAAGCTGCTTAAAGGCAAAGTTAACTTAGTGTATGTAAACTTCTGACCCACTGGAATTGTGATATAGTCAGTTAAAAGTGAAACAATCTGTCTGTAAACAATTGTTGGAAAAATTACTCGTGTCATGCACAAAGTAGATGTCCTAAACAACTTGCCAAATCTATAGTTTGCTAATATTAAATCTGTAGAGTGGCTAAAAAATAAGTTTTAATGACTTCAGTCTAAGTGTATGTAAACTTCTGACTTCAACTGTACATACATGGCTAATTCAGATACAAGAAAAACATTATTAGAGTTAAAAAGTTCATTTCTCAGTTGTTTCCAAGTCTTCACTGAATTACTGTTAGATATGATGCATTCATACAGATTTGATGCTGCCAGGTTTTTATCTCAGAATCAGATCTGTAAACAAAATTATACTTAACTGTTAATTAACTGCTTGTTATGATTTTTGTACCCATAAATCCACCACACAGGAAAAAAAAATTAATTGCTTATTTTGCTTATTTGGTGAGGCAAGTGGCTAATTTTGGGCTAGTTTTTCCAAACCATTTAGCTTGTTTTACTTGCAAGATCTGGCAACACTGCAGTTGGTATTCCATCCACCGATTAGCGCAGAGTACTATCATTTTAAAAATAATGTTATTAACCATTCTTTTATTTTGTTCTGACCAGCATCCTTTTGGAAAGGAGGCTGTGGAACTTCTGAACCGGAACGAAAAAATATTGTTTTTGCTCAGAACAAAATGTTTTCCATCCCTGATAACTTTACACAGAAAATGTTAGTAAGCAATTTGTTCACACTAAAATCATGTTAACACATGTTGAGGCTATACTTTTGAAACAGTGAGTATTTTAACATTTAAGTATTGGCCCCATTTACTTCCACTGTAAGTGCTTCACTGTAACTTCACTGTTCACTTTTTTTTAAGAAAAGGAGGTATAATTCGAAATAAATGTGTGTGGTAATCATCATTATACTACAAATGCTGTAGATTGAGTTTAACATGTATTGAGCCCAGAATATTCTTTTTAAAGCTGAAGTGTGTCAAAACTGAGCCACTAGTTTCAAAACAAGTGTTAATTGCTAAAATAAGCACTGTTTACGAACAGATTACAGAAAACCCACCACCAGTCATTGAACTAGTATTGCTGTGTCGGGCTGGACAGGCCTTTTTTTTTTTTATAGTGCCGCAGAGACACAAGCATCCCAAATCACATACTTCTGGACTATTCTGCACCATTTTGTTGCGTAAGTAGTGTGAGTAGTATGTTCACACTGAAAAATGCAACGTAGAGTACTACGAGTACCAGGATGTGCTTTCTCAATTGAATTTAAGAAGTGAGGAATGTTGGACGTGGCTTGCCCTATTTTGCAGAAGGGACGGAATTACCTGGCTGCGATACTGGCCAGACAAAACTATTGCAATCAATGATGAATGTGGCAGCTAGCGAAACTTCTGTGAAGACAACACTTTGCAAATGTAAGTAGCAGGGACTAAAAATGGTACAAAGAATGAAAACTGAAAATGAATGACAATTTTTGCAGAATTATTATTAACTTTTCTATTATTTTGTCCTATACCATTTAGAAAGGAGGCTGTAGAAAGCAAGAACCAGAATGGGAAAAAAATACTGTTTCTGATCTGAACGAACGGAAATGAAACATTTTCAGTGTTTAGTCCCGGGTGAGTTGAATGCTTTACCATCACCCCACACTGTGCAAATATTTAAGTTACTTGACAGAAGGGGGGGGCCTGGGAAGCTCAGCGAGTATTGATGCTGACTACCTCCCCCGGAGTCGCAAGTTCGAATCCGGGGCGTGCTGAGTGACTCCAGCCAGGTCTCCAAAGCAACCAAATTGACCCAGTTGCTAGGAAGGGTAGAGTCACATGGGGTAACCTCCTCGTGGTCACGATTAGTGGTTCTCGCTCTCAATGGGGCATGTGGTAAGTTGTGCGTGGATTGTGGAGTGTAGTATGAGCCTTCACGTGCGGAGTCTCCATGGTGTCATGCACAACAAGCCACGTGATAAGATGCGCGGATTGACGGTCTCAGAAGCGGAGGCAACTGAGACTTGTCCTCCGCCACCCGGATTGAGGTGAGGTACCGAGCCACCATGAGGACCTACTAAGTAGTAGAAATTGGGCATTCCAAATTAGGAGAAAAGGAGATAAAAAATAAAAAAATAAATACAAACAAAAAAAAAGTTACCTGACAGAAAAGTTTTGAACTGATGTTCACTAATGTGCTAAAGCTAGCAGCAACACACTTCATTTGTTTGAAACGTCACTTCCGATTAGGGTTGCTAACTGTCCCGTAATAGTTGGGGAATTCGTATTTTGGCCAAAAATGAAGATATAGCCTGTTTATTAGCCTGTTGTTCCACAGATAAGTGGCAAAAACACTACCCCAACCTTGTGCAGTGCAAAAACAAAACAAAAAAACAGCAACTGCTTCCATGTAGAAAACAAACGTTAGTGTTACATTTAGGGTTGGCAACTGTCTGGTATTATTCATGATGTCCTGTGTTTTGGCCCGAGATTATGGTACTGTATTTTGGCAGGGATAAAGATGTCCCGACACCCATAAGCGGCAAAATGCTCAAGGGGGACACCCGTCCCATATTGAAGCGCTCAAAACACTCAAGCGTCTCGTATTCATATGTCAAAAAGTGAGACAATACTACACTTTAAGGAAAAATGTACCTAAAAATGAATTATAGTAGATTCTGCATATTAAGCTGAAATGCGAAAAAAAAAAATTTAATATAGAAAAAATGACATGATTTCTTAAACTTGTGAGAACCACTGAAAATATCCCCACAAGTTGTTTTTTGGCATTTCGGTATTTCGGCATTCCAGTTCCTCACAAGTATAGCCAAACTGTACACACGTTCAGTGTCATCATAAAGTCTCTGGGGAAATCTCTATGGACATTTTTTGCTAATTCATGTTGAGAAGAGCTCTTATTTAAGTATGGGTGTTATTACGTTTATTCATTATGGAGAATGTTCATCATTATCTTTGGTGTCCTCCCTGATTGTAGAACTGTGGTTGTAGCTTGAACTCCACACTCATACTAAATATATCAACAGTTTGGAAGCGATTGGACCAACACGTTTCACAAGATTTGCAATACTTTGGCGCTTATATGCTACAATTTCACAATGATATCATGTGTAAGATCTTTCTCAGTGCCGATAGCGTCAAATTCAAAGGTTTTATGGGACAGTTCGTAGAAATGTCAACCATAATTTCTTAAATTAAGAGCACTCAATGGGGGTGGGGGTGCATTTTGGGGCTATGTTGTCCCTTGCTGTTTGGAGTATGCTGTGCCTCCAAAGTAATACAAATGCTGGTGATATTTCTGCTTTAACCAGCTGCGGATACATCAGGTCTCGTGCTGAGAGCTCAGATTGATGAGTTAATAATCTGGTATTGGATGGACTTGTCCAGTGCAGGTTTTCTTGGGGGAGTGTGGGAAGACCTTGGTTTCCCAGCTTGCTGGCCAGTAATACACACACATGCTGGATTGATGGCTTCATAAGTGTACCATCATCCCCCAGCCACTCACCTCTCTCAGGTCATGCTCTTTTCTTTACCACATCTTTCCTTCTCTCTTTCTTGCTCTGCCTATCTTCCCTTGGTTCATGCTCTTGCCTTTCTTATGAAGTACCACCTCAATTTCCATTTTCTTGAACTTTCAACCTTTAACCCAGTGCAGTGATCAAAATGGACGCAGATTTGAGCTGAAATCGGTCTTCTCCCAGTGTAATAAAGCTTGTAGAATGTGCCAGGGTTTGGGAAGTTAATGAAGGTATTGAATTAATTGGCTAAAGCACCCAAATTCAGCATCTATCTATCTTAGTGACATTTTTTCTGTCTTTCTGACTGTAGGGCCTGTAAAACCCTCAAACTTTTAAAACCATTATAAACTTTCAGACAAGGCTTTGTCAAGCCAACATTAAAGTTTGTCTTGACAAACTTCAGCTATCTAATTCTCAATTATTATTCACAATTTAAATAATTTTTGTATTTCTCATTATTCTCATTGATGATTCTCATTACTGTAATACACTATTTTTAATTACCGTAATACAAATATTAATGATAGCACAACAAATATAATGTGTAAATACTTTACAACTAAACGTTTTCTTGACAGATTTTGTGAGATCCACCCTTATGTCTCAGTGGAATCAGTCATTATACCATTTACAAATTACATTATACTGCCTAGACAATAGGATGCAATAGCTATGCAATTACCTACCAAGATAACAATGTACCATATGTATTTTCAACATTAGCTTTAAATGCCTTAAATGTAATTTATCAGCACAGAAGTGATCAGGATGGAGACATGCCGGAGCTTTGATATCTTCAAACAAATGGCCTTTCTGATATGACCCTTCCACTAGATAAGAGCGAGGTCACAGGAGAGCATCTCTCTCTACTTGTCAGCCCAGGAGGGAGAGAGATGGATGGAAAGATAGATGAATGAGAAAGTGAGAGACTGACTGGGCATCGACTCCCTGAAGCCCAGCAGAGATCTGACCTCTCCACCTGGGTAAACATTCATCGCTGATCAGGGGGCTAAAGAACGCGGTAACCCAGAGACGTGGACTCAAGCTCTGGGTCAACTCTCCACAGAAACACCTAGCTATTTGGAGGGTCAAGTTTATTTTTCCTGTTTAGGAGGGTGAGAGGGTGGCAGGGTTTTAGGAGAAGTAACGGGGGCAAAAGGTTGGTCAAGGTTTGAAAGAGAAGACTGGAATATGTAAAGTGGTGAGGACAGGAGATCAGACATGAAAGTAGAATGACATGAGATGATCTGGTCCGAGACAGGATGTAGCCAAGCAGGAAATACAACAAGTGCTTCGTACTTAACACATGTCCTGGCTCTTGAACTTATCTCGGTGAATGATGTTCAAAGCTCATCTTCAGCCAGTCTTAAGAGGCTGGACATCATCGGATGTCTTGAAGGACAATGACCTAAACCTTGTAAATGCAGATGCATGATAAAGAAGGTGTTTTCTGGAAGTATTCAAAAGTGTTCCGAAAAATAAACATTTTGGGAACTCTACTTGAATAAATTATTCTGAACAAATTTTTTTTTTCTTAAATGTAATTTCTTGCAGTGTTTTGTCTTGTTTTCCAGCAAAACATCTAAACTTTTTAAAATCAAGATACATTTACTGTACTTGAGAAGCAAAATTACATTATATTAAATACATTATATAACATGATATTAAGTCTTGTCATCTAACATCCTAAAAAAAAATATATATATATATATATATATATATATACACTATATTGCCAAAAGTATTCGCTCATCTGCCTTTAGACGCATATGAACTTAAGTGACATCCCATTCTTAATCCATAGGGTTTAATATGACGTCGGCCCACCCTTTGCAGCTATAACAGCTTCAACTCTTCTGGGAAGGCTTTCCACAAGGTTTAGGAGTGTGTTTATGGGAATTTTTGACCATTCTTCCAGAAGCGCATTTGTGAGGTCAGACACTGATGTTGGACGAGAAGGCCTGGCTCGCAGTCTTCGCTCTAATTCATCCCAAAGGTGCTCTATAGGGTTGAGGTCAGGACTCTGTGCAGGCCAGTCAAGTTCTTCCACACCAAACTCGCTCATCCATGTCTTTATGGACCTTGCTTTGTGCACTGGTGCGCAGTCATGTTGGAACAGGAAGGGGCCATCCCCAAACTGTTCCCACAAAGTTGGGAGCATGGAATTGTCCAAAATCTCTTGGTATGCTGAAGCATTCAGAGTTTCTTTCACTGGAACTAAGGGGCCAAGCCCAGCTCCTGAAAAACAACCCCACACCATAATCCCCCCTCCACCAAACTTCACAGTTGGCACAATGCAGTCAGACAAGTACCGTTCTCCTGGCAACCGCCAAACCCAGACTCGTCCATCAGATTGCCAGATGGAGAAGTGTGATTCGTCACTCCAGAGAACGCGTCTCCACTGCTCTAGAGTCCAGTGGTGGCGTGCTTTACACCACTGCATCCGACGCTTTGCATTGCACTTGGTGATGTATGGCTTGGATGCAGCTGCTCGGCCATGGAAACCCATTCCATGAAGCTCTCTATGCACTGTTCTTGAGCTAATCTTAAGGCCACATGAACTTTGGAGGTCTGTAGCGATTGACTCTGCAGAAAGTTGGCGACCTCTGCGCACTATGCGCCTCAGCATCCGCTGACCCTGCTCTGTCATTTTACGTGGCCTACCACTTCGTGGCTGAGTTGCTGTCATTCCCAATCGCTTCCACTTTGTTATAATACCACTGACAGTTGACTGTGGAATATTTAGTAGTGAGGAAATTTCACGACTGGACTTGTTGCACAGGTGGCATCCTATCACAGTACCACGCTGGAATTCACTGAGCTTCTGAGAGCGGCCCATTCTTTCACAAATGTTTGTAGAAGCAGTCTGCATGCCTAGGTGCTTCATTTTATACACCTGTGGCCATGGAAGTGATTGGAACACCTGAATTCAATTATTTGGATGGGTGAGCGAATACTTTTGGCAATATAGTGTATATATATATATATATATATATATATATATATATATATATTTTTTTTTTTTTTTTTTTCCCTACCCCATTGGCATAAAGCTCACTAAATTGTGTTTACCTAAGAATTAAACGTCATGGTTACTTGTGTAACCTCCGTTTCCTGATGGAGGGAACGAGACGTTGTGTCGATGTAGTGACACTAGGGGTCACTCTTGGGAGCCCGAGACACCTCTGGTCTTTGATAAAAGGCCAATGAAAATTTGCGAGTGGTATTTGCATGCCACTCCCCCGGACATACGGGTATAAAAGGAGCTGGTATGCAACCACTCATTCAGGTTTTATGCTGAGGAGCCGATACAAGGTCTGGCCATTTCAGTGGGTAGTTCAGCGTTGTGGCATGAGGGACACAACGTCACATTCCCTCCATCAGGGAACGGAGGTTACACAAGTAACCATGACATTCCCTATCTGTCAATCACTCGACGTTGTGTCGATGTAGTGACACTAGGGGTCCCTATATACGAAACGCCACAATTGGCTGAACTGTGTTACGTGAACTGGCGGTGTGTGGTGGGCAGGCTACTGTGTGCCTCATAGCCAGCACACCAGGTCGACACGTAACCTCCCCCAACATAGTTATGAGTGTCGAACGGCCCTTTTTGGGGACAAGTTGACTACCCAAGAGATAGAGACAGGCTTAACCCAGTCGTGGCCTCTTTTCCCCTTCTCTTTTTTCCACTCCCTAAAAAAGAAGGGGGATTATCCGACTGGGCTGCCAGGTCTAGTCGGGGGTGTCCCCCCCAAGGGGAAGACACAGCGGAGACCACACCTCGCCCAAAGAGAGGGGAGGATATTTAAGTGGAAGGATATGTCACATGGTCTTTCCAACCATGTGGAGAGTCTTCAAGGTAGATACTGCCCAATGGGGGAGGAGTTACTACAAACATGGAGACTGGGGCAGAAGGGCTCTGCCCAAGGAAGACGCAGTTTGCCAAACAGGGAAACGAATTAGCGGAAAATATATATCACATGGGGTTAGCCTTACAGGGAACCGCCACATGCGGAGCACCTACCCCAGAACAGGACTCTTAGTTAGCACGTGTACTGGGCTGGCAGCGAATCTCTCCGAAAACTCGACTGCCACAGGGCTCGGAGGAAGTCAACCAGGGAACAAACTTGTGCACACTACTGGGAATTAATGGTGCACGTCTTCAGCTCAAAAGGAGGTGGAAGGTGCTATGTGCAAGCGATACACCCGGCTGGCTATCCTGGGCTTATCCACTTGTGTTGCGTGCCACTACCTGGGATGAAACCAGTTCCACTCGGAGGTTGTAGAACCTTGCAAAGGTGTTGGGTGTTGCCTAGCCTGCTGCTCTGCAAATGTCTGTTAGAGAGGCACCTCTGGCCAGGGCCCAGGAAGCCGCTACACCCCTGGTAGAATGGGCTCGTAGCCCTACCGGGGGTGGCATGTCCTGGGCGAGATATGCCATAGTTATGGCGTCAATGAGCCAGTGGGCGATCCTCTGCTTGGAGACAGCACTTCCTTTCCGCTGTGCACCAAAGCAGACAAAGAGCTGCTCAGAGATTCTAAAGCTCTGTGTGCGATCCAAATAGATGCATAAAGTGTGCACCGGACACAGCAACGACAGGGCTGGGTCTGCCTCCTCCTGGGGTAGCGCTTGCAGGTTCACCACCTGGTACCTAAAAGGGGTGGTGGGAACCTTGGGCACATAGCCCGGTCGGGGTCTCAGGATCATGTGAGAGTAACCCAGACCAAACTCCAGGCAAGTTTCGCTGACAGAAAACGCTTGCAGGTCACCTACCCTCTTGATGGAAGTGAGCGCAGTCAGGAGGGCAGTCTTCAAGGAGAGTGCCTTAAGCTCGGCTGACTGCAAAGGCTCAAAGGGGGCTCTCTGTAGACCCTGAAGAACTACAGAGAGGTCCCATGAGGGAACGAGGCACGGTCTGGTGGGATTCAGCCTCCTGGTGCCTCTTAGGAACCTGATGATCAGGTCGTGCTTCCCTAAGGACTTACCGTCAACTGCGTCGTGGTGTGCTGCTATGGCGGCAATGTACACCTTCAAGGTGGAAGGGGACAGCCTCCCTTCCAACCTCTCCTGCAGGAAAGCACTGATCCGACTGCGCATCTCTGGGGGTCTTCACATTGGGAAGAACACCACTTAGCAAACAGATGCCACTTAAAGGATACAGGCGCCTCGTTGAAGGGGCCCTAGCCTGAGTGACCGTGTCTACCACCACAGGTGGTAGACTGCATAGATCTTCCGCGTCCCGTCCAGGGCCCAGGCATGGAGATTCCAGAGATCTGGTCACGGGTGCCAGAGGGTGCCCCGTCCCTGAGAAAGAAGGTCCTTCCTCAGGGGAATTCGCCAGGGGGGAGATGTCGCGAGGAGCGTGAGGTCCGAGAACCACGTCTGGGTGGGCCAGCAGGGTGCTACCAGGATGACCTGCTCCTCGTCCTCTCTGACCTTGCACAGGGTCTGTGCAAGCAGGCTCACTGGGGGAAATGCATATTTGCGTAGGCCAGAGGGCCAGCTAAGTGCCAGCGAGTCTATGCCGAGGGGAGCCTCGGTGAGGGCATACCAGAGCGGGCAGTGGGAGGATTCTTGGGAGGCAAACAGGTCCACCTGTGCCCATCCGAATCGACTCCAAATCAGCTGGACCACCTGAGGGTGGAGTCTCCACTCTCCCCTGAGGGTAACCTGCCATGACAGCGCGTCCACTGTAGTGTTGAGGTTGCCTGGGATGTGAGTGGCTCGCAGCGACTTGAAGTGCTGCTGACTCCAGAGGAGGAGACGGCGGGCGAGTTGTGACATACAACGAGAGTGCAGACCGCCTTGGCAGTTGACATATGCTACCGTTGCCGTGTTGTCTGTCCGAACTAACACATGCTTGCCCTGGATCAACGGCTGGAACCTCCACAGGGCGAGCAGAATTGCCAACAACTCGAGGCAGTTTATGTGCCAATGCAGTCGCGGACCCGTCCAGAGGCCGGCGGCTGTGTACCCATTGCAAACAGCGCCCCAGCCCGTTTTGGAGGCGACTGTCGTGACCACGACGCACCTGGAAACCAGTTCTAAAGGAACACCTGCCCGTAGAAACGAGAGGTCGGTCCAAGGGCTGAAAAGACGGTGACAGACCGGCGTGATGACCACACGATGTGTCCCGTGGCGCCATGCCCATCTCGGGACTCGAGTCTGGAGCCAGTGATGAAGCGGCCTCTTATGCATCAACCCGAGCGGGGTGGCCACCGCCGAAGATGCCATATGCCCCAGGAGCTTCTGAAAAAGTTTCAGTGGAACCGCTGTTTTCTGTTTGAACGCCTTCAAATAGCCCAGCACCGACTGGGCACACTCGTTCATAAGGCGCGCCTTCAAGGAGACTGAGTCCAACTCCAAACCGAGAAAAGAGATACTCTGAACCGGGAGGAGCTTACTCTTTTCCCTGTTGACCCGAAGCCCTAGTCGGCTGAGGTGTGAGAGCACCAGGTCTCTGTGTGTGCACAACATGTCTCAAGAGTGAGCTAGGATTAGCCAGTCGTCAAGGTAGTTGAGAATGCGAATGCCCACCTCCCTTAACGGGGCAAGGGCAGCCTCTGCGACCTTCATGAAGACACGAGGAGACAGGAACAGGCCGAAAGGGAGGACTTTGTACTGATACGCCTGACCCTCGAATGCAAACCGCAGGAAGGGTCTGTGTCGAGGAAGGATCGAGATGTGGAAGTACGCATCCTTCAGGTCTACCGCCACCAATCTTAATGCCGGACGCTCGCCAGAATGCGTTTTTGCATCAGCATCTTGAACGGGAGTCTGTGTAAGGCCCGGTTCAGTACTCGCAGGTCCAAGATTGACCGCAACCCACCGCCTTTTTTCGGTACGATGAAGTTGGTGCTGTAAAACCCTATCTTCATCTCGGCTGGAGGGACAGGTTCTATCGCGCCCTTCCGTAGGAGGGTAGCGATCTTCGCACGCAAGGTAGCAGCGTTTTCGCTCTTGACCAAGGTGAAGTGAATACCGCTGAACCTGGGTGGGTGCCTGGTGAACTGAATTGTGTAGCCAAGTCGGACGGTCCAGATCAGCCATTGCGATGGATTGGAAAGCACGAGCCAAGTGTCCAAGTGGGGGACCAAGGGGACGACATCGTCGGACATACCGGCAGGTGGGGCCTCGCAGCGGGGTGGAGCTCGAGGTGCCACACCACGTCGTGGCCATGCTGAGTCTAAGGACATCAAAGCACTTACCTGGCTCCTTGTGACCACCCCCAGAACAGCCTGGGATGGGGGAGGAAGAGGCCTGTCCTCATAACCCGTGGGGACTGCCAAATCGGGGGCGGCTGTGTGCCAAAGCTGGGTGTTCAGGGGAGGAAAGGCCACCGCTGGAGCGCCGATCCTGCAAGAAAAAACCCATGGACGGTAGTCGTGGTGACGACCGTGCACACCGGGTATGTGACCCAGGGAGGAAGGAAGCCGCTCTTTTGCTGAACTGTTGGGTACCGCAGCCACTTGGGCATGCGGCGAAATCAAACAAAAAGGCAACAAAAGATTTTCCGCCCGGCCCTCCACCGGGGGATGGAGTGGTCTTTTTACCAGCTCCAAGTGAGTGGGTTCCCTCATCCCTGGGTCACCCGTCTCAGGGGCGCTTTGGGTTCTTAGGTGCCGGCTGTGAGACGGGTGGCGTCTGCTTCCTGCGGTGGGCTCCACGCTGGGGCCAGGCCAAAGGGGCGGGCTGCAGCGGAGCCGGTGCAGTCTCCGCAGGGGGACGCCCTTGGTGACGAGCAGACAGGGTGCGGGATCATAGGTGCACCGCAAGCACCTTATCAACCGGGGGAATCGCTGTATAGCCCCTGGCCGCCCCGC
Source organism: Myxocyprinus asiaticus (assembly GCF_019703515.2). Taxonomy (NCBI): domain Eukaryota; kingdom Metazoa; phylum Chordata; class Actinopteri; order Cypriniformes; family Catostomidae; genus Myxocyprinus; species Myxocyprinus asiaticus. The sequence goes on from NC_059383.1 coordinate 13,639,765, forward strand.
CATCGAGGGTAGTGAGAGCGGGGGAACTGTGGAATCGGGGCCGGGCAGTTAAAGGTGCCTCCCATGATTTCGTCAGCTCCTCGTGCACTTCCGGGAAGAATGGCACTGGAGCGGGGCCCCGCTCCAGTGCCATTCTTCCCGGAATGGCACTCAAAGCAGCCACGCCCCGCTCCAGTGCCATTCCGGGAAGAATGGCACTGGAGCGGGGCGTGGCTGCTTTGAGTGGCGCCGCGAGCCCAGGAACCAAACATCAAGCCGCGAGGGTTCAGGGGAGAGCGGAGGGTTCCACTGTAACCCGACGCTCGCGGCCGCCCGGGAAAGCATGTCCGTCATTTCGGCATTGGCCTGTGACTGGGCAATCGTCCCCGAAGGGGGAAGCCCAGCTGAGGCTTCTACGTCCGACTGGACAAGCCCGCTCTCCGATGCTGCGCTCGAGAGCTCATCATCTTTGCGTGCTCCGAACAAGAAGCCAGACTCGCCGTGAGACGAGCCGGCGAACTCATCCGGAAGCCCGATTGGGGCACATCCCCCAGACGAGCGTGCTGGGGGATGGGAGGTCAGCGGGGGGATACCCGGCGGAGACCATCCCATTGGGGTCCCCAAATTGCCCCCAGTGCTAGCCACACTGGCCTCATACCCGTAGGTAGAAGGACCGAGGCGGGGAGCCGCGACTGCAACGTTGCCATGGTCATGTTCTCGCAATGAGAACATGAACCATCCACAAACGCTGCCTCCATGTGGGTTGCACCCAGACACGAAAGACAGCAATCATGACCATCCGAAGTTGAGAGATAATGACCGTAACCAGGAATAACACACAATCGGAAAGGCATCTTTAAAAAGACACATCTTTAAAAAGATGTTCCGTGTGTGCCGCTCTTTTAGAGAAATATATACTCTTTTAGAGGAGAAAAAAGCTCTTTCAGAAAATATACTCTCTTGTTTTCTGCCGAAGCGCCCAGGGGCGTTCTCTGCAGTGCACCAGTGCAGAGGAGGGAGAAGCCGCTGAAATGCTCCATCAGATCCAGCAGAGGTGAATGAACAGTAGAATTCAGCTCAATTAGCATGACCGTTCGGCTCCAAAGAGAAAACCTGAATGAGTGGTTACATACCAGCTCCTTTTTATTCCCGTATGTCCCAGGGAGTGGTATGCAAATACCACTCGGCAATTTTCATTGGCCTTTTATCAAAGACCAGAGGTGTCTCGGGCTCCCAAGAGTGACCCCTAGTGTCACTACATCGACACAACGTAGAGTAAGTGACAGATAGGGAACATACATCTATCGTTTGTAATTTTGCTTAGTGTTAAATTATCTTTTTTATATATTTTTACTGGAAAACAAGACAAAAATGCTGAGTAAGAAAATGATTAGACTGCATAAACATAAGCCAAACATTACTGAAAAGTGGCAGCTTAATGCAGTACTCCAGATTCAATACAAGTTAGGCTCAATCAACAGCATTTGTGGCATAATGTTGATTTCCACAAACAAAAATTTTGACTTGTCCCTCTTTTTCTTTCAAAAAGCTAAAATCAAGCTTACAGTGAGGCACTTACAAATGGACTCACAGATATGGTCCCCTCCAAATTAAAATGAATCGCCATCCCGATGTAGTTTTATCCTCCTCGTCTCCTGTTTATCTAACATCCTATCCCACTGCTATGAATAACACTATCCAAAAGGCCTTAATCCTGTTCTCCTTTGCCATAGAAATGACATTGGCAGATAAAAAACAGAGGCCTATCTCCATATGGTACCTTGTAGGGCCAGGTTATACTGTAGATAGCTCATTTTGGGGCAGTGTGAAGGTTGCCTTCCAGGTCTTGAGATAGCACTTTATGTATGGTATCAGGGCAGCTGCAGTGTACTTTGCATAATCAGCACAGTTTTGACTGTGTCTTTGTTCGGCAATGGCCCATATCGCAGTTGTGTTTCTAATTAAGCCAGAGAGATGGAGACAGACAGGCTGCCGTTTGCCTCCGACACTCTGGTGTGGCGCTGCTGTAAAAAATTTACTCCCCACACCTCCTTGCCTACACATAGACTGTTACTCTAATCTTTCATTCCTGTCCTGGAATTCAGCTACAGTTCTTCATGTGGAATGTATTTGTTTGTTGTTATTACTTAATCGTTTTTACAATGCCAAAGTGCCCAAAAGCAAGCAGATAAGTTGCAAATTTGATGCTACCATTAAAATGTTATTATGAAAAAAAAATTATCTTACTTAAGAGAAGACTCTTACTTAATCTGTGCACATTAAAGAAAATAAGAAAGTTTCAGTTATTTTATGCATAACATTGATTTGTATGAGATTCATATTAGAATATGTAAAATATTACTATACAGTGTATCTTGGACAATATCAGCAAACATTAAAAACATCATGTGATCTGTGATTATGTTAGAAATAATTGAAGAGGGACCACTCGGGTACCTCAGCTGTGAAATAAATGTTCAATATTTCAGCAGCCTAGAGTCAATTATTTTATTCATAACATGCATGGTTAACATATGTGCATATGTTTATCTAAGACATTTTTCAAGTCCCTATGAGACTGATTAATGGGATAGTTTACCCAAAAAATGAAACATCTGACATCCTCTGTCACTCACCCTCATATTGTTCCAAACTGTATTACTTTATTTCTTACTTTAAACACTAAAGGAGACTTTCTGAAGACTGTGCTGGCTGCTCTTTTCCATGCAATTACAATGAATGAGGACTGGAGGTTTAAACCTCAAAAATAATGCAAAAGCACCATAAAAGTATCATAAAATCCAAGTTTTATGAAGACATACAATATCTTTGTGTGTAGAATGGCCCGAAATTTAAGTTATTATTCACAGAAAATCTTGACATTTGCCAGAACAATGAACAAAACCATTTGATCTTTTCAATGAATTGGAATTTTTCCTTTTGCATTCCATGGAAGAAAGAAAGTTTGAAACAGCATGGGGGTGAGTAAAAAGCCTGCTGTAAATAGCCAAGTAATAGTCAAGACTATTTTGCTTCTGCAAACTTAATCAAAAGATTAGAAGTCCTTTCCTTCTTATCCTTTATTTTTATTTCTGCCTTCCTACCCTGTCCTCCCCCCTTTAATGCATCAAAGACCCCCTTATCTGCCCCCCTGAGGGTCTGCCACAAGGAAGAAGGTGAGTGGACATACTGCAGCTTATCTTGTTCGGAAGGCCACAGTGATAAGACTTAGCTTTCCCACCCAGCTGGCCAGTTTCATGCTGACCCCTGATTCTCCCAATGGCCATCCTTTTTTACCCATTCAAATGAGAAGATAGATTACATAGAATTTAAAGTATCTAATCAGAATTACCTCGATGACACCTCAAGCTAAGGGAGGGAAAACGGATAACAGACAGGTTGTGAGTGACTGACCATACCTTTACCTCATGAAATCCAATTGATATCTGGGTAGTTGACTAATAATATTGAATTGAACATTGTTTAATAGATTTAAGGTTAAAATTTATACTGGCATTAAAAGTTTTGGACACACTTAACTGAATTTATGTTTGTCATGATATTAAAAACTTAAGATTTATGCTTGGAATTCATTGCATAGTAAAATACAAATTGTGCCAATGTATTCAATTTTAATCGATTTTTGTTAATTTCTTAATTTCTTGTGATTTCGCCATCTCGTAGGCTACTGTTGTTATGACTTTCAATGAAACAGGATTGGCTAGAACTACACTTTAAGTACGAAGAGAACACAAAGATAACAGAGCATATTGGCTTGTTTCACATGGGGGTTTCTCTTTCAAACCCACTCACACACACCTTCTGTAAAATCTTCCCTTCTCGACCACTCCTCTGGAGGACTATCTCCTTTCATATAGCTCTATGAGATCAGGCCACGCTGTCGCAAGCAGACTCCCATCCACCCCAGCAGCCGTGATAAAACACCACAACTGAGGGGGGCCACAGAGCAGCAGGACACCAATGATAATGCACATGCCCCCTTTGATAAAACATGCTGTACTACTGTGGAGCATCACTTACCAGCTTAACATATCATACCGTCTCGGCTGCTGAAAACTACTGGTGACATAATGGCTGGCCTAAACTCTTAGCGTCCTGCTGAGGAATGTACAGTACATACTGTCAGTTGTGTTGCTGGGTTTCACTGCTTTAAAATGAGAGCATGTGAGACACAATTGAAAGTTAACTACTTTAGGGTTTTCAGCTTAGCTGGAGCCAGTTTACTATGAAGTTAAACTTGTAAAACAATTAAATGATGGCATTTATATACACAATCACTTGGGGAGCACTTACGGCCATTAATAGGAAAGTTTAGCTAAAAATTTACATTCTGTCATCATGTACTCACCCTCATGATGTTCCAAACCCATTTCTAAAATGTGGTGCAAGTTACTAATGTTTTAGGGTCATGCAAAAACCTAATTATTTAGGACAAAAATAAAATCCAAATAAATGACTACATTGAACATCTTCAATTTGTTTTGTGGGAGAAAACAGGTGTTGCTCCAAATGACATCAAATACACTGGGTAACAGATTATAGTGCACGCAATGACAAAAATAGCATATTTACTGTGAATAGAGCTCAGACTGCTCAGGTTCCACCCATGTTTTATAGGGTCGAGAGAGTGCTGTGTTTTATTTGAAAGCCGAACATGAACAGAACAGAACATGAATTCTACCTTAAAACGCACCAGTCAACTCAAACATGGGTTAATGCTTTACAAACTTACAAGTAATATTTGAAATGTATATTCAGTTTTGTTGAGCAATTTTTTGGGTGGGTCACTGGTCAACATTTTTTTTAATTGATTTTTTTATTGTCATTCAGGTACGGCAGTAAGCACCAGTGCTGAGGAGTAACTAACTAAAAGTTGTAATGCTACTAACTTAAATACATTTTTCAGTAGAGTATCAGTAGCTCAGTTATTTTCAAAATAGAGTAGCTTTTCCAGTATCGAGATACTATTTCCAATAAGAAGTAGTGTTCGTGACAACACTCCACATTGCTATCTTTGCAGACTGATGTCACAGTGAAATCAGAAACAGTAGGTTGACTTTTCTGTAGCTTAAATCGGTCTGTGCTTTCTGAAATGTGAAACACTGCCCCCAGTGGCCAAAGCGGTTAGTGTTGTTGGGCATATAGGACATGTGCGAGTTGTGAAGCGAGATGTTTTCAGCTGTACAGGTTGTAATAATACAGTAAATAAACATTACTAATAAATAAATAAATGCTTACTACTATACATACAGGAAGGACACATAAATTGAGGGAAGGTGCTCAACCAAGCTATATTTATTAGTTGGCATTTCATGCCATTGCACAAAGAAAAAAGGTCACCAAACAAAGAAACAAAGATCATCAAACAAAGAAGCAAAAGTCATCAGACAAAGAAACAAAAGTCATCTCTTTACCATACATATACACATCAAATTACTATTCTTCTTTCACATACCTATTATCAAATAGGTCTGTATTAGAGACTTTACCGTTCTAGAATGAGCTTATTGAGAATCAAAAGAAATAAATATATATATATAATTCAATGCAGCAGCCAATCACTCATCATGTCTTTGAGTCCTGTTAGCATGTGGGTTTAAACACAGTCCATAATAATCCAAGTTTGGAGGCTTCTTTGAAACAATAATCCACATAGAAAACACAATCTCACACAGTGCAGGCAATCCAAAGTAAAATCCAACTTTCAAAGCAAATTCATAGTCCACTTCTTGAGATGTCTTCATAAGACACACACAAAGAAATCCAATACACTGCGTGTTCAAATACAAGCAAAACAAAATAATGAGATGTGCTAGCCATCAATGAAAGCTTATTACTCAACATACAAACATTAAAGAAATAACAGAAATAAAAGGTACTTACATTTGAGTATTTAGAACAACATTGTTCCTCAAAATAGGGCACTTCCATGAAGAAAAACTTCATTGTGCCCCCAAGAGATTGGGATGAAATTTTGTAACCAGTACTACTAAAACTGACACCCCCCCACCATTTAGATGAAGGCTGAACCAAGCCGTAAAACCATTAAATTCTCCACATGATAGGTGTCGACCTGGTTGGGGTTACTTTGCATCTCAACTTTGTAATTCACTTTGTTTAACTGCTTCAGGATTTTTGCTGGACCTTGCCATTTAGGGGCCAGTTTGGCTATGAATCCATCCCCTGCCTGAGACAATGGATGAGTTTGTACCTATACAAGGTCTCCTACTTTAAAGGCATCTTGCCGTCATCTGAGATTGTAATAATTCTCCTGACGGGTCTGTGTTCTTGTAAAATTCTCTCTTACCCTTTCAAGTAGGGCTTGCTGGCATTCGATCATATCATATGCAATGTGATATGGTTCAGGAGGATGATGCTCCAGACATTCCAGTGGTCCTTTAAGCTTGCGCCCAAGGGAGATTTCTGCTGGAGTGTGACCGGTGCTTTCTTGCCAGGCTGAATTAATCACATATCGGAACTTAGGAATCCATTTGTCCCAACACTGATGGTCCTCTCTGACAAATGAGGCAATTGTGGTCTTAACGGTTCGATTTACTCTCTCCGTTAGGTTGGTCTGAGGGTGGTACACAGTGGTGAGTTTTTGTACAACACCCCACAGCCGAACATGGTGTTAAGGAGTTGTGATGTAAACTGTGGTCCTCTGTCAGACACAAGATATGTGGGTGTTCCCCAATGAGTAAAGGTCTCCTTGGTGAGAATGTTGGCAATCAGGTATGTTTTAGCTGATCGCATTGGGAACAACTCATCCCACTTGCTAAAATAACTCACAATGACAAGTAGATACTCATTCATCTTTGACCTTTTTGGAAATGGACCCATAAAGTCAATTCCCAACATATGGTCAGGCTCAACCACAGCTGTAGACTGTAAATATCCAGTGAGCTTGGAAATTCTGGGCTTGTATTTCTGACAGGTTTGACATTGCTTACAATGATTCCACACATCCTTACGGATCTCTGGCCAATACCCCACACTAAGTAGTCTGCGCAAGGTTTTCATACGACCCAAGTGTCCACTCAAGGGGTTGTTGTGAGCGAACTGCTGGAATTGGTGCCTGAGACATGTTGGTACAACCACTTGAAGGGTCTGCCCTTTCTGGCTGTCTAGGATGCATCTGAACAGGAAGTTATTTATTATGACATAATGAATGTGTTTAGGATCTATCTGGATAAGCCTGGAAGCCTCCCACACTGACTGAAGGGATTGGTAATCTCTTTGGCCTTTTCCGATTTCCTCCCAGTTGATGGGTAAATTTCCATCATCACCTTGTGCCTGACGCACCACAATTTGACCTTGAACTTCTTCTACACCTACTCCACGTGACAGGGCATCAGGAACAACATTACATTGCCCTTGAAATCAAAGCTTTGGAGACGGATGGCCCATCTAGTCAGACTGGAGGTTGGGCGAGGATGATTAAAGACCCAGGTAAGGACTGCATGGTCAGTAAGTACCTCGAAGTGTCGTCATTCCAGATACTGCTGCCACTTCTCCACAGCCACGATCGCTGTCTTATGTGCTTGGGCGCTGCCCACGCGGAGACAGCATCCGTGCCCCACAGTGGTTCCTTTCTTCCCGGAGGTGCATGATGAGCTCACGAGATCGCGGCGGGCACCTTTCACTGCCCGGACCTGATTTATTGGCTCCTCCGCTCTCACTACCCTCGACGGTGGGGCTGCCAGGGGGTACTCGGCGATTCCCCAGGTGGATAAGGCAGTTGCGGTGCACTTGTGCCCGCAAAAAGGTGCCACCTGGCGGAACCATCCGAGACTCCCGTCCAGGGCCTGTAGGCTTACGTCATCACTGGCGACTAAGGTCTATGGTGCCGCTGGACAGGCAGCCTCCGCCCTGCATGCCATGGCTCTCCTGCAAGTGCACCAAGCCAAGGCACTGAGAGAACTGCACGAGGGTAGTTCTGACCCGGGATTGATGCAGGAGCTGCATTCGGTGACCGATCTCACCCTCCAGGTGACAAAGGTCATGGCGTGGTCTCTCGGGCAGGCGATGTCCACCCTGGTGGTCCAGGAGCGCCACCTTTGGCTCAACCTGGTCGAGATGGAGGCTGACATGGTACGATTTCCTTGATGCCCCCATCTCCCAGGTTGGCCTATTCGGCGACACCGTCGAGGACTTTGCCAAGCAATTCTCAACGGTTAAGAAGCAGACAGAGGCTGTCCAGCACATCCTGCCGCAGCGCGGATCAAGATCCTGCACCCTGTCTGCTCGTCGCCAAGGGCATCCCCCTGCAGCAGCAACACCGGCTCTGCCGCAGCCTGCCCCAGGAGGCCGGCCCTGGCGTGGAGCCACCTGCAGGAAGCAGACGCCACCTGTCTCACGGCCTGCCACTAAGAACCCGAGGAAGGCTTTGAAGTGCCCCTGAGATGGGCAACCCAGGGAGACGGAGACCCGCTACAGACCTGGAGCTGGTAAACAGACCAGGGAGGAGAATCCTTGTTTTTCTTTTCTTATGATTTCGCCACATTTTCACGAAAAGAGCAGTTTCCTCACTTCCTGCGTGCCCAGCATGCCCAGCTGTGGCACAACTGCACCCACGCCAGGACAGTTGTGACAGGCCATGAGGACGATTCCCCTCCTCCCCCATCCTGGACCGGTCCTATGGTGGTTATACGGAGCCAGGTAAGTGCTTCGATGTCCCCAGACTCAGCACGGCCACAAGTTCAGGGCTCGAGCCCCCCCAATGTGGCACCTCAGGCTCCGCCCAGCCGCGAGACCCACCGGTATGTCCGATGCGATTTTTCCCCTGGTCCCCCTTGCCTGGAGCTTGGGGGCATGGCTTGCGCTCCCCAACCTGTCGTGGTGGCTGACCAGGACCGTCCGACTTGGCTACACGACCCAGGTCCCAGGCTACCCAGGTTCAACGGCGTCTGCTTCACATCGGTGATGGGCGAGAACACCACTGCCTTGCATGCGGAGATTGCGTCTCTTCTACGGAAGGACACGATAGAGCCTGTCCCTCCTGCTGAGATGAAGAAGGGGTTTTACAGCCCCTACTTCTTCGTACCAAAGAAAGGCGGTGGGTTGCAGCCAATCTTGGACCTGCGAGTACTGACTCCTTGTACAGACTCCCGTTCAAGATGCTGACGTAAAAATGCATTTTAGCGAGTGCCCGGCATCAAGATTGGTTCACGACGGTAGACCTGAAGGACACGTACTTCCACGTCTCGGTTTTACCTCGACACAGGCCCTTCCTGCGGTTTGCTTTCAAGGGCCAGGCATACCAGTACAAGGTCCTCCCCTTCTGTCTGTCCCTGTCATCTTGTGCCTTCACAAAAGTCACAGAGGCAGCCCTTGCTGCTAAGGGAAGTGGGCATCCGCATCCTCAACTATCTTGACGACTGGCTGAATTTAGCTCACTCTCAGTATTTGTTGTGTGTGCACAGGGACTTGGTGCTCAGCCACCTCAGCTGGCTGGGGCTTCGGGTCAACTGGGAAAAAGTGCAAGCTCTCCCTGGTTCAGAGCATCTCTTTTCTCAGCATGGAGTTAGACTCAGTCTCTATGGTGGCACGCCTCACAAGCGAGCGCGCGCAGTCGGTTCTGAGCTGTCTGAAGGCGTTCAGGCGGAGAACAGCAGTCCCACTGAAACAATTTCAGAGGCTCCTGGGGCATATGGTGTCCTCGGCGGTGGTTGATGCATATGAGACCGCTTCAGCACTGGCTTCAGACTCAAGTCCCGAGATGGGCATGGCGCTGCGGGGCACATCACGTGGCCATCATGCCGATCTGCACCGCCTGTTCTGCGGCAGGGGTCCCCTTAGTGCAGGTGTCCAGGCATGTCGTGGTTATGACAGATGCCTCCAAACATGGCTGGGGCACCATGTGCAACGGGCGTGCAGTTGCCGGCTCCTGGACAGGGCCACAACCCTCCATGGAGTCAGTTGAGCTAAAGGCACTCTCCTTGAAGACTGCCCTCCTGACTGCGCTCACTTCCATTAAGAGGGTAGGGGACCTGCAGGCGTTCTCTGTCTGCAACACATGCTTGGATTTCGGTCTGGGATACTCTCACGTGGTACTGAGACCCCAACCGGGCTATGTACCCAAGGTTCCCACGACCCTGTTTCGATTTGTGAACCTGCAAGCGCTGCCCCAGGAGCAGGCAGACCCAGCCTTGTCATTGCTGTGTCCGGTGTGTGCTTTGCGCATTTATTTGAATCGCACGCAGAGATTTAGATGCTCTGAGCAGCTCTTTGTCTGCTTTGGAGGACAGCAGAAAGGGAGCACTGTCTCCAAACAGAGGATCGCCCACTGGGTCATTGACGCCATTGCTTTGGCATATCATGCCCAGGACGTGCCGCCCCCCTTGGGGCTAAGAGCACACTCTACTAGGAGTGTGGCGGCCTCCTGGGCTCTGATCAATGGTGCCTCTTTAGCAGACATCTGCAGAGCAGCAGGCTGGGCAACACCCAATACCTTCGTGATGTTCTACAGTCTCCGTGTTGAGCTGCTTTTTACCCCCAGTCGTGTTCACGAAGTCGTGGACCCTGGATGTCCTTCCTCCTTAGCCCTGTGGCAGGCGATTTTGCGGAAAAACTCGTGGCTGGCCCAGTATGTGTGCTGTACTGGGGTAGGTGCTCCACATGTGCTGGTTGCCTATATGTAACCCCGTGTGATGTATCTTCCGTGAGACAGTTCCCCCGTTGGTGAACCCATGTCTTCCTAGGACAGAGGCCCCTCTGCCCCCAGCCACCGTGTTTGTAGAGCTCCTCCCCCCCTGGGTAGGACCTACCACAGGGACTTCTCCACATGAGACACTGCTGACAAGACTCGGTAAGACCATGTGATGTATTTCCACACAATTTCCTCCCCCTTGGGCAGGGTGTGGTATCAGGGAACAGAGGTTACAAAAGTAACCAGGACGTTTTTGATCAGAATGAAGCTAAATGAAAAACATTTTGGTTTTAGTCCCTGATTTAAATTATGCGTTGTGTATTCCGAAGCCAAAATACAATGTCCACGCAGAAGGATGTGGGGTCGCACGAGGTTAAGAGAATACTCCAGGTTCCATACAAGTTAAGCTCAATCGACAGCATTTGTGGCATAATGTTGATTACCACAAAATAAATTTTGACTTGCCCCTCCTTTTCTTAAAAAAAAAGGCAGAAGTCTGGGTTACAATGAGGCAAGTAAAGTAATATCCAATTTTATAACTTTGTTGCCATGACGACATTACGCAGTAAACCCTAAAACCCTAAAATGACAGTAAAAATGACGATTTAAGCAGAAGAATTAATGTAAGTGCTTTTATAAATTCAAAAGCTTCACATTTCTGTCTTTAAACCCTCCAAAAATGGGCCCCATTCACTTCCAGTGTAAGTGCCTCACTGTAACTGCAATTTTCTGCTGTTTTTAAAGGAAAATTAATTATTTGTGGTAATCAACATTACGCCACAAAAGCTGTCGATTGAGCTTAACTTGTACTGAATCTGGAATATTACTTTAAAATGCTGCTGTTAATTACTGCTGTTGAATAATTTTAAATAAATTAGGGTAAATTCTAGTTGTTATAGTTCTTTTATTGTTAGTCTAATTAAAGGTTGTTCATTCATTCAAAAACTCATTGTTTTATGCCAGAAAAATCCAGCTCTGATTAAATTATAAATGCTATCATTGGGGGGCTGGGTAGCTCAGCAAGTAAAGCCACTGACTACCACACCTGGAGTCACAAGTTCAAATCCAGGGTGTGCTGAGTGACTCCAATCAGGCTTACTAAGCAACCAATTGGCCCAGTTGCTAGGGTGGGTAGAGTCACACTGGGTTAACCTCCTCATGGTCTTTATAAAATTATATAATATAGTGTATTTAAAAAATATTACTACACTAAAGTAGCTTCAGTGTTACTAACAAAGTTAGCTGGTTAGCTACTTTTTGCTATTAGCTTTTAGCATAGCTAAGTGCTATTTTAAAAGAGTAGCTTGACAATACATACTTTAATTGCATTCAATTATGAGTAGCTTGTTGCTTGGCAAGTTAAGTTTCACAGTTGCTTTTTCACTCTAGTAAGCACTATGAGTCTTTTGGTGAGCCAAGAAAAAAATAGCTAAAATGTTTGCTGGCTAAAGTTCCCTACACAAAACCACACAGCCGGAGCTCTTAAATGGCAATTTCAACGCTGTATTAGAGCTACATTCAGCATCTCTGAACATATCCTCTTAGAATTTCCATGTTAAGGGCCCTTTCAGTGGTGGATCCACATTAAATACACCGTTGCCTGCAGAAATTGGCAGTGAGCTGAGATGGCCTCAGTTGAGCCTTGTATCCAGTCACTCAGCTAAAGGAGGGATAAATGGCTGAGAGAGTCGCTGTTGTGAGGAGACGTGATATAACCGCGGACTGACCAACCACAAGCTCTTGGATCCACATGCTTCTGAACTCCTTGGGTCGGGTGCAAAAGCCACAAAACACTCGTTGTGTACTACACTCTCTTTAATCTCACAAACATCTTCCCAAACTTTCAGTACTAAAATAACCCTAAAGAGCTGTCTGTGTGTTTTAGCGAACACTTTCCTTGAGATGTTCTGAGGTTCCATGGTTTCACAGGAGGGAGCATGATTTGGAACGTCCAACCTTAATTAAATCATAACTGAATTTATCCAAAATTAAAATTATCACCATTCGCACCTGGTACAAGGGAAGCATCTGCAATATGCAACAGTGCTGTTCTGTCTTAGGTGAAACTTTCAGGGTTTAGTCAGAAGAGCATGGAATATTCTGATTTATTGGGACAAATAAATGTCCAGATGGAATTAAAGTCATCTCGTTTAGTTTTACAATCACCATTTATGAAGATTACTGGCATATTGTCCAGCAGATGAATGTGAAGATGGCGTTCACTGAATGTGTTTTGAAAATTTTTCCAAAGAAATTAAGCATGCAGGACATTCCATGACATATCCTCAACTCAAGCCATAGTTGTATGGGATTAGTTTTCCCTGAGAAGGCTATGTAAATTATTGTTTCATAGACGTACTTTGTGATTTTAATACTGTCCAAATCTAACATCAAATTTGATCATCTGAAGGCATACGGTAAGAAACAACCTGAAAATTTTCAGTGAAAATCATGATGTAGGTTGAGTGTGCATGAACGCTTTGAAAGAAATTAATTTGCAGTGGCTTGCATGCTCACACTAGAACTTGTGTTGTTTAGCGATAAAACAATCCAAGTTCTACCACTACGTAAACTAGGGTTGTGCCTTTACAATCATATGTCACGATACTTTTTCTCATGATACTGTATTGATATCTTGGATCCCTGTATCAATATTTTTATTGATCTATTTAGGTGTTCATATCATGTCCTACAGTTCAGTAATAAAGAAGCTGGTCATCTAAATAAGCGCAAATTTTGAAACCGCCGTTTCTCAGTGCGACAGAAAATTTTGACAGAATTTTTTTTAAATGTAAAGTATGCCTTTAAGACAAGTTCACCATAGTGGTCAGTTAGGAAACGTGTCAGCCTTGACAAAGCCTTATTGTTTAAATGACGTGTAAAGGACATTAGGAGGGTCCACTCCAAATAACCTGTTAATGCAAATTACTTTGGTCTCTATATCCATCCTTCCCTTTCTCTTTCTTAGTTTCTTGGGCACAAAGACACCTTTGAAAGTAGAGTATTTGGTCTCTACTGCCCCCTAAAAATTAGGGCAAGGTTGAGGAACTATGAGGACTTTATGGAGATTCTAGGGAGGGTCGGGAGGAAAGGAAAGAAGGAAGGGAGCTCTGGAGGAGACTGTAATTTACAGCCCTAATAAATCCCCTCTCTTTAGCCTCTAGCTCCCATATCTTCCCGCCGGCTCCCTAAAAACATAATCACTCCCTTGCTGCCCAATCGATAGTGCTCGTCAAGGCTTTCTCAATCCCTGTGCCTTGCCACATGAGGCCCACACTGGCCCCACTGGCCCTACTGTAAAAGCAAATGGCTTCCTCATTATCACCTGTCTGTGCTGCCACACTGGCAGAGAACTGTTGTAGCTCACCCCTGAGTGATTCAACCAGATGTGGCAGCTTACCCATTGGGTTTTGTTGGTTTAGGTGTGATAATTAAGGATGGGTGTAAACCAATGGAGAACTCCAAAGATATGTTCAAAGACAATTAGGTAAGGGCCTAGACCAGGCCCGCACCCCTGCCAAAGGCATACAATTTGTCTTTAGGTTTTTGACTTGATATAAAACAATGGGTTGATATGACACAAATATTTGAGATGACAAATATTTAATTCAATAAACAACTGTGCCACTTTTGTGTGTTGTATTTAAGTGAAAAACCTGCATCTTATTCACTACCCACCCACTATCTAGTTTAAGCAGGCGCAATCACTGCTAAAATGGTGCTGTGTATTGAGTATATAAATTCAGTTATTGTTATTCCTCTTCGTGCAAACACGCCTCCTTTCTGTGAAAATTAGACTCATTAGAGACTGCACTTTATTCACAAAAATCTGTGCTGTTTGCCCATCGCAAACATCACACTATTACTGCCCGAGGAAACTAGGACATCATAATTTTAATGGAAAGCAACATTTGTGTACATTATCTATGAAAGCTTTTCACATTTCCGGGTTTTGAACTATGGGGTGAAAAAAAATTAAGGTCAAGCTTGTAAAAAACAAAAAAATTGAGCCTCGTCTGAAGGGTTGAGGAGGAGGTGTTGCTACAAATTACAGTGAATACAGTGAGGACAGGATATAAGTTTAAGTCTATTGAAGTAATAATGCTTAATGTGACACCGTCAGATATAACTAAAAAATCTCTGTCGTCTTTTGCCCTTGCTACATTATATAGATAACCCGGGCCGTATTCTGGTTTCCTTGGTGAATTTGCAAATTTTCTATCAGATCTAGTAGTTACTGTAGATACAGTAGAGTTTTAATTGATGGTGACTTGAACATTCACATAGATAATGAAAATGACACATTGGGATTACCATTCATCGATATTCTCAACTCTCTTGCAGTCAGACAAAATGTGAAAGGACCAGCTCATCGCAGAATAATACGCTAGATTTAATTCTGTCATATGGAGTTGATGTCGATACTATAGAAATTCTACCGCAGAACGATGATATCTCAGATCATTACCTCGTCTCTTGTTTGCTGCGATCAGCTAATGTCACTCAATATACACTACACTATCGTTCAAGTAGAACTATTCTTTCGACCACTAAAGATAGCTTCACTAATAATCTTCCAGAACTGTCTCACATACTCGGTAAACCAAAGTCTAGAAGAACCTGATGTAATGACAAAAAATATAAATAGAGTCTTCTCTAGCACTCTTGATAGTGTTGCCCCCTTTTGATTAAAGAAAATTAAAGAAAAAGACCCTGCACCATGGTACAATGATCACACTCATACTCTCAAGAAAGCACCTTGGAAAATGGAGTGCAAGTGGAAGAATACAAAATTAGAGGTATTTTGAGGTGCATGGAAGGATAGTGTCTGTAGCTACAGACAGGAAATAAAAGCTCCCAGGTCAGCATACTGTAGATGAGTATTTAGTTTAGACTTAAACTGAGTGAGTGTGTCTGCATCCCGAACAGTGTTAGGGAGACAATTCCATAGTTTTGGAGCCAAATAGGAAAAAGATCTACCTCCTTTTGTGGATTCTGATATTCTAGGAACTATTAACAGGCCATAATTTTGTGATCGTAATGAACGTGATGGAATATAGCGTGGTAGAAAGTCACTTAAGTACTGTGGAGCTAGACCATTCAAAGCTTTGTATGTAGTTAACAGAATTTTAAAATTAATACAAAATTTAACAGACAGCCAATGTAACGACGATAAAATTGGGCTAATATGATCATATCTCTTGGATCTAGTCAGCACTCTGGCAGATGCAGTTTGAACCAATTGTTTATTCATTGAACTTGCAGTACATCCTCCCAGTAATGCATTACAATAATCTAGTCTTGAGGTCATGAACGCATGAATTCGTTTTTCGGCATCAGTAACAGAGAGCATGTGTCTTAGCAATATTTCTGAGGTGGAAGAATGCTGTTCTACAAACATTGGAAATGTTATTTTCAAAGGACAGATTGGTATCAAATATAACACTTAAGTTCTTCGCTGTAGATGACGACGTAACAGTACATCCATCGAGAGTCAAATTATATTTTAACATCTTATTTTTAGAGGTTTTTGGTTCAATAATTTGTACCTCTGTTTTGTCGGAATAGAGTAGAAGAAAATTTCTGGCCATCCAATCTTTGATTTAACTGAAACACTTTGATTATTTGGAGAATTGTGAAATTTCATCAGGTTTAGAAGAAATATAAAGTTGGGTATCATCGGCATTACAGTAGAAACTTATTCCACGATTCCTGATAATATCTCCGAGGGGAAGCATATATAAGTAGAAAAGCAGAGGCCCTAAAACTGATCCCTGTGGCACACCATACTTAACTTTTGTTTGATTTGACAATTCTTCATTTACACATATATAGTGGTAGCGGTCTGATAAATAGGACCTGAACCATGCTAATGCAAGTCCACTAATGCCAACATAATTCTCCAGCCTATTCAAGAAAATGTCATGATCTATGGTGTCGAAGGCACCATTAAGATCTAAAAGCCCTAGAAGAGAAATGCAGCCGCGATCAGATGATAAGAGAAAGTCATTTTTAATTCTGATAAGTACAGTCTCTCTACTGTGATGGGGCCCAAATCCTGTCTTTAATTATTCATATATACAATTTCTCTGTAGAAATGAACATAGTTGGGAGGACACTACCTTTTCTAGTATTTTCGACATAAATGGGAGATTTGAAATCAGTCTATAATTAGCCATATATAATTATTCCCATTACAGGGAATACCTCTTTTAAGAGCTTAGTTGGTATTGGATCTAATATACATGTTGAGGCTTTTGATTTTTTGATAAGTTTTGTTAGCTCTTCATGACCTATGACAGCAAAGGATTGAAGTTGTTCGTGAGAAAAATTATGAGACACTGTTTTCTGAGGTGCTGCGACAGTTGATTGCATAATTCCAATTTTATTGGAACCTGAATGACTCCACAGCTGCCACAGTGCTGTTTAGAATGGTGAGGGGGGTCAGTGTTGGGGTGTTTCTCCTAAAGTCCACAATGATCTCCACCGTTTTGAGCATGTTCAGCTCAAGGTTGTTTTGACTGCACCAGACAGCCAGCTGTTCAACCTCCCTTCTGTATGCAGACTCATCGTCATCTCGGATGAGGCCGATGACAGTGGTGTCATCTGCAAACTTCAGGATCTTAACAGAGGGGTCCTTGGAGATGCAGTCATTGGTGTGGAGGGAGAAGAGTAGTGGGGAGAGCACACATCCCTGGAGGGCACCAGTGCTGATTGTACAGGTGCTAGAAGTGAGTTTCCCCTGTCTCACAAGCTGCTGCCTGTCCTTCAGAAAGCTGGTAATCCACTGACAGATAGACATGGGAACAGAGAGTTGGTGTAACTTATTCTGGAGTATAGCTGGAATGATGGTGTTGAAAGCTAACCAAACCAAAGACGTCAGGACGACAGGTCTGTAGTCATTTAGTCCTGTGATTTTTGGTTTCTTTGGGACAGGAATGATGATTGAGCATTTGAAGCAGCATGGGAATTCACTCTGCTCCAGTGATCTATTGAAAATCAGTGTGAAGATGGGGGCCAGCTGGTTAGCACAGGATCTAAGACACGTGGGTGAAACACCATCTGGGGCCTGTGCTTTCCTTGTCTTTTATTTTCGGAATACATGGCACACCTCCTCTTCACAGATCTTAAGTGCAGGTTGAGTAGCAGGAGGGGGGAGGAGGGGGGTTGCAGGAAGTGTTGGTGTTTGTGTAAAGTGAAGGTCAGAGTGGGTGTGGGGTGTGAGATTGGGCCTTTCAAATCTACAGTAGAACACATTCAGGTCATCAGCCAGTTGTTGGTCCACCACAGGGTTGCACATAACAGCACATAACATGCCCCACCAGAGACAGAAATATACTGGATCATTGCTACACAACAAGGGACAGAGCGTTATGCATCCATTATTGTTGTGTAGCAATGATCCAGTATATTTCTATCTCTGGTGGGGCATGTTATGTGCTGTTTGTATTTGGGCAGTTCACATGTGAGGTTTGCTTTGTTAAAATCCCCAAGAATAATAATAACTGAGTCTGATATAAACACTCACCAGAATAAATGAGGAAAACTCCCGTGGCACGTAGAAAGGCTTACAGTTAATAAAGAGCACTTCCAAATTAGGACAGCACATCTTCTTTAACGTTGTTACATCGGTACACCAACTTTCACTGATGTAAAAGCATGTTCCACCGCCTCGTTTTCCCCGTTAACTCCGCAATGCAATCCGCTCTGAACAGCTGAAAGCCCGGCAGATGTAATGCGCTGTCTGGAATGGCTTCACTCATCCAGGTTTCTGTGAAGCACAAGGCAGCAGAGGTTGAAAAGTCCTTGTTTGTATGGGTGAGGAGATGTAGTTCGTCTGTTTTGTTAGGAAGAGAGCGGAGACTCGCTAGATGAATGCTCTGCAGCGCTGTTCGAAAGCCACACCGACGGAGCTTGACCAGCGCGCCTTCTCGTCTCCCCCGCCTGCGTCTCTTGAACAGCAAAGCTGCGCCTCCGACTAAAATGTCCAGCAAAGCGTCCGAATATTCAAAAACCGGGAAAAGATTGTCTGGTATATACTGCCGAATGTTCAGCAGTTCGTCCCTGGTAAAACTGACTGGAAAAAGATTACTAAACACAGGACAAACAAACAAAAACAACAAAAGAATAGGAGCGCTCCACACCGAGGCGGCTTTCCGCCATCATGATGTATTTTTCAAAGACATTAGTCATTAATATTACAGTTCAAACAAAATCTTTATTTAAACACTGGCCCTTAGTTTACAAATTTTAAACTATGACTTGCACTGCATACAAATAACCAGTGGCGGGCCGTGCATTTAAAGTCTAGGCCTTCAGTGTGATTCATGCCATTAAGAAAACACAGTTTCACAATGAATAAGACACCCTATGCCTTTGGGCATCATACATTATGTCGCAGCTAACTAGTAATACCAATTGACATTTTAAAAACATGTCCACGCACAAAAGCCAGAACTTGAAACGACACTTAATGCTGAAGCAAGCCTAACTTTAACTGCAGCATGACTGTTTTGTGAAATGAACATCTCCCGAACAGACATTCAAAAATCATAATTTTTCATAAGAATCTACCAAGGAGGTCTATAATGCCTGGAAAAATCGATCTAATAATTTTAATGTTGCTTGAAATAAAATTCGATCTAATAATTTAAATGTTGCTTGCAATAAATTTCGTTTCATCAGGGTACACGGTTATGCTGCATTCCATTCAAGTTGGATGTGGGATATTCCTACTTGATACTGTATCTCCGATCTCCAACCATAAATGCATTCCATTCCCCAATATTCAGAAGATGACATTTAAGAAAACAAAACTGCAATGCTCCCGTTAGCTTAGCAGGGGTTTGACTCTCATTAGAGATGTCTCCTGGCAACCCAACTGATAAACAATGCTGCAGCGCTAGCATGTGTGCTTCAGGTGTACGATTATCAAAAGAGATTATAAAGTTTTATACACCTGTTTCTGCAGGCGTTTGTTAAACAAGCTTTAATATCATGTAATGTGTAAACAAAATCATTTATCGATATTACTTAATAAAGTGAATGTTTATCACTTACTTTGTATATGTCCCAGAGTGTCGACAGGTTTGTGTGACATCATGCCCCTGCATCTCGTCGAAATCGGAGTTGAGAATTTCTGTACGAGCCTACAAGTTGTAATTCTGACTTTAAGATGCATTCCATTGCACTTTTCCTAGTAGAAAGTTGTAAAATCTGACTTTCCAAGTTGAATGGAACGCAGCACTACTTTTCAAAACTTGATCCGACACTGAATGCTCAAGCAGCCTAATTTAAACTTAGAAAAATCCTGATGTTGCTATTACAATGCAAGAAGCACTTACCAATTTGCTTGAAGTGAAAATCAGTCCTCCTTTCCTGTTTAATAAATTATGCAATCACATGGTCATGCAGAACATTTCGTAAGGATCTCTTTCTCAACGGCGATAGCGGCAGTGACAGCTGACTCGTCAGCAAGATCTCACACTCTTCACTTTCGAATTACGTACATCACTTAAAGCGTGATTGCGTCACTCAAGGCCAGCTAGAAGGCCTCAACCGGGACATATCCTAAAGGTCACACCCACCAAGAACAAATAAATCAATCTGATTGGCTGATGAATCTGACAATCTGACTTTAGTTGCTCATTCATTTGCACTGTTGAGGGATTCTGTACAAATTCTGAAGGCCTGAGGGGGTAGAGCCCAAACTCACGCGCTGTGTCATCTTCGGGCTTCAGGCATGCAATATGTGAAACAGTTGTCACGCTTTGCTTGTAAGCATCAAGGAATAAATTCTGACTGGATAAACTTTTTGTTTTTCTCTATTGGTTTGTAGATTAATTAAGAGTGGAAAGCAGCAAAAAGGTGATTGAGAATGAAAGGATAAAAAATATTTATTTATTTGGCATGTTAGGCCAGCAGAGAAGGCTTTGCTGGCCCTGAGAAATTGCCACTGCAAATAACTAATATTGGCATTATATTCATGCTGTTAAGCCAGAGGGGAACTGGCCCCCACAGTGAGCCTGGTTTCTCCCAAGGTTATTTTTCTCCATTAACCAACATCTTATGGAGTTTTGTGTTCCTTGCCACAGTCGTCTTTGGCTTGCTTACTGGGGTTATAAATACAATTATTATTTAACTATTTAATTATTTATTTTTATACACAATTTACAATTGCACAATGATGACTCTAAAACTTTATAGATATTACAGTTTCATTTTCTGTTAAAGCATGATTTTCTGTAAAGCTGCTTTGAAACGATGTGTGTTATGAAAAGCGCTATACAAATAAAAATGATGACATTTCATCGACGAAATGCATTTTATGACATGTTGGGTGCATTTTGTCCATGAAAGGTGTGTTCTGTTATCCACGAAATGAAAAGTACCTGTCCACAAAATGGAATGAACTTGTCTCAATTACATGTACAAAATAATTTTTGATTTCGAATTTTGTGCACAAAATGAAGTGCTTTAAATATTTGTACATAAAATGTAACTGGCTTTTTGTCTTTCTGTGTCACGTAATTCATTTAGTCCACGAAATAAAGCATTTTACACTTGGTGCCCCATATAGAATGTGAAAGTAAACTTTAGCGGCACAAATTTTTATAACTACTTTATTAGTACAATATTATTTATGCATTCCCATTTGATCCAACAGCAATAAATAAATAAATAAAATAATAATAAAAAAGCCACATTTATGTTTCCATGACTTTCCAAAAAAAAAAAAAAAAAAAAGGAACCGTGAATTATGGCAATCAGAAGAGATAAAAATATGCCAATTTTACTGTCACTTCATCAGTAGCTGTATTTGAAACCCCATTGCAGCATGGTAACAACTTTAAATAAACAACTTACATTTATAATTTATATAATATTTTCATTTGCTAGATTTATGCTGCAAAATAAGGCAGAAATGCATCACAGCCTGTGAAAAGGGTCTGTTGACCATGGCAGTGTTTATTCAAGAATGTTATAACCGGCCATACAAATAGATGAGCAATGTAGTCAAAGCGATGCTGTACAGTCTCAGCAAAATGTACTAGATTTGCAGATCTCAATAAGTGTAATCAATATGATCACAGTTTTCCTCTTGATGGCACTGCACAAACAACAGACACAAACCCTATTCCACTGGTTCTTCAAAGAGTGAGTCTGACAGGGTAAGATAGGGAGGTTGGCACAGTCTCTATCTTTCTCAAGTTTCGCTCTTTATCTATGAGCTGTTAAACGGAGAGGGAAGGTTTTCATTAGTGTCAGGCCATGTCTGGGAGTTGCATTGGGAAGCAATGATGATCTAGCGATAGAGTCACTCCAAATAACATTTACCCCACCTCCTGGTTGCGGAAACGATTACGGAAATAATTTTTTTAAGGGTGGTTTGTTTGTTTTTTTCTTTGGAATTTCCTTGAAATGCACTGAAAATGTCCTGTGGTTATGAGTTTATCGGCAGTATTTTCTTTGTTATAGCAACTGAAGCATCTACTCATCTACTGCTTTCATGAACAGTCATAAATTATTCACCAAGTTGAGAATGTTCATTACTGTGCCCATACACAAGCAGAAAAGACAAGACAAAACAAGAGGTTTGTGGGTACTCTGTAGACAAAAATACAAACAAAACAAAAGTAGTCAAACAAAGACGGTTTACTTTGTGGTTACTGGGTTACTGGGAGACACTTAATTGTGTGGAAACTCAGCTGCAGGGACAAAGACAAACTGCAGCATGAATCACCTTAAGTGTTGCATTCACACTGCTTTTCACAGGCTTGCAAACTATCTAAGACAAACTGCAGTTTATAAAATGTTTAAGGGTTGATTACTTATTTCTTGACATCAGAATTTCATCTAACATGTACATTTATTATTCCCTGTGTGATTCAAGGTCTGTAATTGTTTGAAAATAGATCATGGAGAAATTATTCAGTTGCATGGAATTTTGCTTAGACTACGTCAATGGCACTCAAATTCAGATATCCAAACCTAGCATTTTTCCTAATTTTTTCTTAACAAGGGTCTCAAGGGCATTTTATACACAGACTAAGGTCGCTTTTAATTAGGTGAAATATAGGGTTCAAATGTCACCATACACGCTATCTACAAACTATCTCAGCACTGTAGTTTAAAAAACTCTGTAGACCTTAAGCCTAGTCTAGTCACTATAGAATCTGAATCATCCAAATTTAAGAGTTTTGCTGGGTTTGTTCTAAAGAGTGTAATAATCAAAAGTACATAGTACACATAAATGTTTGGTAGTGTTGATTTATGTTGTTTTAGTTTTTATAGAGTTTATGTTTTATGTAATATTCCATGTTACAAATACTAAAGAACTGAATAGGATGGATGAAATGAAACAGATTTTTTATTCAACCAATGCTTGGCAGGTTCTACTGAACTGATTTTCTTGTCTTGAGGAATGTGTGCTGGAAGGGCCACATGTTAAGGGTCCAGGATCACAGTCAGACTGTCTCCCTCACAGAACGCAATAACCACAAGTTCTCCACAAACCTCCAGAATTCGACACCAGGAGGCTCAGTCACTACAAACACACACTGAACATGAAAATTATTCTCTCCTATCTCTCTAGGTCCCATTCTGATGTTTTGTTCTCCTCCGGGAAAGATTATGTTCAACTTCTGCGGTTCTGTAACTTTATAGATGTTTGTTGATGTTTGAATAAAGTGTCTATGAAATCAAAATGTATTCCTGCCCACCTTTTTCTTTCTTTTTCTCTGTCTCTGCTTCCCGCTCTCACTTCCCAAAGTTTACTGGAAGGAAGGGCAGAGAAATTAAGTGATATTTTGGCCTTGGTTAGATGGAAGAGCAGGACAGGAAGTCATGGAACCTGAGCCAGTGCAAGCTATTCAGGGCCGGATCTTAGTGTTCTGTGGTTTTGTGTGTGTATGTGTATGTGTATGTGTGTGTGTGTGTGTGTGTGTGTGTGTGTGTGTGTGTGTGTGTGTGTGTGTGTGTGTGTGTGTGTGTAGAAGAGAGTCAGGATCCTCCTGTAGCCAGTTAATTCTCTACACGGATTCCACAAACAGCTGGCACTGCTCTTAAATGTCACCAGCATTTATAGGAGAATGTATCTGCTTATTAGTGTCAAACAGGAGCAGTCCAGTGTGGTCTTCTTCACTTCCCCGAACTTTCTCTCGTTCTCCTCCAAGTCTGTTAGAGGAGAAATATATGAGTCACTTTGGTTGAACTGAAGTCATGCAGCAACCACATCATAAAGAGTGTGATTTAGTTGGTCTGGAGTCCAAATTGTCTGCATTCTGTCTTTGATGTACATAATGTGTAGATAATTAGACTTTCCCATGTTAGCTCTGGTCACGGAGTTATGAAAAACGTAACTATAAAAAAAAAAAATTTAAATTAAGAGCGTGAATTTTATACTGTATCAAATAACTAGATCATTCTTTTTCTAAAGAAGATGTGAGTGGTGCTTGCCCCATGCAAAACTCAGTGCTAGGGTGTGGTGGGTGGTTGCCAGGGCATACCTATGGGGTTGCTAGTGTGTTCTGAGTGGTTTTTAGGGTGTTGCTAAGACCTGGAGTAGTGAGTTGAAGTATGAGGGTTCTGTTCCGTTTGCTGTCCTGACACGCCAACGCGTTCCGGACCATCTGCAGCGGCTTAATCACGCTAGTTGGGAGGCATTAAAACAGAGCGTTGCAGTAGTCCAGTCTTGAAATGACAAGAGCAGAGATCAAGAGCTGCGCAGCATATTCGGACAGAAAATGTCTGATTTTCCTAATGTTGTAAAACACAAACCTGCAATCAGAATCATCATGGTGGCGCCGACTGGTTGGTCAGGAAAACTAAGGATAACGTTAATATTTTCCAAAGAATATGGTAACGGAAAATGTATACAAAATGCTCAGTTTTTGGTGGTGGAAAACACTGTTCTAGTATGGATGAGAGGCGAAATAAGTGCATTTTCAAGTGAACAAATCATCAGAAAGCTAACCACTGAAGTAAAAATAGCAGTAATAGGATTCTAATAGTAGTAAGACGATAATACTATCCTATTTTTTTATTAAATTGCATATTTCAATGACAGTTTATGTAATTTCTTGGGCAGTTCTATAATTGTTGGTGTCCCTTTTGCTATAACTGATGTTGACGCAAACCTGCAAGCAAACAGAGTGCCACAGTGCCCGCCCACTTTTTCAGCCGTCTTGGTTCCGGAAGTATTTTTCTAATACATTCCTTCCATAGGCTTTTCATAAAATCCTTCATTAAAGAGTTGTAAATCATGAACCAAACCAACCAGCTCTGAGGTGAATCACAACATTACAGACTTTGTTTTAAGGAAAATAAGTATTTTAAAATCTGACAAAAAGGCAAAGGTACAAGTCTGTGTACTTACCATCTTGCATGAGGGCACAAACTACAATCCCATGAAGCATTGTGGATGACGTAATCGAATATAAAACTATGGAAATATATAAAACTATTGATTTTAGGTTGTTAATTAGCTTTCATTTATTGCAAAATATTCAGATATACACAACTATATAAGTAGTTTGAGAATGCAGGAAGACCGACTCGTTTGCGTCATTCAGAGGGTGTCATGGGAGTGGGATTCGTTTCTGGGCTTATTTTGCGGGCTTTGTTGGACATGGTTCGCTGATTGGTGACCCTTTCTCTCCAGGATCATGGGTAATGTAGTTGTTCACCAGGAATTCTGATATTAAACTAAATTTTAAGACAATGAATCTGAAATAACTCAGACTGGTGGCTTCAATGGAAGCATACTGTATACAATCGTTGAACAACCTCGTAGCTCAAGGTAGGTAATATTTAAAGGTTTATAAATTAGAGTTGAAAATCAATTCATCTATGGAGGAAATTAATAAAAAATATTTACTTCTGGAACCAGACTGTTGCGCTCTACAGAGTGGCACCTTTCCAATGTGGTTTAATTTCAGAATATCTTGTTTCTTGAAACTCATTTTCTTTCAAACACATAGCTACTAAATGAATGTGTGGGGCACTATGTGGTTGGTCTGCATGGAGCAAAGAGTCCCTAGTCACTTTGTTTGGTCAATATATAAAAAATAAAGACCTGTTCAAAGAGCAGCAAATAAGGCTTTAATTTGGTTGTCTGCAGAAATGCAAGGCTGTTTTTATTACCCCTCTTTATCAAGATGAATACAAGCGTCAAAAGAATACAAGCATTGAATATGTGAGCGTACTGCCGCACTATCATCTCTGCTGAACACGTGTAAAGATTAATTGAAGCTGCCCTCACAGTTCTCATGTGCAATTAAGAAGATTCCGGAAAAAGAGGAGAGCAGTACGTTTACAATTCTCACTTTCCCTTCTGATTCCTTGTTTGTTTTCTTAGCTAGAATGAAAATGAGGTAAAAGCACTCTTTCACACTTCTCTAATCCGCAGTCTAGTTCCCAAGTGAAATATCCTAGACCAAAAAAAAGCCTGACTGTCCTTATGTGAATATGTTAAAAAGTGTGTCTCATTCAATACACATAGTGCCAGTTCGCATGGTTATTTTAATTTGTTAAATGTGTTGATCAGGGTTTGTCATAAGCTTTTGTAACTTCAACAATCCCTTTAATACGAAATCTGCATGGGAGACTTTAAGTGGACTTTGATATTAGCATATTGCCAAGCTAACACTGTGATACTTTAAAAAGCATAAAAATACATAACACACACAAATTTTGAGTAAAATTAACCCTTTTAATTACACTGAACTGTTTTTATTGATGGTTCTCATTACTAAGTTTTTTTAAATCAACATTTCTCTCACATTTGGATTTATTTTTCACTGAGACCATCACAATGTCTTTAACCCTAAAGCATAGAGATTTTTTTTCTTCTTGACCGTGTTTTTAGGGAACCACTGGTGATAAAAATTATGATCTTTAAGCATATTTTGTTTTGTGATTAATTTTGTGTGACTTAAAGTGCACCTATTATGATTTTTAAATGTGCCTAATTTTGTTTTAAAGGTCTCATACAATAGATTTACATGCATCCAAAATCAAAAAACACTTTAATTTGCTCATAATTTAAATTGCAGCATTACTTGTTTTTTCCCAGTGTCAAAAATGACTCCTTCAGTGATTCGTTCTAAAGGATTCATTCTAAACTCCTCCTTTCAGGGAGCCTACTCTGCTCTGATTGGTCAGATGTCCCAGTCTGTTGTGATTGGTCTACCGCTTACAGCGCGTGTCGGAAAGGAAATGCCCACTACCATATCCGAGTTTCAGCTCCGTCTGAAAAAATTTCTGTTTTACCTTACCAATTTGAGCCAATAGTGATACATCGGAAGATCAACACGAACCACCATCGCAAGCACGACGAGAACAAGACGTTTCTCTGTGGTAAGTTTATATGTAGTTTGACAATAACATGAGTTAGCTGGTTATCAGAGGCTAACAGCTAACAGGCTAACAGCCTGCACTGGCTGTACATGTAAACAGACCAGAGACAGGTTTTTTGTTACCAAATTACGTAGGTTAGTACAGGAAGTAAATCTGGAATTACTAACGACTCGTTTCAAGTGTTCAGAATCGGTTCTTTCTTTTGGGTGTCAATAACTCCATATTTCATCGTCTGCATAACTTTGCAGACTTTTTTACACTCACAAACAGCTATATAACACACTACATGAAAGGTAATATTTGAAAAACCATAATAGGTGCTCTTTAAGACAACAATGGCAGTCTACGGGGATAAAAATTTGCTCTGTGTGAACAGCCCAAGGAACGTATCTCAAATAATCATACAGGTTTGAAACAGCATAAGGGGGAGTAAATGATGACAAAATGACCATTCACATGGACATATTTGGGTGAATTATCCCTTTAAAATGCTGCCTCCATATGTGGCTTACTAGGTTTTTGGGACAGAGCCTGTATTTCCTCTTGTTACAAAATATTCAGCAGTTCTAATTACTACCTGCCAGAACTTTGTTTTAAGTCTTTTAGCTAGATGCAAAACATTAAGATAACAAGGTAAGCCATCTAGGTTGTGGTTATCAGAACTCTAGATCAGCCTGTAAATGCTCAACAGTCAGATTAGTCTCTAAGTTCAACAATTACTTTATCACCAGCCTCTCTAATATGTCAGGCAACACTTAGCATGGGGTCATTTCCTCAAAAGTGGACGGCGGCATGATGCTGCAGTCAACTTGTCTGTCCCCTGCATGCGTAATCCCTGGGGGCCGCTCTCTGCCTGGGTGAACAGCACCAAGCCTGGCCTTCATATTCAAACACTTCCCTCCGAAATGAAGGGTAAGTCAGTGACAGGAGCACCATTGTAACGGATCAGCCGGATCTGACACCATTTGACGGCGACTGCTGACGTCGCTGCAGCCCACGTCTATCCTGTTATTAGACAGGACTTTCACTGCGCGGGTGTTGAGAGAGGGGCCTCAGACAACCGGCAGCTCGACACTGAGTTTGTGGTTTTAAGGGAGTCCAATAAATTTAAGTGGATACTTATGGTGCCTCTCAGTCTATGTCGCTGGGATGGAGGGGCCTAGACCTAAATGTTAATAGATACAAGGGGCCTATACAACAGGATGCAGGGTACACTTTTTGTGCAAAAAAGGCAACTAAAGACTTAACGTACACTGATTCGTAAATAAGGGTTTTCTTGATTTTGATGAAAAGCAGGAAGTAACTGGAAGTGAAGCTGATAAATTGTGGACGGATGTTGTTATGTGTTATGCTCTGGAATCTACACCACTCCAGATGTTACTGTTGTTGAGCAATGGGGTTATATTTCAGGAAAAATTTTTTGGGGGAAAGTATTTGGCAAGTATTGAACAAGCATTGAGGTGCAGTGAACTGAACACCCTTACAGAAATGAATATGGTAACCATAGTGTGACGAGAAGGAGGGCATGGCCGGGCCGTGTGTGTACACGGCCAGCGCTGAATCAGCTGATCAGCGGGAGCGCAAGATAAAGGGGAGCCGGGGACGCCAGTTCGAGAGAGAGAGAGAGACACACGTGGCCTCATTGTGTGTGTCTGTGTTTGTTTATGTTTGTTTAAGTTGAGTTTTGCATTAAAACTTTATGTTTACTGTTCAGCTGGTTCCCGCCTCCTCCTTGCCCGACCTTGAACTGTTACACATAGTTTCCGCCAAAATAAATTACTATAGTTACGAAAGTTATTGTTATTACAATAAAACTGCAATAACGTGGTATAAGTCACAAATTCTGACATTGTTTACTCACCCTCTTGTCTTTCCAAACCTGTCTGTTTTTGATGAAAGGAAGTAATACAGGTTTGGAACAACATAACGTCATTCCAACATAAATGAATAAATTATGACAGGATTTCATATTTGGGTAAACTACCACTTTAAGCGACGAACATTTCTGTTAGACATAATAAATGATAGCCTCTGTCCCTCTTCTCTGTGTACTCTATGTGTATTAAAAGTGTGTAAGTAGGAACAAAAAGCACATTGAATGAAGGAAGAGTAGAGGAGCAGAATGAAATGCAGTGCAGGATACACTCCTGCCGTCCACACCGCTGAGAGGGAAACACAGAGAAGAAGTCATGTAAGTCATGAGGCAAAAGTCTTAGGCAAATGAGGGAGGAGTGTGACGAGGAAGAGGGCCGGGCCGGGCCATGACTATGCACGCCCGACCCCCAATCGGGCTAATCAGCCGAGGAGAGGGATAAATGCAGCCGGATGCGGCAGTTCGGGTGAGAGAGAGCCACACGCAGCTAGCTGCTGTGTGTGTATTTGTGGTTGTGTCTTTTTGTTTAAATTAAATATTACTTTGACTGTTCAGCCGGTTCCCGCCTCCTCCTTGCCCATTTTAACCTTGTAACATTGGAAAATATCAAACATGTTTGAAATTTTGGAGCAAAATATACCCGACTACAAAGAAAATCTCATAGTGTATGATGCTCCACGACTCAAACCTGAAGTGATACGATTACCACCCAATGGAAATCGAGCAGAAATCGAGAAATTGAGCTCAAAGTTGAGTTTAGCTTTTAAAGGCACTCATCTCCAACTCACGTTGCAGTCTCTAAAGCATTCTGGTCGTGTCTTCCCACCCTAGACCAGCTACATTCTGGTTATGAGTCTTGAGGTTAAACTACTACACCACACCATCCATCTAAGGTACTACGGTAGTACTATGGAATTTGTGAACCATCTTGAGGTGTTATTTCAATGGCATCAACATATAGGTATCTCAGATTTCTCAAGGGGAAGAATCTTTGGAACATCACAATTTATTACTCATTTTCACATTTTATATGAATTTAAAGTCAACATGATACTAATCAAAATGTATCCTTCTTCAGTGCATGTCTGTGGTCTTGTTGTGCAGAATTCATCATAGTATGTTTTTCTAAATACAAAAAGATGTCTTTGTTAACTTGTATGTAAAAACTTTCATAACTTACTTCACCTCTGAAACGACTTTCATTTTTGTCACAAATCCCTCATTCTTTTCAACCTCTCCTCTCAAACCACCAGGCTCCATGGAGCGCAACAATCTGGTTCCGGAAGTAAAAATCCAATTTATTTTCTTCATTGGGGAATTGATTTTTAACGTTAACTTAAAAGTCTTTCAAAGACAGAGCTACCATGAGCTCTGAGGTTGTTAACCAATGGTATATACTTCTGTTGATTCATTCAGTTCATGTTATTTCAGTTTAGTTTTTAACAACTACAGTATTCATGATATTGAAAATTAAGATCCACCAATCAGAGAATTGAAGCAAAGCGCACCAAAATAGCTCTGCAGCGACCGCCCACTCACATGATGCACTGTGAATGACGCAACCAAGTCACTCTCCCTATAAAAGACTTACATATTTGTATATAATATTTTGATATTTTCGATATTTTGCAATTAACTTAAAATAAAGGTTTTTTTATACTTATAATCAACCATTTTAAATCAATAGTTTCATATTTTTCCATAGTTTTTAATTTGATTAAATGATTCGCAATGCTTCATGTGATTGTAGTTCATCCCCTCATCTTGTACCTATTATGTCTTACTGTCCAATTTTCAAATGCTTTTTTTTTTCTTCAAATCAAAGTTCGTAATGTTGTGATTCACCTCGGAGCTGGTTGGTTTGGTTCATGGCTTAGAACTCTTTTATGAAGGATTTTGTATGGAAAAAAGGTTTCAGGAACCAAGATGGCAGAAAAAGTGGATGGGCACTGCTGTGCTGTATTCTGGTACGTAATGCTCACTTTTCATTATCCAATCATATACAGATGGTTAAATTTAAGAACACCCTACATGTCTTCTAATTGAATGTCCTGATTCATGGGGAAATATGTTACATACATTTCATATTGACTTTAATCATTTAATATGAGTAGTGTGAAACCAAACTTGCATAAAATGTCACAGCATTTGAGTAATATCTGTGCATGCCAAAAATTCATGTTTTAGAGACTTAATCGACAACTCCACCACTCTTGCATTTCCCTGTCCAGTCACCTTTTTTGTTTATATGCTGTCATCACATGGGAGCATTAACACATCATCCAACCAATCACTAGGAAGCTGAGATTTGCCATGCAAAATAAAGCAGCTGCCATCACTTAGACAGCAAAACCTGCACTTTTCCCCAATGGTATATTTGACCAGGGAAAAACTCAGTTCTACAACCTTCCAAACAAAACGTCCTGTATTTAACAAATCGACCTATGGTGCCATTTGAGCATTTTAAGCTATTTCACAGATAATTAATAGACATAATTTGAGATAATTAATGTAATTGGAGGGGGAATTGAAGGGTTCTTGCGCACTGTACCCTGACTTATATTTCTAAATCTGCGTCACAGTGCATCACAAACGCCTGGAATCACTTACAGCCGTGCGCATATAAAACAACATGGGAGAGAACATGTGGCACATGGAAACGAATGGTTTTCTGCTCATCTGAGATCACAGAGTGCAATCAGTCAGGCCATCGCAAGCCACAAGTGCAGAGCAAGCTATTTTTAAGATGGCACGGGGCGAACGACTCAACTGGACATGAAAACGTCTTGATAGTTTTATTTCTGCATTTGCAACTTCTTTTGCCGTGCTTTTCATAAGTTCTTATTTCCCACTTCTGAAGTCATAATTACTAGTCGTTCAAGTGCTTTGTGGTCTGGCAGACATGGAAACATGAAAGATGATAATGAATTTTTTTCCAATACTTCCTCTTTTTTCCATTTAAAAAGAAATATGCAATGCACAACAATGTATTTCAAAAAATGTATAATTACCTACTGTTCACTACCGAAAGCGTCCTCCTCTTCACCATGTTAAAAGGTTGTGGGACATCCAAACTCATTAAATTAGTTACTAAATTTATCTAATAAATTTATTTATAATTTGTCTTGCTGATGTAATTTACTTGCTTTTAAATTAATGTCTGTCTCAGTCTCAAAGCAGAGACAAATACTGTCCTCTATGGTGAATATGGCTCACGTTTGTCTTCCACAAAACACACATTTTTACACACTTTTCAGCATGATGGAGAGAGTCTACATCCGGCTACAAACACCTTCCAGGAGACCTAGGGGTCAGCCCGCAGCTGTGGCCCTGTCGGATCTGTCGACAAGATAACACATACACTCTCACCTTCTGTCAGTCTGGGGCCACAGAGTAAAAAAAGAGGACAAGGAAGGGAACATTTATGGAGAAATATAATGTATATTTAATATCCATACAATCTTAAAAGATTATACAGTAGAATTGAAAGAAAAACATTCCATGTCATGGAAGGTGGTAACTGGGACAATTAAACCTTTAGGTCTGTAATTGAAAACACAACAGAATTAATTGAAGGTGATATTTGCAACTTTTTATGTTAAAACACTCTGTCCTTTCCCTACTGAAAGGAATAGTTTGCATCAAACGGCATGACTTTTGGTCACAAGACATGCAGGAACTGGTGTCCAACCAAGATCAGACCTATCAGATTTAGCCGCATTCCCACCTGCCCTGATTCAGGCCATTTGAGACCGGTATCACTCTCTCCGAGGTCTGCCACTTTAATCTGTTCTCCATATTGCCCAGAAAGATATCAGCTCTGCTACTAATGAGATGTTCCATCCTTCCAGCCTCAGGGCACTCACATGTCTCATTAACCATGCTTAGCTTGTCATGGTGCATTAAGCTGCTTAGCACATATACCTGTAATTTCCTGTCCTCTCAGCTCGGAGGTGTCTCTGCATCTCGCTACCAAAGGAGGCAGTAGCTGGGAGGAGTGACTGAACACAGCCATATTGTGCAATCTAAAGGCAGCCAGAGCATAGCCATAAACCAGGTGAACATATAGCCAGCGCCTAATTGTTCAGTTTAACGCCTGACGATTACTGAGGCCCGTAAAGTCAGGCGTTTCTCCCCCTCTATCTCAGACCACACAGAACGCATATGGCAAATCAGCAAAAGCGCCTTCACTGTTTTTCATTTCGCTAGTAGTTGGGGGAGGAGAGGGAGTCTCTGGGGAAGCCCCGATTCATTTAGGCAGGGCAATAAACACTGGCTACTTAGGGCATTAATTGACCATTCATGTGGACAGGCTGTGAATCATTGTTTTGTTGTTGGAGAACATTAGCACCTTGTTCTGATGTTAGTTTGTGTTTCTAATTGCAATTCAGGACTCGACACCTGCTCTAGATATTTACACTTACTGGTCTTGTGTCATGTACTTTGTTATTTAGGGAATATAAAAGATACCACATCGGTTGTGTGTGAAAGCAAAAACACTGTCATATATTCAGGATGTACCTTCAATGATTTGGCCTCTATAGAAGTTCTTTGGTTATTTACATGAATTTCAGGTGAAATATAACATTTTCTGCTGTTTACTGTGAAGAAATAGACCTTAAACATTCAGTAACTGCTCAAACCAGGGATGTAACCAAATATTCAAGATTGGGTGGAAGACCAAATATAAAAGCATAAAGCTTTTTTCTAAGTTAAAATAATTTTCCTATCCAAGCTTAATGTGCAGAGACAACTATATAAGTAAGTTCTTACCGGCATAAGGGGCGGTCACACTATACTTTGCCCTCCATTCACTCTCTTTCAAACATATCCGGATGCGGGAGACCAGAAATGCAATGCTGCGCAACAAGTTTAAGTATGGTGAACTCTGAATTTCGAATCTGGATGACAAGAGGACACGTGACCAATATAAGATCGAAATGTCACATACTGACCTATTGGCTCAATTCAAGGGATACATATTTCAAAGCTGTGTGTTATTATTATATTATTTGTTATTTGTGAAGTGTTATTTTATGAAACCAGAAACTCTCGCGTGGCATCATATCCTGGTCTGTTGTGTGAAAAAAATATGCATGCTTAAAACCTAGTGTGACCGCTCCTTTATCCAATGTGCACGAGTATTGGTGCATGTTTACGTTTTGATGTTAAAAGCAGTAAACGTGTTTTTTTTTTTGCATTGTCAGATTTTTGGAGAAAGGTAATTATCAGCGTATTAGTGTACACAGGGGTTAAATTGGGAAATTGGGATTTGCAAGGTGGCAGAACCATACGAACGGTGGGTTGGGGGTGGGGGGGGGGTGTTACACTTTTCTTCCCACTGGTTGAACTGCTTAAGGAAGCCTACACACTAGAGTTTATGCTGCATCAGAGAACACTGTGAATGCATTGATCTTAATGGGGATGGTGCATCAGAAGAAAGGAGAGGGAAAACGCAAAGGTTTCCAATGGTGAAGCTCCATCATGCGACCAAAAGTTCAGAGCATTTCAACTTTTGCTGCAACGCACTCTGATGTAGGTATCCATTGACCAATGGGAATCTCGAAGAGGCGGGATAAGTTGCGTTGTGAAATCGAAAAAACATGGCAGACAAAAACTCATGCATGCAGTGTATTAATTCCCTGTCCTCTGCTATCTTTCTCTGTCAGGCTAAAAAGATGGTAATTGTGGAGAGAGAGCCTGGAGAAAAGTTTACATTTTTACTAGTACATTTTCAAAAAGATATATTTAAAAAATCTTTAAAAGGCGCTTATAGGCTAGGGGAAGCTCCAATGGAGCATTTGATGCATGGGAATGCAAAATGTCCGTTCGGAGTACTACAGGGGGAAGAGGCAGTCACGGATAGAAAAGGCCATTTAAAATATATATTTTTTTTTGACAAAATAGGATTAGGTTAGGGTTTGGGTTAGGGTTAGGTAAATGTTCTCAACTTTTGGTCACATGATGGAGCATCACTATCAGAAACACTTGCGTTTTCCCTCTAACCCTTCCGATGCACCATCCCCATTGAGATCAATGCATTTACAGCTATCTTTGACACAGTGTAAACTTTAGTCTGTAGGCGCCCTAAAACAGTGTCACTCTCCAGTAGGTGAATATAGCAGAACAGGTTCCGACGTGACACAGTCTGGACTTTAATTTTTTTGTTTAGGAATTGAAGGTACTGGAATGCCATTCCTGACTGTTCTGCCCCAGTTAAACCTCTGTGTACATGCATAATCTTATACTGATCACGCTTAATAAACCAACAACGTGTAAGGTCATGTAAAGACTTTAAACACTTTTCTTTTTTATTTGGCGTAAGGTCATAAACAGTTTAAGCATAAGCTGAATGGCACACCTAGATTTTTGCCCATTATCTCAATTTCGTGTGCATGTTTTGATGTCAAAAGCAGAGAATAATCCAATGATTTCATGTCTCACGTAATCACGGTTTTCTTGTGTTCTTGAATTTTTTTAATAAGCTGGTTTTTGATAGTTATGAGCGTACTGCTGTTCATGTTAACATACTCAATGTCTATAGTGGTTATGACCCTGGTTCAAACTAACATTCCATAGACTTACAGTACCTCCCAGAAACCTATATTAAAAATGTATTAATCACCTGATTTTTCCTTCGAAAATTTCACTCCGCAATTCCTCACCTGTTTTGGTTTGCTCAGCTCAAATGTCATCCATGTTTGCTCTGCCTTGAGCAGCCAAGTCAAATACTGAAAGCAATGCTGCAGACATCACCAGTGGACCTGTGGTATAACTCATTCCATATATATATATATATATATATATGTTGGGAGGGTTACTTTTGAAATGTTTTCCACTACAGATGACAGAATATGCTGTAAAATGTAATTTGTAAAGTATTTCATTAGATTACTCAAGGTCAGTAACGTATTCTAAATACTTTGGATTACTTCTTCAGCACTGGTAGATTTTTTCACTTGTTTTGACTATAAAAACTCTGCCAGTACAGTAAGACAAAATACACATGTTAAAAATACATTCTCTGAAAAACCTAAATATCTTATGCAGTGTTGTTTCTAAAACAAGATTAATCTAATTGATCTTGTTTTAAGGATTTTTAGATATTTTTACAGGAAAACAATACAAAAATTATTATTAAGAATATGATTTTTGCCCTAATATCAAAGATCTTACTAGAAAAAAAGAAATTATGATCCAACGTGAATTTTCTTGATAAAAAAATATGATCGTGCCTGGTAACATGTGCATGTAAAATGGCTAGAAATAGCATTTTAGCTTAGCGTAAAGCTGACAATTTACACAAGGTTTATTTCTATTTCTTCTGCTCCAAACTTACTTCAAACTTTCTTCTCTGTCTGCTCGTATGAATGTAACACTTCATAAGAAAGTGTTTCACCGCTGTTCAAATGCACTTTGGATCGCATCATTTATATGTATAAATGTTTTCCATCTGAAAGGACTAAATATTAAATGAAACAAATGACAATAAAATGCAAAGTAATCTCTTCAGTAATCAAAATACTTTTTGAATGTAACTGTATTCTAATTACCATATATATTCCTACATCTTTCCCAGGAAACAAAAGAGGGAGAAAGTAATATTATGATTTCATGAATAATTTCTTAGGGCTGAGGTTTATTTAAGAGTTTTTGAACTGTAATTTCAGTTTGGTAAACTGTAGAACAGGAGCTTCCATTGACGTGAATGCGTCTTCTCCAGAAGCCTGTGGTAATTTGTAGTGTGTATTGTACTGAGGTCCTCAGCCATGGCTCAGAGGAGCACTCATTAATGCAAGAGGCGCTGTGCTTCCTTTGTTGTGCTAATCAGGCACAGATGTGGACACCCAAAACTGCGGGAAATCTCCAGTTGAGGCCTAACACACATATACAGAGAGAATGTTGATTTGTTTTTCTTTAATGTAATGCTTGTTTATACATGTCATTGGCATTATAAAAGGATAAAAAATATTTTTCAGATAAAAAATCAGGCCTTTTGTAGCTAAATAAAATTATACCAAGTCAAGGGTAAAACAACAGTAGGGGATATTGGGGCTAGCTGTCACAAATGTACACAAATGTGCACCTGTGTCGAGCACAAGGAAGTGTGATCGAGCTTCAAATCATGATTG
This sequence comes from Myxocyprinus asiaticus, assembly GCF_019703515.2. Classification (NCBI taxonomy): domain Eukaryota; kingdom Metazoa; phylum Chordata; class Actinopteri; order Cypriniformes; family Catostomidae; genus Myxocyprinus; species Myxocyprinus asiaticus. The sequence continues at coordinate 13,676,777 of NC_059383.1, forward strand.
GGCCAAGAAAACTGTAGATGTCAAGATTTACAGTATATTAGAAAAAGGGGTTGCCATTTTGTTCCTTTTCTCAACCAAAACCGATTGGATCGCTTTAGAAGACATGGATTAAACCACTTCAGTATGGATAACCTTTATGCTGCTTTTATGTCTTTTTTTGGAGCTACAAAGTGTTGGGCCCCATTGACTTGTACTTTATGGACAAAAACACCTCATATCTCCATCAAAATATCTTCATTTGTGTTCCACAGAAGAATGAAAATCATACGAGTTAGAGACGGCAAAAGGACTAGTAAATAATTAGAGAATTATCATTTTTGGGTGAACGATTCCTTTAAATTTCAATCATTTTTTAAACTAAAATTTTAATATCATCGTGTTTTTGAGTTGCTCTTGGTAAAACTTTGATGTTATAAATTTTTATTTATATTTGTTAATTGTAATATTTGGCCAAAATAATGGTTTGGTATTTTTGTACGTTATCTTTTCCAGTTTTTATTAATTTCATGAATTGTGTTACATTACTTTTTTACTTTTTGAAAAGGCCTGAAATTGTGACTATCCCCATATAATATGACAACATGCCCAGCTATTAGGGTATGTTTTCACAAAGGGTCAATGTGTTTTCAATGAACTGTAACTTTTTAAATGTTCAATAACTTTATTAGAGGCAAGACTTTAATGTATGTGCCTAAAAAGAAATTTGCTTAAAAAAAAGTACCACAAGAAATATTAAATGGTGTAAAAAGTGTGACAAGCCTCAGTATCCCTTATATGGATGGATACAAAATAATTAATACAATTATTAATTAACAGTCAATAAAATGAATGCCATAATGTCATAATTCTAGTTAAAGCAAAAACATACTTCAAACAAACATTCTTCCCAACATATTAAACGCATTTGGTGAGGACAGTAATGTCCTTGCCTGTCTAGTCTCACACTGGCGCTGTCGAGCAGGGCCCTGATGCAGCACTCCAGGTGGCACCTGGTCCCTCCTGTCTCTGTTTGGAGTGTAGGTTTCTCAAACCGTGTCTGAAATCTCAAAATCCAAACATACCAAAACCTTCATCCCCCCAGGAACCATCCCTCTTTATATCTGTCTTTTGTCTCAAGAGAATGTGAAAGCAGTCTGCCTCTCTCTTGTGGAGATGAGTTCAAGAGCGATGCACCACTGAACTTTACGGTCCTGAAAGCGAGATATGGAATCTCCCAAAGGTTTTAACAACTCCGCTGAAGAGGGTCTTCTTCTCGGCACCCACCCGTGGCTTCCTGGGGCCAGGTGTAGATCAGGGGTGGGAGGGCTTTTATAAGGAAGATGATTGTGGTGCTCTGATCCATACACTAACACAGCAGGCACACCTGTTGCCTGCCGGTCAAAACACTGGAGGCCTGTTGATTTAGATGAACTGCTAAGAAGTTTTATGGACATCAAGCAACCATAACCACCTCCCCTATAATCCAAGATCACAGCGTAGATATGAACTTAGTTCATTTAGTAAACAACGGATAGTGTAAAGGCTAGGATATACTTCGTTTTTTCTTGCCGAAACTTGTCGCGCACGGTCGAGTGCTCCAAGTATACTTTTTTGAATGCAAAAAATAAATAACAAGTAAATAAGAAAATGTACATAAAATAATGTTTTGAGTTGAAATTTTCTATCATGTGAGAAGAAAGAGTGATATGAGAGACAAACTAGCACAACTAGGTAGGAAATTGGTTACTAGGTACAACAGTCAATTACACAAATTTTTCAACATGTTTGATCACAGAATCAATCATAATCAAGTATTCCAGAGAGATGAGTAATAAAAGCACAGAAAAAATATCCACAGACTGATATTGTTGCTCCGCTTTATTACTTTATTATAACACTTGCGACATTTTGAACCACAAGGTCTTCATGAATCAAAACGTCATAAGTTTAATAATAAAATGTTTGGAGCAACAATATCAGTGTGTGGACAGTTAATTTGTTTTGTTTTTGTTTGCTGCATTGTGTCTGGCCAACATAGTCTCATTATAACTCAAAATAATTTGCAAAAGATGCCGTAATCGTAAGATATAGTAAGATTCGCACGACCAACTAATCATCAAACAGAATTTCAATTTGATACAATACAGGCATAACATTTTAGCCAGCCTTCTATCCAAAACTTTATTTTAAGAAAGGACATGTCTGTGAACAAATTTAGTTACTCATTCCATATTTATTCATGACAAATGACTGATCTATGTCAGTAACCTGTAATACGCTTCCCTCATCTCGTTCCAAACCCTGATGTTTTCTTTCTTCTGTGGAACACAAATTTTATTTTTTCTATTAAAATCATTTGGGACCAGGTTTGGGACCTTATGGTTAGGTTAAGGTTTACATTTGGGGTTTGGGTTAGTGGTTAAAAATCATAATAATATTGTTTGTTGAGAGCTTTTGTACAAGCCAACTTGTACAGTTTCTTAAGATTTCACCATCTCGTAGTATTATTACGACTTTTCATGAGACCAGTCGTTGGTCTGGTACCTATGCCTAACTTGGGTTTGATGTGCACACTTTTTTCTATTTGTTCTCCATTGTTAATAAAAAAAATGTCATCCAAATGGGTAGAAATTAATTCACGCATTAGCAACACTGAAGGCATTACTTGTATTAACTGTGACAACTTGTGTCACACTGCTTGGAGTAGCAAAATCTTCATTCAAGGGAAAAACTGCCAAACTAAAGTCTAATCTCAACACATCCTATTATGAACACGTGAGCCACCTTTAAAAGAAACCCTTCACTTTATCCCGCAACAATGTGTCACATGAGAGACAAGGGAAAAGCTGAGAGCTAAGAGGCTGGCTCAGCGCTCCCCCAGAATCCTCAGAAACTAAGAGAAGCTCTTAATTAGACCAAACAATGCGAGCTCCAGCTCCTGCCTTCTTCAGTGGTCTGATCTAATAAGCTGCAGAGAACTATGAGCCGATCCCCCAGGATTACCTCTGAAGATAGTCCACAGCAGGGAGCCCTGGAGAAGAACCCTGGATTCTCTTTAATTTAAACTGGGGATGTCGACCCTTTGAACCCCACAATGCCGGTCCACAAAAGGGGTGGTGGACTTAACAAAGGATGGTATGACAATGTCAAACAGAGGCTTAATGTCTTCATAAGACACCTTCTTAATGAAAAGAAATCTTAGGAATCTGTCAGAAGCAGTTGGAATCAATTGATTTTTGCCCTCTTCCAAAGCAAATCATGGAGCTAATATTAGGCAGCTTGTGTTGAGTAATTAAAATAGTCAGTTTGGATGTTTTTTTTTTTTTTATCTGGCTTGAACTTTCAGCTTCAGCTGTGATTTCACATTTAATTCTACCCAAGAAAACAAATTCAGTCATGAATGTTGGATGTCTCAAAAATTTTGGAATCGTACAATATGGGATTTGTAAAACATGGCAAACATGCGTTCCACCATAGATAGCCCAAAAAGAGCAGTTTCTCTGAGATCCGGGAAGATCTAGTTACATCTAATTCCATGTTATTTCTCCTTGCGCATGCCTTTATCCCTTTAGTGCGAGCTTTATGAACATAAACAACAACCTCAGGGTTACTGCCTGGGTGCTCTGTTTCTGTTTTTCAGTTGTAATCAATACTCTACCAAATATGGTTTTGTTTTCATGGAGATAACATCTGCAATTGCAATCAAAATTGGACATAATCCTCAAAAGAAAGGCAACCAGATGAAAAGCTGGTAAGGGTGAATCAAAATACACACAGGACCTCCCGAGACCATTGCAGCTCAACTTGCATTTTTGGAACGTAATCTCTTGATTCTTTCATATGTGCAAAGTTTATAAAAGGACTATCTTGCTGAGGCATTGCTTGGAAGAGTAATTCCATGGAATAAATCAGACATGCACGAAAACATGTACCGAAATTCACTACATTCTTCTGTAAATGCACATAGGATACAATAAAGTGTATGTAAGTACCTGTCATGGTTATGTCTCTTTAGATTTCTCCCCTTGTGTCATAAAGACTTGTGTCTGGAGTGAGAGTGTGAATTGCCTCATGACGTGAACTGTTACACTCACACAATGGATTGTTGTTTTAATGAGACAATGATGCATTCACCTAATTCACTCTTTCAGAATTGGGAGTTTTAAGTAATCATTAACTAACCTAGCCCCTACCCCTGACACATCCACATAAATAAATCAGATGTGAACTTCTCTCCAAAGGGTTGTTGTTGGAGGACATAGTATTAAAATCCTCATAAATATCCATTTTTCTATCAGTGACTAATGAATTTACCACAAAGGAATAAATGGTCTAAGGATTTGCACAATTTTAAAACTTTTCAAAGAGCGTTTTAACTGTTGCCCTCAATGGCACCAATGAGAAGTGATATAATAAAAGAAATTAGATTGGCATTTCCAAAAGGAAAATAAAAACAGTGTTGAGGTTTTAGGTGAATTTAAGTTTTAGCCACTTTGCCATTGTCATGACACTCGGTATGTGTATTGATTTCTGTCGGCTGTTCACGAAAACAGACACATAACACAGCTTCTGTGTGGCTTTTGTAGATGTACAAAAGACCAATCACAATTCAGTATGTTACAGTAATAAATACAAGAAAGATAGACAACAAGAATTCTGTATTCAAATATTACAACAATGTCTTTGCTGCCATTTCGATTTTTAACTTGTGGCAAAGTCCAACCATTTAAATCAATGGGAAATTTTCAAACTTAAATCTTAAATTTAGTATAATATATGACATTTAAAACTAGATGTGTAAAGTTTGTCAAGACAGACATTGATGTTGGCTTGACAAAGACTGAATGTTTAAACTGGTTTTAAGAGTTTTCTGGTTATGCAGAAATTACAGTGAGACAAACAGCCAGCTATGCTAGATAGACAAACCATCAAGTGAGTCAGACAGATGGATGGATGGATGGGAATGATCTACTGTAAGTCTGATCAGTAAGAAAAGTTATAGCACTTAGTCAGAACAGTCTGAAGGTATGTGCCAAGTTTGGTGGATGTAACTTGAAATCTGTAGAAGTTACAATTGCTAATTTTTATCTTGGTTTAGGGATAAAAATAAAAACACAACTTTTCAGGTCTGTTGAATAATAGTATGTTAGTTTTAGAAGAATAAAAAGAGAGGGAATTTCAATGGATTGCTCACCTTGCAAACATTTTAATTACAGCAAAGACTGCGGATGAATTGCCTGAAAACATTTGACACTAATCAATTAACAAATGCTTTAAATCTGCTTTAAGAAATCATTCACACATTCTGTCAGATTCATCAAAAGTAATAAGTTCAGGGAAGGTTCATCTAGTGTGCTCTCTTCTCTAATGCACAGGGAAGGGAAAAGTAAACCAAAGAAGAACAGCAGATGAACCCAGGGAAAACAGTGACTGCTGAGACATCCATCTCTGTAAAAACAGCTGGGTGTGGGACCCTCACAGAATATGTTTTTGCAGCACAAGTCAAATTGCATTACTAATTAGACCTCTCTGTCACACCATTGTCTTGCCCAGTCTGGCTAATAATTAACACAAACAGGAGACAATAGCGCAAGACCAACAAGTGGTGCAGTTAATGAGCGACCAGCCCCACCTTGCATTCACATGCTCCGTTGCTAGGCCACTCACTGGCTGCTACCTTGGCTAATTATTTACACCACTGTCTTGCCTATCACAGGTATATCTGGGCTCACTCATTAGCATAGTTATGCAAGTATCAATATTTCTAAACTCTTCCAAAGGCCCTCCAGCTGGCTGAGGCGCAAGGAATCATCCTGCATATCACTAATGTAATCAGATAAGGAGGTGGGGAGGACAAGGAGAATGTTGCTGTTGATTTGTTGCCAGCAAGCTCACTTCAGATTCTGGAAATCTGGCCATTGATACTTTGATTTAATGTATTTTATATCCAGTGTAAGGACAATCAAACCAGTGTAATTTCATACAGTAGCTTATGTTTTCCAAATTGTGCACAAAATAAGTACTAAACAAGTATTTTAAATGTGTGTGCAGTGGTGTTATGAGACTGTCATTTTGAAATGTAAAGGTTAGGGTACTTCGTTTTTTGCGCTCAGCTTTTCAAAGCATACTCTTTTGACCGCGAGCCCATACAGATATGTTCGAGACATGAGCTCTGCGAATACTTTGTAATACTCTTTTTGTACGGTCAACGGCAGGTGCAGGTGCATATGCACATGACGAAAACACTCACGGGCTGTCTGTATGTCTAGAAAAACAGTCAGGGTTGGGAGGGTTACTTTTGAAATGTATTCCACTACAGATTACAGAATACATGCTGTAAAATGTAATTTGTAACGTATTTCGTTAGATTACTCAAGGTCAGTAACGTATTCTAAATACTTTGGATTACTTCTTCAGCACTGGTAGATTTTTTCACTTGTTTTGACTATAAAAACTCTGCAAGTACAGTAAGACAAAATACACGTTAAAAATACATTCTCTGAAAAACCTAAATATCTTATGCAGTGTTGTTTCTAAAACAAGATTAATCTAATTGATCTTGTTTTAAGGATTTTTAGATATTTTTACAGGAAAACAATAAAAAATTATTATTAAGAATATGGTTTTTGCCCTAATATCAAAGATCTTACTAGAAAAAAAGAAATTATGATCCAACGTGAATTGTTTTGATAAAAAAATATGATCGTGCCTGGTAACGTGGATGTAAAATGGCTAGAAATAGCATTTTAGCTTAGCGTAAAGCTGACAATTTACACAAGGTTTATTTCTATTTCTTCTGCTCCAAACTTACTTCAAACTAACTTCTCTGTCTGCTCGTATGAATGTAACACATCATAAGAAAGTGTTTCACCGCTGTTCAAATGCACTTTGGATCGCATCATTTATATTTATAAATGTTTTCCATCTGAAAGGACTAAATATTAAATTCAAAATACTTTTTGAATGTAACTGTATTCTAATTACCAATGATTTAAATTGTAACTGTAGTGGAATACAGTTACTTATATTTTGTATTTTAAATATGTAATCCCGTTACATGTATTGCATTACTCCCCAACCCTGAAAACAGTATCTGTGTACTTAGCTGATTAATTTGCACCATGCACACTGCGCACAAGATGCTCAATATCGAGCTGTAAAGATGCTGTGTTTTCAAGCTGTGGATTCCTCACATAGTTGATGGTGATGTAAAATTATTAATGGCTGAGGTCTTTGGTGTTCTTCCCTGCGTGCTTCCCTCTTGGCTGTGAGTTTGCAGTGATCTATCAAGTGGGTTAAGACATGTGATAGCTCTAAAGACATTAAAAGTTCTTCCTATTCACATTATTATATTTCTGTGTACAAAACTGTATATATATATATATATATATACACTGTATGCAGTGGCTTAACTACAGGCAGTGCAGTGTGTGTAGCCGCACTGGGGCCCAGGGAGAGATGGAGGTCCAAAAGCAGAGGCGCGTAACGGGGCCGCAATATGCCAAAGTGGGCAGCGATATGATGAAGGGGGCCTGCGATATGCCGAAAGGGGCCGAGATATGCTGAAGGGGACAGTGAAATACATTGCCACAACTGCCCTCCACCCCCCAATCGACAACTTGACATCAACAATTCCCCTATATATATATATATATATATATATATATATATATATATATATATATATATATACACCAATCAGCCACAACATTAAAACCACCTGTTTAATATTGTGTAGGTCCCCCTCGTGCCGCCAAAACAGCACCAACCAGCATCTCAGAATAGCATTCTGAGATGATATTCTTCTCACCACAATTGTACAGAGTGGTTATCTGAGTTACCGTCGACTTTGTCAGTTCGAACCAGTCTTGCCATTCTCTGTTGACCTCTCTCATTAACAAGGCGTTTCCGTCCACAGAACTACCACTCACTGGATGTTTTTAGTTTTTGGCACCATTCAGAGTGAATTCTAGAGACTGTTGTGCGTGAAAATCCCAGGAGATCAGCAGCTACAGAAATACTCAAACCAGCCCATCTGGCACCAACATTCATGACATGGTCCAAATCACTGAGATCACATTTTTTCCCCATTCTGATGGTTGATGTGAACATTAACTGAAGCTCCTGACCTGTATCTGCTGATTTTATGCACTGCTGCCACACGATTGGCTGATTAGATAACTGCATGGATGATTGTTGGTGCCAGACGGGCTGGTTTGAGTATTTCTGTAACTGCTGACCTCCTGGGATTTTCACACACAACAGTCTCTAGAATTTACTCCGACTCGTGCCAAAAACAAAAAACATTCAGTGAGCATCAGTTCTGCAGATGGAAAGGTCTTGTTGATGAGAGAGGTTAACAGAGAATGGCCAGACTGGTTCGAACTGACAGAGTCTACGGTAACTCAGATAACCGCTCTGTACAATTGTGGTGAGAAGAATATAATCTCAGAATGCTATTCTGAGATGCGGGTTGGCACTGTTTTGGCGGCACGAGGGGGACCTACACAATATTAGGCAGGTGGTTTTAATGTTGTGTCTGATTGGTGTGTGTGTGTGTGTGTGTATATATATATATATATATATTAGTGTATACATATACTGTACTGCAGTTTTGTACTCAAAAATATAATAAATCAATGACAAAAGGAAGAACTTGTAGTATACTGTATACTATATGTCTATACTAGTGAATAATTAATATAGTGAAATAATTTGTGAACCTGATTAGCCTGGTCAAGCAAAGCTTTGGGGAGAGAGTTCTTTTGAGGAGATGGTTAGAAGTGGATCTGCAGTGCAACAGAGGAGCTCCAGATAATAGGCTTTAATGGGGCATTCACATTCAGCAGGCTACAACAAAGACCAGGCAGTGGGATTTGGGAGAGGGCTCGATTGTTGTCCCAGTGGCCTTGGAGACATAAGCTGAGGACGATGGTGGGGGAAAACATGGCTTTGTTGAGCGGAATGTCAGCAGTATTTGAGGAGGCCAAAGGACCAGGTTAGACAGAGTGATAGATAAACAGCGGAATGGACAGTGAGAAGGAATGAGAGACAAAGAACACTGAGGGGACTGTGAGGTTTTTAGTATGCAGGATCTCTCTTTTATCCCTCCAAAGCACCTGAAAGTTGCAGAAAGGCAGCCACGTTGCCCACCGTGCCACATTGCACTTGTACATAAAGAGCTGGAGGGTGGCAGTGGAACTGAGGATGGCAGCAGCACACTTGCTCTTGGCCAGCATGTGTCTGGCAGTGTTTCTACAAAATAAAATGACTGCCTCAGTCTTTAAATGGTTTCTACAGCATGTTAAAATATATTTACATTAGCTTATTATTGTGCTTGTTATTTTATTTTTTTTGTTAATAATGACAATAACAATTTTTGGAAAGTTAAAAAAAAAACAGATAATCATATAGCCTACTATTTGGACAGGTGTTTTACTGTAAGTGATATAAGTGATATTTTTGTCATGAAGTTAGGAATGTTGTAGAAATGATATCAAAATTAATCATTTTAAACAAAGTCTTCACCTCAGAATTGTAAGCACTAGCCCCATTCTCTCCCCCTCAGGCTTCAATTCATTACTACACCTGCATTGTCCCGGCAACTTGTCCATCAATTTTTTGTCTCCACCACAGGTGCAACACATATTTTATGTGCAATATATATACATTGGTCTCCATATAAAATATGTGTTGCCAGGGCCGTAGCTAGTGGGCTGAAAGGTGGTAATGAGTCTAGGGGCCCACAGGTCCGGGGGGGCCCACAACAAATTCTAAACTGTATTTTTCTAATAGGAAAGAGGAACTGACCAATATACAGTCAGGGGGCCCAGAATACCTTGCTACGGCTCTGTGTGTTGCAACACGTTATTACTTTCCACGATGACAATGTGCTATTTTGAATAAACGTAGGCTCATTCATCCTTACCTCAGAAAAGAAAACAAATAAAAAATAAATAAAAAATGCGCGAAGTCTCAAAAAAGACCCTTCTGACATCAGCGACTAATAAATCAACCCGCGCATTGTGACGTCAAGACTAAAAGGATTAGCGGGAAAGATCATAGCACAATGATGTAATAAAGAAAATGTGTAATTTACAGTTGTTGAATACAAAACGCGAAAAGTTTTCAGAGGGACTTCATGCCTTATTTGTTTTTTTTCCTGCGAATTTACAATGCAATAAATCTTTAGTGTTGAGTAATTTAGGAGTTATTTAGTCACTCCATTTACCATATTTAGTGGGATTTATTAGTTAAAATAGAGCATATATAACAAAATAATGTAAAATATCTATCTATCTATCTATCTATCTATCTATCTATCTATCTATCTATCTATCTATCTATCTCTGCAAGGTTCTGCCTTTGGGGATTTGTTTTTGTGGGTGGGGGTTTCAACACCCCCCTTACCCCCCTCTCTCTCCCCCTGGTTTTAGTCCATTGTTGTGAACCTTCCCCTCAGAGTGGTGTTGTCTCCCACTGCCAGTGAGACGCTTGCGCTGCTTCAGAGTGTGTAAGCAGAGAGTTGCCAAATAGAGACTCTTCGGCTCTTCAGTTTTAAACTAATCTAAGGTGCGCGTGGAGCAATTCATTCAGGAGGAGCTCACGAGAGCGAGTAGAAGTTTGCGTAGAGCGTTAAGAAATCTCATGTGCTCCGCTGTCACTGCGCTCTAATCACATTGTTGATGTGAAATAACACTGAGGACGCAACAATGTGTTTGCGACTCATATCGGATGGTTTCCTTTGCACAGTTTAAAGCTGGATTCTTTTTCTTACATTTTAAGAAGAAAATGAGACACTGTCTGGTCTAAATCCCCCGTGTTTTTATTTGCTGTGGATATATAGCGGTTTTTGGAGCTCTGTTGCCCTTCTGCACGAGCGCAGCGCGAGACACCGAGAACCTCATCAAAGTGAAGCAGAATTGGACTTTGAATCTGACAAAGAAGACTGCCCTTACCCATGTGCTATTTCAGTCCACAAATGATGTTGTTTTTGGTTTGGATGGATATACAAGAGTAACTCGGACTTTCCAAAAGTTGCTCATTGGATTTCCAAGGATACATAATTCTGAGAGAGTGAGCAAAAAGGGACACACGAGTGTCTCGAGGGCAACCCAAGAGAACTGAGTACTGCTGTAGCCTTACAATACCGACCGATTACGGGGCAAAGGTCACAAGAAAATAGGTAGGATTTTATTTATTTATTTATTTTTATTTTTTATTTTTTATTTTTTTTGCATTTGCATTTGCATTTGCATTTACATTTGCTTTGTGTCAAAATTGTGAAATAAATATTATTTACATGAGTATTTATCTGTATTTTAATAGTAATGTGCTGTTAAACTGAAAATGAATGTTTACAAGTCCTACTAATTTTGTAGGCTTACATTTTGAAACTAAATTTTAAATCAAACATATTATATTTTATTTGACCATGTCTTGTTTACTTAAATTCTGTTCTGGTACTACATTTAGTACAAAAGACCATTAAATTGCACTGAATCGCAAATCCATCTTTCCTCAGAGGTTTCCATTTATTCTTTATATCTCCAGCGGTTTTTCTCTTTTTGGCTTGGTTTTGGGTTACTCGCGTTCTGAATGAGTCTAATTAAGGCAACTAAGTGGTTTCACACTTGTAAATGGATTTATTTAACTTAACCAAACTCTCACTCTGGTGCGAAATTCTCGTATGTTTTTATTACACATGTGGCTCCTCGTACCTAGAGAGCTTGACGTTTGCTCTTATTTACTTTTCATGCTGAGCAAAATAATTGTTTTTTTTTTTTTTGTAATACAGCTGTAATAAGTAAATGAGGGGGAAACTTTTTTTTTTTTTTTTTTTTTCATTTTTATTTATTTTTGTGTACGGGAATTGCGTCCAAAGATATATTTAAATCTTTAAATTAGGTCCCTAAATACTTAAAAATAATATATCTGCTTGGTTTACCTTATTTGGGCAATTAGTTATTCCTCAGATATTGGTCTTCCGGAGTGTTTTTACAGAAATGACCCATAAAAAGCACGTTGTACAGGTTCCATTCATAAACAACTGAACTTAACTGCTGCGTATTCGTACCTGAGAGTTATTCATGTCGAGGAGGGAGGTGGATAATGTCCAACAATGATGTAGGTGTACAATAGGGCTTTCATTTTCAAATGTGGTTTTGTGGGGAATGGGTTGGGATGTGCAATGCATTATGCATTTGTGTCATTTTATGTTTTTGACGTGTGTGAATTGTAAATCAGCTGTGTTTTCCTCTCAGGTTCGGGACTATACTGAGGTTGCCAATGCCTGAAGTCAGCATTTGAATCTGACCAGCTGTCTTCCACACACACGCACGCACGCACGCACGCACACACATACATTGCCTCAGCAAGATGTTGAGGTTCGTCTTTAAAGTTTTCATTACCATCTGCTTCACGGAACTGGTGTTTGCAAGAAGCCTAACCTCAGGGGAAGTATGGGCAAAAGGTAAGGATTTAAGTAGGCCTTAACAATTTCATTTTAACTTACAAATTTTTTTTTTTTATCAAATCCTTTTGATAAAACTTTTAATATTTATTTATTTATTTTTCCTCAAAACTTAAAGTAGTTCACCCAAAAATGAAAATTCTCTCATCATTTACCCACTCTCATGCTGTCCCAGATGTGTATGACTGTCATTGTTCAGCAGAATACAAATGATCCATACAATGCAAGTGAATGGTGACCAAATCTTTGAAGCTCCAGTGGTTAAATTAATATCTTCTGAAGTGATCAAATTATTTTTTATGTGAGAACAGATCAAAAATTTAACTCCTTTTTTATTATAAATCTTGACATCTGCAGTCTCCTAGCCGATCATGATTTCAAGGACGATTATATGTAATTGAGCTTGAAATCATGATGGTGCCTAGAGACTGCAATGGTTTATAGTGAAAAAGGAGTTACATTTTGGTCTGTTCTCTCTTAAGAAGACATGGATTAAACAACTGGAGTGGAATGGATTATTTTATGCTGCCTTTATGTGCTTTTTGGAGATTCAAAAGATTTGGTCACCATTCACTTGCATTGTATGGACCTGCAGAGCTGAGATATTATTCTAAAAATCTTTATTTGTGTTCTGCAGAAAAAAGAAAGTCATACACATCTGAGATGGCATGAGGGTGAGTGAATGATGAGATAATTTTCATTTTTGGGTGAACTAATCTTTTAAGTTTTCATAATTGAAGCTCATATAAGATTGTTCAATATTCCAGAAAGTGAGCCAAAGTCTTCAGTTAATGTTTTCAGTAAAAGTACTTAATTATATGGATTGCTATATTTGTTTTGCATTCATAATAAATGTGTTCTAAAGAAAGCATCATTCATAAGTGAAGTGAAGCTGATCATGAAGAACTTAAGTCCAGGGGAGGTTGGAGAGGATGTAATCGTTTAGAGAGTAAAAGAATCCCAGTATTTTCTTGAGCTGTAAACAGTGCTACCTGATCCTGCCAAAGCCCTGAGGCTCGGAAGTGTAAATCTGTCTGGCCCAATGCCAATAACATGGGACTGTGGGATGCTGGGGGGGGGGGGGGGTGTCTCCTATTGATATTATAGAAACGCAGGGTTGTCTAGATTTTGTACCTGCCAGCAGGGTGTCTGATTGTCTTCAAGCGCTATTAAGACTTTCACAGACCTTGCTCCCTGAGCTTTTTTTGGGAAAGGCCCTCATACATATAAGACAGAGGATTTTGACTCTTTTAGTGACAAGCTTTATGTGGCACTTCATATTGGGCTGTGTTTATGATTATCACAGTTGATATGCTTTGCTGAAGCACAGAGTGTACACTTTTGAGTTATTGAGAATGAAGGGAACACATGTAGGTCCTGGTAAAGAGTGGGGCAAAGTGTTTGTTAAAAGCATCTTTATCTGAACCCTTGTGAGCTACATCCAACAGCAAGGCAATAAAGATTGAAAAACCCTGTTGCGCAGCTCAACAATGCCCTACTATGTTCCTGCCAGGGGAAATTAAAGTAATTTGACAACTGTAAGGCTTTAATAGCCAGAGCCACCCAGAAAAGCATTGATAGTGAGAAGTGGAGGGCAAAAAGAACAAAAGCAGGTATAAATGAACTTGCTTGAATGGAATTGTTTCTATTAAATGCAAATCAGAGGATTTTGTAGTAGTAATTTAGATTTGACATCTCATTTCAACTCAGAAAACATGAACATGGGTGAACTGCAGGGCTTGCAAAGCTCTAAAAATAATATGTATCCCTACCAAATATGTACAAGCTGCAAAAGTTTCAGTACTTTTTGTATTTCATCAACAGTTTGCCAGTTCAGCCATTTAGCCTATTTTTGGTGAGCGCATGTGTTTGTGTTTTGTTAGCTTGTCCTTTATTTTCCTGCTGACCATTCACACCCTCTCTAGGGTCAGATAGCGGCCAGGCCCTAGTTTTATTCAGTGAACTTCATTAGTGTATTGGTGGAAGAATGTTATGCTTCAGTGCTGGAGGTGACTTTGCTAGGTTAGGGGGCGTTCTTCACTCAAATGCGTATCACATTCACCTCTCGGCCACAAGAAAAACTGCTGTGAAGTCAAAGTAAGGTCATTCTCAGCTGAGAATTGTGTTTCTATCCTCTCTTTTGTTTGTGGCTCTGTTTGCCTGATTTGCTCCAAAACAGCAGTGATTTCTGTGAGAAAGGCTCTAGTTTGCAATTAGCACAAAGTTATGTTAATTAGATATGGGATTTATGTTCCTGCCTAACTATTGCAAATGTAATCAGCTTATCAAAAACAAGTGTGATAGACTATAAAAGAACTCCTTGTCTCTGTTTGGCCAGATATCCTAGTTTCTCGACCCGCTCTCTTGCCTGGCTTTCCTGAGAATGCCACTGTGTTGGTTGGAGGACATATGAAGCTGGTTTGCAAACTCCACCAGCCAGCCTTGACACGTCTCCAGTGGTTCAAGAGGGACAGCAATCGCTTGGGGCCTGATGGATCACCACTTCTTACAGCGCTTACAGTGAGAAAGTGATTTAAAGATCCTCCGTTATGCATATTTCTGTCTTCTGGAGAGAGGGAGTAATATTTGATTTGTTTTCCTCCATAGCCTCTTCTAGAGAACATCTCCAAAGTCAACGTTCTTCCTCTAGTGAATGTTTCCTTGGAAGATGCAGGAGAATACATATGCAAGGCAGAAAACTCAGCAGGCCAGTCTGCTCGCTCCGCCTGGGTGGAAGTCCTATCAGGTAGGCTATACTATCGGATGTTTTCCCACTACTGGTAAGCCAATGTGATCTCATGAGTATTCGTATGTAAAGTGTGGTTCTATCACACTTAAAATGTTGTACATTTGCATAGACACTGAAACATAAAAAAAAAATCAGAAGTTTTGGAACAATTACAACAGCGTACACATCAGTCATGATGCATTTTATACGTTAGGGTTTTTACTAGTCTTTAACTTTACTCTTCATTCAACCAAGACAGGACTGCTCTTTCATCATTCTCTGACAGGTTAATTAGCTTGGTTGGATTTTTTCTTTAGTTTCAGTTTGGGGCCAGACTTTTGGTCCAATTCTTTGCCACTTGCTAAAGAGGGAGGGTGTTGCATTGCCATGACAACTTTTTGTGTGTTTGGGAGGACAATACTGACCGCTGGAGCTAGAAGGTCATTGCTGTAGACTGAAAAAAGTGTTAACCTTAAAATGTGCTTCATGTGGACAAAACTGACCGCTGGAGCTAGAAGGACATTGCTGTAGACTGAAAAAAGTGTTAACCTTAAAATGTGCTTCATGTGGACAATACTGACCACTGGAGCTAGAAGGTCATTGCTGTAGACAGAAAAAAGTGTTAACCTTAAAATGTGCTTCATGTGGAAACATCTAATTTAACTGGTTTTATTCAAGTAAAAAACACTATTTAACATCAGCGAATCAAAATGAATACATACACCAACAAAACAAATTGTAAGGGTTAGATGAGGTAGAAATAAATCTTTAATGTAAAAATTGCAGGTTACCACTTTTTACAGTGTAGTTGTAGGCTTAATTTGAGCTCAATAGCGGAGTCATTAGTAACATTGCTTTTATGTTTTGTCCAAGATGTTTCTGAGGAGCCGGTTGAAGAAACATCAGAGCATCTACTTCTAGAGCTTGGAGATGTGCTAAAACTGCGTTGTGACACAAATCGTCCTGGAGCTGTCCAGTGGTTCAAGGGTGGCACACGGGTCCAACACAGTGCTCGTATCCAGATAAGGGCCGCGGTTATGGAAATTGCGGATGTGACCTATGAAGACTCAGGAGTGTATGTGTGTATGCTTCGCGGCACCAAAGAGGCTCTGCGTAACTTCACTATAACAGTGGCAGGTAGATTCTGAAACATGGTGACCATGAAGAAGATTCTTAGTCTTTATGAATAATGCTTCTTTTGACTATACATGCAATAATTTGAAAGCATAATGCTCCTTTGCAGATGCTGTCGGATCAGGAGATGATGAGGAGGACAATGGTCTTGATGATTCTGAACCAGAGACAGAAAATGACCAGGTCTATATTTCCAGAGGTTAGTGTTCGTTTTAACTACAAATTCAGTTTATTTAGTGTTACAGCTACTAACTTGTGTTTCAGTCTAGTGTAATAACTTGCACTAAACATACCATTTGTTTCAATTCTTATTTTATCTTTTTAGCACCTTACTGGACTCATACTCAACGAATGGAAAAGAAGCTATATGCTGTCCCAGCTGGAAACACTGTCAAATTCTGTTGCCCTGCCACAGGGAATCCACTTCCCACCATTCGCTGGCTAAAGAATGGCAGGGAATTTCGGGGAGAGCACAGGATCGGAGGCATTAAGGTGAAAAATTGTTATGCAAGTTAAAATGAATCCTAACAAGTGCAAGAACATAAAGATACCTCCGAAAAATTATTATTTGCTATTTTCCAACACATTTTTCATGTTTTCTTCAAAATATTATTTTTAATTCTTAATTTTACACCTTGTATAACTCATGAAAATAATATTGAAATGATAGGAGCATTTGCCTTGAGGTCAGCTGCCTTCTCAAAAAATGCTGCTATGTTACTTTTAAACAATAATTGCAAGTTGATGTAAACATTTTTTATACAAATTCACATAACATTTACATCATACAATTTACAGCATACAAAATTCTACCAGAATACAAAAAAATGTTTAGTATTAAAACGTTTCTGCTGGTCATTAGAGACCTTTGATTATTTAGCAGTAACTTGAACTTGAAATTCTGAAAAGAAGAGTTAGCCCCTTATAATTACACTATGCCATTTTTTGTTTTGTAGCTGCGACATCAGCACTGGAGCCTGGTCATGGAGAGTGTTGTTCCATCAGATCGTGGGAACTACAGTTGTTTGGTGGAGAACAAATATGGGTCTATCGCTCACACCTACCTCTTGGATGTGTTGGGTAAGAGGGGTTCTAGTCAGTTGCCTGGCTCCACGAGGAGCCAATGCAAGCCTGCCATGCTCAGCACATGTCAGAGGCAATAAGCATCAAATCAGTGAGATCCTGTACGAGCTGCTCAGTGGCGTCACATAGTGAGACAGGCACCAAATGCATCTCAGAGAGAGCCACGGGGCACACGGTTGCACCACAGGCACCAGGGTTCACTTCAGGCTCTGGATGTCTACACAGATATCTAAGATCCACTCTGGAAGAGGGCAATAAATATCATCTCAGTAGGGGAGGGCATGGTGGGGGCTGGCATTGGTCTGTATGGTACGTGCCTGGAAGTTCTGTGGGTTGAGGTGTCCAGACCAATTTTCTACCTGACCTGTGACAGACCTGTTTGTTAAGAGTCTGGCATGGGGTCAACCGCTGTGTCCCAGCAGACAGGGGGAAAAGGGCGCAAGGGGGAATAAAGGGCCCATCGACTTCAAAGCATCACAACACACGGACCTGACTCAAAAAAAACCTTAATTGAACCAATTTGTGAGCATTGGTCAGCTTTGGAAAGTGCCGCTTGTCTATGCCTGTGCTATTGAGCACCTTATCACATTAAACTTCTCCAAAAAATGGCAATTTTGTCATCATTTACTCATGCTCATATATTCCAAACTCATATGACTTTCTTTCTTTTGTGGAACACAATTGGAGATGTTAGGCAGAATGAGAGCCTTGTGGATCTGATAATACATGCATTTATGACCAAGCAGATATGGTTGAAGTATTGAATTTTCCTATGTCTTCTTTTCAGAACGCTCTCCACACAGGCCCATTCTGCAAGCTGGTCTACCCAAAAACACTACAGCAATTGTGGGTGGTGATGCCCAGTTCCTTTGTAAGGTCTACAGTGATGCCCAGCCTCACATTCAGTGGCTGAAGCACATTGAGATGAATAGCAGTCGTTATGGGCCTGATGGAATTCCCTATGTCAAGATTTTGAAGGTACTTATAGAAAGTCATCTTTACCATTTTCTATACTGCCTTAGTTAGTGAAGTAATTTTTGATAATCAAGTTATATTGTGAGATGTATGAGGTTTACAGTGTTGATTGTTTTTTTCCATCTTTTCAGACAGGAAGCTTGAACATGTCGGAAGTTGAAGTCTTATATCTTACCAATATCACATTGGAGGATGCTGGAGAATATACTTGCTTGGCAGGAAACTCCATTGGTTTCTCCCATCAATCTGCTTGGCTTACTGTCCTATCAGGTCAGTTTGGATAGACACATTGAAGAAACAAATCATAAAAATTTCTTTAAAGACTGATGTATGCAGAGGATTTATTTGAAATCTTGTCTATTCTACAGAGGAAGACGTGGTCAAGGTGGTTGACCTCATGGAGGCCAAGTACACTGACATCATCATCTATGCGTCTGGCTTCCTGGCATTGGTTATGGCCATTGTTATTGTGGTCCTCTGCCGCATGCAAGTTCATCCCAGTCGGGAGCCCTTCGACACACTCCCTGTGCAGAAACTCTCAAAATTTCCTCTACGCCGTCAGGTAAGATGACACCAACAAATCTTAGGATATTTTTAAAAACAGTAAACATGATATTTAGCAGAGCATTCTGGATTCTAATTCTGCATGTTTTGGACCTGTCGCAGTATTCATTGGAGTCCAATTCTTCTGGAAAGTCAAGTGCCTCGCTGATGAGGGTGGCTCGTCTTTCCTCAAGTTGTTCCCCAATGCTGGCTGGAGTTATGGAGTTTGAACTGCCTTATGACCCTGATTGGGAGTTCCCAAGAGAGAAGTAAGTAGTACCAGCAACTGTGGTTAAACATGTTGCAGTCCTCTAATATGATGCTGAACTGATTAATTATTTGGATTCTCTTTTGCCAGTTTGACTTTAGGGAAACCACTTGGTGAGGGATGCTTTGGTCAAGTGGTGAGAGCCGAGGCTTATGGGATAAATAAAGAGAATCAAGATCAATTGACGACTGTAGCTGTTAAAATGCTAAAAGGTAGGTTTGTGCATTCAGGCATCACATTAATGTGTCTAGCATCTTTAAATTTTGCACGGCTAAAGGAAGAGTTTTTGGTCTTGTTTTATTCAGATGATGCAGCTGAAAAAGATCTGGCTGACCTTATCTCTGAGATGGAGCTAATGAAGTTGATGGACAAGCACAAGAACATCATAAATCTTCTTGGTGTTTGTACACGGGATGGTAAGTTGCACATTTTGGCACCTCATGTTTGGACTACTATTTGGCTTATTTGGCCCTTTAAATTGAATTCAATTTTAAATAATTCTGATACAGGTCCACTCTATGTGCTGGTTGAATATGCATCTAAGGGCAGCCTACGGGAATACCTTCGGGCACGTCGGCCTCCTGGCATGGACTACACCTTTGATGTGACCAAGGTTCCTGAGGAGCAGCTCACCTTCAAAGATCTGGTTTCCTGCGCCTACCAAGTGGCAAGAGGCATGGAGTACCTGGCCTCCAAAAGAGTAAGTTGCTTGGAGGGCTCAATTAGCTTAGAAAACCCCCCAACTTATCAACACATCCCTTTGCGTGACACGTGATGCCAAGCATTCCTTAGTGGAGTGGTGGTGTGTTGTGTTTACTGCTGTGTCCATCCTGTCTCTGTGGGCTTTGTCCTTTTTAGCACCGCCATAAATCTGTTAGTAAGCAGCCGCTCAGACCTGCCTGTGCACGGGATCAGATTACTAGCTTTTTGTGGCCTGCTAAGAATGCAGTTGTCTGAAACCCCTCTATTAAGGTCCACAAACCAGGGGCCTTTTTTTTCTTCTTTTTCAATCTTCAAATACCACTTCTATTTAAAACGAAAACCAAACTAAACTTAATGACATGCATTTAGATCAGAAAGTAGCTCTGCGTTGTTTTTCTATGATGTCTATTTAAAGCTGGGCTTGTTTTAAACTTTTGCAAAAGTTTCCTCAGACAGCTGTTCTCATATAGAAATTGTCATTTTTGTCCAGGTCTCATTTGACTTGTGGGTACAAAACATTAGTCTAACTGTGAACAAGTTTCTCTACTTCTTCTTGTTTTACTGACATTACACTTACATACAGAGATTAAAAACAAAAGAGATTTACGTAAAAATGTACCTTTCTTCCCAAACATTGAACATACTTTTAAAATTTTAATGCAAAATTATTTTGCCCAATTACCTGCATAAAATAAGGGATTGCCTGCATAATGTAAGTAATTTGACAAAATAAAGGCTTTAATTTGAAGAAAAATTATCTCATTTGAATCTTTAATGTTTTCATTCAAAATCATGTTTATTTACTTAAGTCAACAAAACAAGCCATTTTAACTAAATTAAAATCTCTCTCTCTCTCTCTCTCTCTCTCTCTCTCTCAACAGTGCATTCACAGAGATTTAGCAGCAAGAAACATTCTTGTCACCGAGGACAATGTCATGAAAATTGCAGATTTTGGCCTTGCTAGAGGAGTGCATCAGATTGATTACTACAAGAAGACCACTAATGTAAGTAACAATTCTGTACTGGACTTTATAGTATTTTCCCTTAGATCTGTAGTTAGATCTTTAATGCTTTTAAAGACAGATGTTTAATGTGTCCGTGCTGATTGGCAGACAGCTTAATAGAAGATAATTAGGGCAACTGGGGTGGGGATTGGCAAAGGAGTGGGCAGTCATATTTTTGTTGATCAAAAGGAAGTGCTTTGGCTCTGCCTGTGTGGCTGCTAACCGTCCCGCTCAAAACCCTATTGTTGTTTCCGATTTCAGGGACGTCTGCCAGTGAAATGGATGGCACCAGAAGCCTTGTTCGACAGAGTCTACACACACCAGAGTGACGTGTAAGTCTGGCTAATCATTGCAGCTATGCCAAAGAATCAGCTGAGCAGGGATCCCCGCGGTCCGTTCAGATTAACCAGAATGGCTCAGGAAAGCACCAGCGTAGTCTAGTCCTGATTTGTTGGTTGACGTTTTTAATGACTAAAAGAATGAAAAATTTTCTCGACAAGAGGATTGAATTAGCATGGACTAAGCTGATTATCTTTAACGTTGTGCAGACATTTTTTGCTCTCTTGCTTCTGCAGGTGGTCTTTTGGAGTTCTAATGTGGGAGATTTTCACATTGGGGGGATCACCGTACCCAGGAATACCAGTCGAGGAGCTTTTTAAACTGTTGAAGGAAGGTCATCGAATGGACAAACCTTCCAACTGCACCCATGAACTGTAAATACCAATCTTTTGTCTCAAAAAACTGCGGAGGCATTGTGAGTGTCCCATGTCAGTTCATATAAATTTATTGCCATGTTTAAATTGCTTTTATAGCTACATGAAGATGAGAGAATGCTGGCATGCAGTACCAACACAAAGACCAACATTCAAA
This sequence comes from Myxocyprinus asiaticus, assembly GCF_019703515.2. Classification (NCBI taxonomy): domain Eukaryota; kingdom Metazoa; phylum Chordata; class Actinopteri; order Cypriniformes; family Catostomidae; genus Myxocyprinus; species Myxocyprinus asiaticus. Next base: position 13,698,535 of record NC_059383.1, read on the forward strand.
CAGCTTGTGGAGGAGCTTGATAGGGTGCTGGTGTCCATTTCAGATGAGGTATACATCTATTTCTGCAGCAGTATGAGAACCAAGATGCTCTGAGATTAAACCAAAGCTTTTGATTAAATCGTTTGTTTTTGTTTTTATATTTTCAGTACCTGGACCTGTCCACCCCTTTTGAACAGTACTCCCCATCTTGCGAGGACACCTCCAGCTCTTGCTCTTCTGATAATGATTCAGTGTTTACCCATGATGCTTTGTCTACCAACCCATGCCTACTTGGTTACCATGATGTGCGCTCTCGGATGGACCTGAAGACGTCAATTCGATAGTCCTTTTTGGCAGAGGGCACGAGCTTGTAGACTTCGGAAACACTTGCATTGATAGCTGTACAAGGACTTCTGCCTTTGTTGCTCTGCCTCAGAACATTATAATAATGCTTGGCACTATGAAACTTGGTGATAAATAATTACTCTTTCATATCATCAGATTTATACAGAAACAGGACTGGTCAATGAGATTTTTTGTTTGGAGTTTCTATTGAAGAAAATGGCTGCTGCTGTACGTACAAAGTTACAAGAGCGATATACAGGAGCATTTTGGACCAGATATTTTTTTTTAAAGAGAACATTTATTTTGATATAAAAAGTGGATAGCATTGATAAATATAAATCTCTCTATATATAAGATTATTCAAAAATTTTTATTTAAAGAACTGTCTTAAGTCTCAGGATCTTGCATGTTAAAATTGCTGTAGTGTGGCAGCAAAGTGCCTGACTTTTTTGATTTCCTGTGAATATCTTAAAGTAATTTATGTACATATCACTACAGAAGACAATTACATTTTATAAATTATTCTAAATGATATAAAGTGAAGATGTTACTTAGGTGAAGAAATTATGTAAATCTGTTTTGAATCTCCCTGAACGATTTTTCCTTTTTCCAACACATTGAGTACAGTAGCCATTGTTCGCTGCTCATACCATTGTACACTGTCAAGGCTAAACCTCTGAGAACTCAACTTCCTGTTGTTCCATTCATTTCATGCCTCACCGCTTGGTAAGCATGGTTTGTTGTGGTCTTCTCCCAGACAATTCACCCCATTCAACCTGAGACATTGCGAGGACCAGCAACGCTTCCATTGTCAGTATACTGTACAGAAGAAAAGGATTCAAATGAATGAGAAATGCCTTGATATTGATTTATTTAAAATGGCGAATCCTCCATTGTCCGGCTGTAACCTTTTAACCATCCTGGTTTGTTTGTGAGGTCCAGGCGTAGGCCAAGGTGGACAATGGTCTCATGCAGCTGTAATGTGTGTGACTATTGGCTGGGGTGATTGGGGGCTTGTGTAAGGCCTGTGTGCAAATGAGAAAGCCCCTTATTATGCTAATGTTCCAGCTGCCCATCTTTATCCTGCACTATCTTTTAATATACAAATGCTAATGCTGGCCTTTCTAAATAAACTAAGCAATGTCCTTCAGGGAATGCAAATCTGATACGAAGCCAAGGGCTTTTTTCAAGTTAATTTACCCAATACTTTGCATTCTCAGCCAGGGATGCTCCTACAGATCCCTTTGGGAACATTTGGGACAATTGGTGCACATTCAAAATGAGTAAGCGGGATTTCTCCAATGGAAGCACAAGTGAAATTGTTAAATTGTTCAGAGGCATATAGAGATTTAAAATCTTTTCAGGCAGCTACACACCAATGTTGGACCTCCAAATGAGAGCCAATCTCTTGTATGCAGTGTATGACCTCCAATGGCCCCTCTAGAACTCTAAGAGCACATTCTTTGTGTGTGAGGAAGAAAAGTTGTACATCACATGACATTCCATTTGTGTATTTCCCATTGTAACAATCAAACAATGTTATTATAAATCTTCCCCTCAAGAGAATTATTTTAGAAATATCTAATTTATTTGTTTATGTTTCGTTTTATATTAAATAAAGTATCATTTAAAATACAGACTTAATGGTGTGGCTTGTTTGTAATAATATGCCAAGAAAATTTGTTATTTTCTCTTTAAATCAGATTTTTAAAGGGATAGTTCACTTCAAAAATTAAATAAATTTACTCACCATCATTGTTGTTCCAAACTGTATGGCTTTCTTTCTTCTGTGCAACACAAAAGGAGATGGTAGGCAGAAGTTGAGCTTGAGTCACCATTCACTTTCATTGTATGGAAAAAAGTTTCAGTAAAAGTGAATGGTGACTAAACATCTCTTTATGTGCTCCACAGAGAACAGAAAGTCATACAGGTTTGAAACAACATGAGAGGTGAGTAAATGATGACAGAATCTTCATTTTTTGGTGAACTATCCCTTAAAATTGGCCATTATTTGTTTTGCGAACATATTGGATCCACTCAGTCTTTTCTGTTCACACAACACCCACACATAAAAAACTAATCAGCTTCATGCAATGTTCACACCAATTGAACTGTTACTGTTTGTGTTTTGTCTGTGTTTTAATTAAGAGATAGTTAGTCCTGAATTACAGATCACACTTTAATGTCACCTTCTAAAGCCAATATGTCTGTCTAGACATCTGTCTACTGCATCACTGACTTATCTCTCATGTGTAACAAAATCATTAATATGGAGACGAGCGGGACAACTATCACTACAGCCCAAAAAATGCCTGTCTCTCTGTGGAGACAATCTCAGTCAGCTGGTCATGGACAGATAAGAGTTTTTCCACCATGGATTGGGGGACTCTAGTCTCATGCATGGCCTGCATGTTTAGCCAAAGGGCAAAGGCCCAAAGTAGCTTATCAAATGGCACTCTGCATACAGTTTTCATGTGATATTGTTGAGATTCTGGTTTGTCTCTCAAAAGCAGTTTGATGCAGCCAATGTCTACATTTACATGTACATCAACATTCCTCTTTCCATCCTAATATGTCAATATTCAGTTTGCTGATGCGCCATCTAATCGCCAATGATAAAAAAATATAAATTGCCTGATTCTTTTTAACCAATTCTGGTTCCCAAAATTCTGATTCCCACTCCTGGGATATACCTGTACTAATCAGAATTTAGGGTCATGTAAACACCTTATTCGGAATATTCCCCATAATTGAACATTCATTTATATCTGTGCTTGTCCAAACAAAGGTAATTCTGGGTTATATTACATTCTTAGATTCTGACAGTTTAAAAAATACGTTTTTTGTGGGAACACATATATGAAGCAAGGAGAAGACTTTAAACATTAAAGAAATGTCATGGTCCATATGTATAAGTGCCTAATAACCTATACAATTCATCACACTCTTGTGTGTTATTATAAAGGACACAAATGAGAATTAATTAGTTGATTAAATTATTGTCCAAGATAGCTTAAACGCAGTAAAATAAATGGCAAGACTGAGTATATCCAGTTTTTGTACATGTACATATCTTAGTTTATTCAGAATACACTGAATACGATTAGATTCACTAATAGAGTTCTTTAAAAAAAAAAAAGTAATTAATGCTCTAAAAATTTTAATCAGTTTACTGACTTTACTGATCACTTAATCAGAAAGGTGATTTAATTTCTTAAATTCACTTAATTTCTAAACATATTGAAAATACTGTCTAAATTTCATCCTTGTTAAGATATGTTAGGGCACGCACACCCTTTAGCTGTCACTAAACGCAAACAGTTGTACATACAGTACTAATGTAATATATGTTTTTAAATATATTCTACATTTATAATGTTATTTTAGAAACGTGTTACCTAAGTAAAGTAATTAAAAGCAATTAACTTAATTGACAGTCGGTAACTGTAATCTGATTGCAAGAATCTGAAATGTAATGTGTTGTTATGTAAATGTAATGTTAGACTACGATAATTAATCACTTTTTTAAACACACCCAACACTACCACTGATTACATGTATACAGGAATATTCTAATAGCTTTTGAGCATGTAAATGTCGTTTTCCGAATAAAGACCAGAATCTCGTGAGTTAGTTCCAAATAGCAGTTTGGAACTAGCCTAGTTGTTTTAAGTCATCCAAGCAAGCATTTTTTTAAGCTGCCAACCATCTTCGAGACATTTGGTCAACCTCTTACAAACTATAATTTATTCAGCCACTATTCTGATTTTGTTTTGTTTATTTTTGTTTGAAAGCAAACTGTTGAGGTCATTTGACTCTATATGTGTATATTCTGCAGGTCAGTGGCGTTTTTTCAATGAGGCAGACTGGACCATTTACTATATTATCCAGTACGGTTCTGCTATAGCCAGACAAGCAGTGGATGAGGGGAGTTTGGACTGCTTTTGACTGAGTGATTCATATGGCTTGTAGCTGGATCTTCATCTAGACTAAAAGAGAATTTCATTAACAGCAAAGGAATATTATGGGTTCAATACAAGTTAAGCTTAATCGACAACATTTGTGTCATAGTGTTGATTACCACAAAAATTCATTTTGACACGTCCCTCCTTTTCTTTAAAAAAACAAAAATCTTGGTTCTAGAAAGGCACTTACAATGGAAGTGAATGGGAACAAATTTTGAAGGGTTTACAACCAAGTCCCACCTTACAGATAAAAGAGTCAATCACCTTTTAGATACAGACGTCATCTGTCAATCAACTCTATTATTAACAATTAGCTACACAAGCCGGGAAAATTGCAGTTTTATGCGTAATATGAGGTAAAGAATCATAATTTATGATACCAGTATTGTCAGATTTTATTGCTGATTTGAAATATGTTCTTTGATCGTAAATAAATAAATAAAAACCTAACCCAGATCTGTAGAATAGTATGTTGGCTTTGTCAATACAGTAAAGTTTAATAAACAAATGGCCAGATTGGCAGCAAGTGCTAAAAATGGTATTATAGTTTTTGGGATGGTACCATTTTTTTTGTTGTTTTTTTTTGTTTGTTTTTTTTGGACGTACTATGGTAATACAATGGTATTTTTTAAAATGGTATTCCTGTTGTACAATTTATAAAACATGGGATATGAAAATGGTGATAATTCAGTCCTGTGGAATACTGTATATCCACATGCCTCATTATTATTTCTAATACTGTCGGTCACTGATTATTGCACCATGGTACTGTCACTGTACTTTTTGTAAGTGAGTGAAGCAGGAAAATAAGATTTTATTTTATTGTATGCCTAGTGCACATTTTCATATTTCAGCTGAAAAATGATAATTTTTACATAAATTCTATTTGCATTAAAGTATCTTTCTGTCCCCTGTGAAAATGCAGCCTGAAAAATTTATACTTACAAGAAACAACTGACACAGTGTGCCTTAACTTGTCAGTCTTATTATCAAAACTTTACCTCTTGAGGGCTGATATTGCAAAAGAGCTAAGTAATAACAGAGTCTATGCCAATGGAAATTTGTTCATGTTCTTCTTACAGTGGGCACTTTATCACTGTCAGTTTTATCTAAAAAATAAATAAATAAATAAAAACTAGTGTGTAGTGTCGTAAGGCCAGCCAGATTAATTATGTAGCCTTTCCTTAAGAATATTGCATCAACTGTTTGCCTTACTGTATCCTGTTCCAACTATGGTTACACACTTTCTTCTTAGTGAAGGAAAAACATCACCCATGACTCACGACCATTAAGCTAATTCAAAAAATGTTTGTAACCTGCTTTGTTACAGGTGGTTATTCAGCACAAAATCCTGTTTACTGACCACCTGCAATCCAGTTTAACCAGATGCTAAATGCACTGAAATAGCACTGTGCCGTGAGTATTTACAACCTAGTCTCATAGATTGAACGTTAATATAACAACGTTTTTGCAAACTGACTTTAATGTGCTGAATTTTATGTTTCATCTCAATTTCTTGATGATATTAACACTACAACAACTGTTATTTTATTCACTTTCACACAAATCATGACTACAACGGCTGATTCTGACTTTATAAACACTTATTTTTCTGTTTTGTTCATCTCTCATTTGCTTTTCGGACACTTGGTTTTATGTTAAAGTATTAGGTTAGGGAGGTACGTTTTACTCATTAAAACCTCCATCTAATATTCACCTTAAAAACCTCGTCTGATTACGACACCATTTCACACACCCCCCCCCCCCCACACACACACACACACTCTCTGTGGCTGTAGTTGAGTCATGCCAACCGCTCAGCAGCTTACAGTTAATGTTCAACCGCTTAGCCTTCGGCCCAGCTCTCCGGACGAGAGCACAATGGCTTATCTGTGTGTGTTTTCTCTTTCTCTCTATCTGCTGATCAGGGGAAGTATTTGAACACTTGTCTATACACAGAGCTGCTGTGGAGTGTGTGAGGCCAGGAAGTGTGAAGGGTAAACATCCCCCTGTAAATGGCACCATTTTATTTTGGCTCTTGCACTCACACTCAGGTTTGGACTTCATTGCAGTGGACTGTCAGAACTGGTCTGGTAAACATCAGAGTTTATGGTGAAGATCTATTGCTGTTGGATTATTTAGTGGAGTTTGACATTCCACCTAGTTAAACTTTACACGCTCATCTGTGTTTTTGTAAGCACTTCAATACGTGATTCACAGCCATCTTCATTTAGAAACTTTCATCACTTCCTCCTAAACGTGTACCTCAAAAATGAAAATCAATAAACAAATTAATGTTTAAAAACAATTACATTAAATTAAATAAAAAATACATAAAATAAAAATAATAAAATATTCAATTCTCAGCTTGTTCCTTCTGGCCAACTTTGGAATTTTATATTGCAGCATTTATGATACTATTGTTTCCTTATTAATTACTTGTGTTGCACCACCCTCTTGTAAATCATTTGGTTAAAAGCATCTGTTAAATAAATGTAAATGCAAAGTGAGAAATTAGAGTGTGAAGGGGTTCGTTGGGTGGGAGAGGAGGAAACCGGAAACTTGGGACTTTAACTCAAAAGGTAGGTCTTTAATTAGACAAACTCAAAATAGCTTTTCAGCATTCAATAATCACGCTTTTCAGTGTATACAGCTTCACAGTCTCTGTTGTATGTGGTAACTCTCTCTCTCTCTCTGTCACTGGTGTGGTTCCTCCTTATATCGCTCTCCCCAGTGCTTACTGCAAACAGAAACAGGTGTTAGACATTATAGCGCTCAGGTGTGTGCACCATATCCCCCAACCCCCATTTCTAGAAAGGAAGCCTGTGACAGCCATCTGCACCCCCGGTCTGTGGACCACCTCCAACCTAAACGGCTGAAGAGCCAGATACCAGTGGGTGATCTGCACATTGGCATCTTTCATGTGGTGGAGCCATTGGAGTGGGGCGTGATCTGAACAGAGAGTGAAGGCACGCCCCAACAGGTAGTACCGAAGAGTGAGGAAGGCCCACTTGATGGCAAGACACACTTTTTCAATGATGCTGTACTTAGTCTTTCTCTCAGTGAGAGTTTGCAGCATGTACAGCAATGTACAGCACCGGGCATTCCTCCCCCTCCACCACATGACCCAAGTGGAACCTCAGATACCATACCTCCACTTTTGCCCTAAGATCAAGAACTTACTGAATTTCATTTTTGCTGTTTGAAGGTCCCTCCTCCCAGGCTTCCCGTATGATGTTCGAGCACGCCGCAAGGCCGCCGCTCATTCAGCAGCTTGAATGGAGAAAACCCTGTGTAGGCTTGTGGGACCTCTCGAACTGCAAACAACAGGGGTTTGAGCCATTTATCCCAATTTCTAGCATCCTCATGAACTTACAAATCATATTTTTCAGGGTTTTATTAAATCGTTCCACCAACCCATCTTTTTGTGGGTGTTAAACACTGGTGCGAATCGATTTAATACCTAGTAATTCATACAGTTCACATAGTTTTTGTGACTTAAATGTAGTGCCTTGATCAGTAAGGATTTCTTTCAGAATCCCCACTCAGGAGATTATTCTGAAGAGGCACTGCTTCCGATATTGTGTTGCTTAGTCCACCAGAACCAACACAGAGCAATGTCCGTGTGCTGTCTGTTGTATTGGCCCGAAGAGGTCCATTCCAATTCTTTGAAGGGGACCTTGATTAACGGAAGGGGGCACAACGGTGCTCTTGGGGTGGCCGGCGGATTCACCAGCTGACATTCACAGCATGCTGCACACCACCTGCGAACATTCCCGTGAATGCCCGGCCAATAGAAACGGGCCATTAGTCGGTTCAGTGTCTTCTCCTGCCCTAAATGACCCACCATTGGATTATAATGAGCCATCTAGAATAACATTTCCTGACAGCTCTGTTGTATTAACAGTTGGGTTGTATCCTGTTTTGTCTGAGCATCCTGCGTCACTCGATACAACCGCTCTTTTATAAAAGCGAAATACAGATATGGAAGTGCGATGGTTGGCTGGAGCCACTGACCATCAATAACTTTCCCTTTGTCGAAGGCATGCCAAAGGGTTTCATCTCTCGACTGCTCCAGAGGAAAATCCCCTTTGGGAAATCCTTTAATGATGGGGGGGCCGAAGCCTCCCCCTCCCTTACGTGATCCTGACGTGGAGCTGACGAAGACTGCCCTGGCTCTGCCTCCCCTGCCAAAGCATCGCACATTTCACATCTAACAACTTTCTCGTAGGACCCATCCACACATATTCCCTTTAATAAAGTTATAAAATCTGGCCAATTAGTTCCCAAAATTTGTGGACGGTGATGCGGGAACTAACCGTAGCCTCCACTCTATGCTTTTGTCCCCGAAATGTAATAATGAGTGTCACTACAGGATAATTGTGAATATCCCCTTGCACACACCTCACCCTCACCCATTTACAAACATTGGTGTATAGTGGTCTGATTGCAGCCTATATCCACCAAGGCTTGATGTGTCCTCCCCTTGACACTCACCGGTATTCTGTACGCTCTGTCTCGATCGGAGGGCAGCCTGTGGAATGTCGGGGACCCAGACCACAGTTTCCAGCTCCATCAAATCAAATCAAATCAAATCAAATCACTTTATTGTCACACAGCCATATACACAAGTGCAATGGTGTGTGAAATTCTTGGGTGCAGTTCTGATCAACATAGCAGTCGTGACAGTGATGAGACATATACCAATTTACAATAACATCAAATTAACACAACACAATTTAAAGTCTAATATACACATAATTACACAAAACACAATATACAAATAATAACATACACTGTACAGTATACAATACACTGTTTTTTTGTTTGTTTTTTTTTACTATATAGATACACATTATTCAATAAAAATAAAAATAAAAATATATTAAAAGTATATATATATATATATATATATATATATATATATATATATATATATATATATATATATATATATATATAGAATGTACAGTATTGTACTGTATTGACATTCAGGCTGTCGGTTGATAGTCAGTTGTTAAGAGAGAACATAATATAATAATAATAATATAATTTATGACAGTCCGGTGTGAGATATAAGAGTAAGGGTAATAAAGTGCAGTGCTGATGTATTTTGATCGTGGGAGATCAAGAGTTCAGAAGTCTGATTGCTCGGGGGAAGAAGCTATCATGGAGTTGGCTGGTGCGGGTCCTGATGCTGCGATACCGCCTACCTGATGGTAGCAGTGAGAACAGCCCATGGCTCGGGTGGCTGGAGTCTCTGATGATCCTCCGAGCTTTTTTTCACACACTGCCTTGTATATATTTCCTGGAGGGAGGGAAGCTCACCTCCGATGATGTGTCTGGCAGTTCGCACCACCCTTTGCAGTGCTTTGCGGTTGTGGGCAGTGCTATTGCCGTACCAGGCGGAGATACAGCCAGTCAGGATGCTCTCCACAGTGCAGGTGTAGAACCGTGTGAGGATGTGGCGGTTCATTCCAAACTTCCTCAGCCGTCTCAGGAAGAAGAGGCGCTGATGAGCCTTCTTCACAACGACTTCAGTGTGGACACCCAGGAACTTGAAGCTGCTGACTCTCTCCACTGGTGCTCCATTGATGGTGATAGGACTGTGTTCTCTGTCTTTTCTTCTGAAGTCCACCACAAGCTCCTTTGTCTTACTGACGTTGAGGGAGAGGTTGTGCTCCTGACACCAGTGTGTCAGAGTGTGCACCTCCTCTCTGTAGGCTGTTTCATCATTGTCAGTGATCAGACCTACCACCGTCGTGTCATCAGCAAACTTAATGATGGCATTGGAGCTATGTGTTGCCACACAGTCATGTGTGTACAAGGAATACAGTAGTGGGCTGAGAACACAGCCCCGCGGGGCTCCAGTGTTGAGGGTTAGTGATGAGGAGATGTTGCTGCCTATTCTAACCACCTGGCGTCTGCTTGACAGGAAGTCCAGGATCCAGTTGCACAGCAAGCTGTTTAAGCCCAGAGCCCGGAGTTTCTCATCTAGCTTGGAGGGCACTATGGTGTTGAATGCTGAGCTGTAGTCTACAAACAGCATTCTCACATAAGTGTTCTTTTTTCCAGGTGGGAGAGAGCAGTGTGTAATGTAGATGCAATGGCATCATCAGTGGAGCGGTTGTTGCGGTAAGCAAACTGCAGCGGGTCAAGATTGAGTGGCAATACAGAGCAGATGTAATCTCTGATTAGTCTCTCAAAACATTTGCTGATGATGGGGGTCAGAGCAACAGGACGCCAGTCATTTAAACAAGTTATTTTGGGTTGTTTTGGTACAGGCACAATGGTGGATGTTTTAAAGCATGTGGGGACTACAGACAAAGAGAGGGAAAGGTTGAAAATGTCCGTAAAAACACCAGCCAGCTGATTCATGCACGCTCTGATGACGCGGCCCGGAATGCCGTCTGGGACCGTGGCTTTGCGGATATTCACCCGTCGGAAGGATCGGGTTACATCCGCTACAGAGACGGAGAGTGAACTAACCTCTGTAGCTTCAGCCGCGAGAGCTCTCTCCGTGAGGGCGGTGTTATTTCCCTCGAAACGAGCATAAAAAGTATTTAGCCCATCCGGTAGAGAGGCAGCGGTGTTTATGGCGGAGTTTTTATTCCCTTTAAAGTCCGTGATGATGTTAATTCCCTGCCACATGCTTCTAGAGTTGGTGGTGTTAAACTGTCCTTCAGTCTTGCTCCTGTACTGGCGTTTTGCGGTTCTGATTTTTCTGGTTTTTCGGAGGGCATAACTGGCTTGTTTATGCTCCTCCGCGTTCCCGGAATTAAAAGCGGAGGTCCGCACATTAAGTGCCGCGCGAACACCGCTATTGATCCATGGTTTCTGATTCGGATAGATCTGTATTGTCCTGGTCGGAATCACTTCCACTACGCACGTTCTGATGAAACACATTACGCTATCAGCGTAAAGCTCGATGTCGTCATCAGAGGCAGACCGGAACATCTCCCAGTCCGTGTGATCAAAACAGTCCTGTAGCGTAGAGTCTGATTGGTCCGACCAGCATTGGATCGTTCTGAGGGTGGGTGCCTCCTGTTTCAATTTCTGCCTGTAAGCGGGCAGAAGCAGAATGGAAGAGTGGTCCGATTTGCCAAATGGTGGGCGGGGGAGGGATTTGTAGCCATCCCGGAACGGAGAGTAGCAATGGTCCAAAACCCGGTCCCCTCGTGTGTTGAAACTAATGTGCTGGTGATATTTTGGTGCGACTGATTTTAAACTGGCTTTATTAAAGTCCCCGGTCACAATGAACGCGGCCTCTGGGTGTGCGGTTTCCTGCTCACTTATTCTCCCATACAGTTCCTTGAGTGCCCGGTCTGTGTCGGCTTGTGGGGGGATGTACACAGCAGTGATAATGACCACTGTGAATTCCCTCGGTAGCCAGAATGGTCGACACAGAAGCATGAGAAATTCCAGATCAGGAGAGCAGAAAGACTTGATAGAATGTACGTTCCTCTGATCACACCAGGATTTGTTGATCATAAAACATACACCACCTCCTCTAGTTTTACCTGAGAGGTCTTTTGCTCTGTCCGCTCGGTGCACGGAGAACCCCGCGGGTTCAATGGCTGAGTCTGGAATCTCTGCAGACATCCAAGTTTCTGTTAGGCAGATAATGCAGCAGTCCCTCGTCTCTCATTGGAAAGAGATCTGGGCTTTCAGCTCGCAGAGCTTGTTATCCAGAGACTGAACATTTGGCAGTAGAATAGTGGGTAGCGGGGGTCGATTTGCGCGGCGTCTTACTCTGATGAGAACGCCGGCTCTGTTTCCCCTTTTCCTCCTGCATTTCCGCGGCCGTGCTGCCCAGACAAAGGGCTCTGCTTGCGTATTTGTAAACAGCGGGTCGGCATTGAGGAATGTGAAGTCCGGTTTTCGGTGTGAGATCGCTGAACCAATGTCCAAATGTGATTGTCTGTCGTAGACAATAAGGCAGACAACATCCAAGACAAAAAACATAAGAATTGTGAACAAAACAAACAAAACATTGCTATGTTGTGTCGGAGCTCGCAACGCAGCAGCCATACTCGGCGCCAACTTGAGTCACTGGGCATCGGTCCCGGAAATGCTTTTCAGCATTCAGTAATCATAGTTTCAGTGTACACAGCTTCACAGTCTCTGCTGTATGTTGTAACTCTCTCTCTCTCTCTGTTGCTGGCGTGGTTCCACCTTATATCGCTCTCCCCAGTGCTTACTGCAGTCAGAAACAGGTGTTAGACATTATAGCGCTCAGGTGTGTGCATCCTTACCGCTTTCTCTCTCTCCGGACGAATTACGGCCCCACTGCAACAAAGAGTCTTTACTCAAGTGGGGGGGGGGGAAACAGTAGTTTTAAAGTAGATTTTGCATAAAACATTTTATAGTTTTTATCAACTGACCGTTGTTTCAATAGAAAAAATTGCTATGAAAAGCCAAGATTAACAATTCCAGAACCAAGTGCGATCCCGCTTTTAAATACTATAACAACCCTACATTTAAATACTGTTTAAAAAAAATAAAAAATAAAATATATATATACAATACATTTGACCATTTATTAATTGAAGCTTAATGAGAAGCATTCACATTTTCAAAAAGTATATGAAGAAATATTTTTTAAGTTAGCTTTTGATTAATACAGTATATTTTAAGTATATAAATATTTAACATTTTATTATATTTTTTTTATTTTTAAATATTTATAAAATACTCATATTATTTTTATTTCCTGTTCTTTTTGTATACATTTTATTTATTAAATTATTTTTCAGTTATTTATATAGTTTTTATGCCTTCATTTTCTTTTTTTTTTTTTTTTTCTGACCTGTGATACACTTTGAGCTCCATTTTATGTATAAAAGATGCTACACAAATCAAATGCATTAAGTTATTTTAATAATTTTTAGATTGATAGATTTGCAAATGTAGAAATACACACACACACACACACACACACACACACAAACACACACACACACAAAGATAATCGGGCCATTTAGGGCTCCAATGAGCCAAAGGTCCGATTGAGGAAGAAGATGAATGTCCCACAATCCCTGTCTGCTACAGGAGAAGCAGGCGCCTGCTACATAGTGGATCACATATCCTGAGGCTGGACTCAAGGTCATGGACAACAGAGATTCCTGAAACTAGAGATGCGGAGTGAATCAAGGCGACCTAATCTACAGTCAAAGAGAGAGGAAGAGAAGGAGAAAAAGAGACAGGGAAGGAAGGAGGGGTGGGGGAGAAGAAACCATGAAGGAGTCTTGGGCCTCACCACCGTCCACAGGCCCTCATAACTACTTCATATTTTTCTGGGGGATTATTTATTGCTCTATAATTTCAGAGGTGCCGGGGGAGTGTAACTGATTTGGCTTGGATTTCAAGCATGGGTTAGGGAGGGGTCGCTGCAATTGGAATGGGGAGTCTGGGCGCCTTCACCGCCTCACTTCCCTTCACAGTCTGCCATAAACTCCAAACCAAGCCACTTTATCAGCATTCCCACAACAAGACATGTGACGGCGCCTTATCCACACTGATCCTTCAAACCAGCCCAAATTGTGAAACTTTTTTAATGGTCAGGAGTTGCATGCCAGAGGGTGATGAGAAAGGGTGGAGGGGTGAGTAAATGTTTTGAGTGTCGAATGGCTAAACCAACACGATATGATCTTCCACGCGAACACTTCAGCTAAGGAGGGGCATGCGTGCCGGAAGAACAGATTGGGATCCAGCACAACACTTTGGAAAATGGCAGCTGCCATTTAAGTGGATCAGAGTGTAACAGAACCAGTTTCCAGACTGATGACGGACTGTGAACGATTTAGCAGAAATTATGGGCGAAAATATCAGTCAAGACCAAACTCAAGGAAATATCTACACATGAATGAAGTGACAACAGAGTTAGAATTTCAACTCATCTGTATGTTTACATCAGAAGTATAAAAGTCCCTTTGAAACAAGTCAGTCCAACATAGTCTCATGCCAACTCGTAATATTAGGTACGAGATAACAAAGTCATAAGATATTGTGCGAATTGGCTCATATTACAAGGTGTGACTTTTATTCCCATAGAAACCAATCAACAAGCAGATTTTCAAATCGACACAACACAGGAATCAAATTTCAGCCAGCCTCCTATCCAACACGTTACTTTAACCATGATTTTAATAGGAAAATAACGGTTGTGTACCACTGAAGAAAGAATGTTCTTACAACCAACCTTAACCCTGCAGAAAGAGAAACATTGGTGTTTGGAACAAGCCGGGAGAAGCATATTACACGTTACTGACATTCATCAGTCATTTGCATTGCATAAATAAATATGGAATGAGTCACCAAATTTGTTCAATGACATTATCTTTCTTAGGTTTAGGGTGTAGGTAAGGGGTTAGACATAGGTTTAAGTTTAGGTTAGGGGTTAAACTTAGGAAAAATTCATTGAAATTGTTTGTTGGTTCATTTGTTTTTCTCTTTAGGAGTAAAAGTTGTAAGTTTTTGTAAAAGCCAACTCATACAGTTTTTTACATTTACTATATTTCTATACTACTCTAGCAAGGGAACTTGGCAGAAGTTGGCATTTTGCTTCTGAACATTCCATTACCCTGACATCGGCCCCATTATGCTGACATACTGACAAGCACCATCACATTATCCCAAGTGATGGAGCCTTTTACCCCAAGTGTGGGGTAAAAAGGCTCCCCCACCACCTTTTAAAAAAAAAATCAGTTGCATTCAAAACAACCTTCTGTTGTTATTTTTTTAACTCAAATTATGTTGCTCCATCAGTATTCAATAAAATATATATATATATATATATATATATATATATATATATATATATATATATATAGGCACATTTTCCTTAGGGTGTGCCTTTAGCTCCGTTATACCATACTTTTGAAACAGTGAGTATTTTAATGTTTACGGATTGGCCCCCATTCACTTCCATTGTAAGTGCTTCACTGTCACCTCAATTTTAGCTTTTTTTTTAGAAAAGGAGGGATGAGTCAAAATTAATTTTTGTGCTAATCATCATTATGCCACAAATGCTGTTGATTAAGCTTAACTTGTATTTAACCCAGAATTTTCCTTTAACTATAGACATGTTCCAATAAGTTTGACAACCAGAAAGTGTCCACATACTTTTTGACTTATTTTGTACAGTATACAATGCATTCATAAAATATTCAGACCCCTTCATTTATTTCACAGTTTATGTTGCAGCCTTATGCTAGAATGCTTTAAAAAAAATTGCATCAATCTACACTTCATACCCCATAATGTCAAAGCAAAAACCAGATTTTTGATAACTTTGTAAATTTATTAAAAATAAAAAACTGAAATATCACATTGACATAAGTATTCAGACCCTTTTCTATGACACTTGAAATTTAGCTCAGGTACATCCCATTTCTCTGGATCATCTTTGAGATGTTTCTACACTTTGACTGGAGCCCACCTGTGGCAAATTTAGTTGATTGGACATGATTTGGAAAGGCACACACCTATCTATATAAGGTCTTACAGCTGAATATACATATCAGAGCAAATACCAAGCAATGAGGTCAAAGGAACTGCCTCCAGAGCTCAGAGACAGGATTGTGTCGAGGCACAGATCTGGGGAAGTCTACAAAAAAAAAAAAAAAACATTCGGCTACATTGAAGGTTCCCAAAAGCACAGTGGCCTACATAATTCTTAAATGGAAGAAGTTTGGAACAACCAGGACTCTTCCTAGAGCTGGCCGCCAGGCCAAACTGAGAAATCGGGGGAGAAGGGCCTTGGTAAGAGAGGTGACCAAGAACCTGATGGTCAGCCTGGTTGAGCTTCAGAGATCATGTGTGGAGATGGGAGAAACTTGCAGAAGGACAAACATCACTGCAAAATTCCACCGATCTGGGCTTCATGGCAGAGTGGCCAGATGGAAGCCTCTCCTCAGTGCAAGACACACACACAAAAACACCTAAAGGACTTGCAGACTGTGAGAAACAAGATTCTCTGGTCTGGTGAAACAAAGATTGAACAGTTTGGCCTCAATTCAAAGCATCATGTCTGGAGGAAACCAGGCACCGCTCATCACCTGCGCAATACCATCCCAACGGTGAAGCATGGTGGTGGTAGCATCATGCTGTGGGAGTGTTTATCAAAATACAGAGATATAATTAATGAAAACCTGGTCCAGAGCACTCAGGGCCTCAGACTGGGCCTAAGGTTCACCTTCCAACAGGACAATGACCCTAAGCACACAGCCAAGACAACTCAAGAGTGGCATAGAGACAACTCTGTGAATGTCCTTGAGTGGCCCAGCCAAAGCCTGGATTTGAACCCAATCGAACATCTCTGGAGAGACCTGAAAATGGCTATCCATAGATGGTCCCCATCCAACCTGACAGAGCCTGACAGGATCTGTAGAGACGAATGGCAGAAAATCCCCAAATCCAGATGTGGAAAGCTTGTTGCATCATACCCAAAAAGACTTGAGGCTGTAATCGCTGCCAAAGGTGCTTCAACTAAGTTATAAAAAATCTATTTTTTGCTTTGTCATTATGGGGTATGGAGTGTAGACTGATGTGGGGAAAAAAATATTTAAAGCATTTTAGTATAAGGCTGCAACAACAAAATGTGAGTCTGAATAATTTATGAATGCACTGTATCTGTTGTTTCATCATATAAAACCTAAATAAACTCTTTTTGTGAAATGTTTAACTTAGAATGTGTGCTTGCTATGTCAGGTTGCTGACACTCTAGTCAAGTTTTTATTCAGTGTCGGGACCTCGTCACCTGTTTTTCGGTTTTTGTGTTTTGGTTTTCCTGTCTAGTACATGGCTTTTTTTTATTTCCTGTCACTGTGTGCTCGGTCTGGTTTCTGGACCCCGCCCCCTCATTTGTCTCATTATTGATTAATCTGTTTCACCAGTTCTCCTTGTTTGCTCTTCTGATTTTCCTCCTTATATATATTGTCTGTTCCCGATTGTGTTTGTCAGTTTCATTTGTTAATACTCATGTGGATTTTCCCTTTGGTTTCTAGAGTTTGTGGATTATCCCTTTGGTCTGTTTGTTCTTGTACCTGTCCTTGCTTGCATTTCCAGCAGCCAGTATTTTGGTTTGGATTTTTACATTTTCTGACCCTGACATGTTATCTGTCTTTAAAATAATTGCTACATGTTTAGACAATTTGCTATATAATGCAATGACATTCATACATAAATTATTTTTTGAGGCCACTATTCCTGGAAATGTGCAGGCAAAAAAAAAAAAAAAAGATTGATATGGATGTTCTACAGAGCATGGAGGGCTTGTGAGGCATCCTTTGCCCATGTACACCAATAAACAGAAGTGTGAAGGCAAAGGCAAATGTCGTGCTGACAGGAGATCCCATTTACAGCTAAAAATAAACAATGGACTTCCTTCTCTGACTAATTTAGCAGAGTGTGAATCTGTCTTTTTCTCTAGTCCACATTCCTTTTCTGCTTTAAGGAAAACTGATCTGATTACAGGGCTCAAAAACTCATTGACTGCAAAATGATTCTAGTGGTTCTTTTTCTATAAAAGTACCCTCTAGTTCTTGCCTGTAGCTTGTAAACCACATTACACAAGCATATCCACACTGATGCTATTTTGTGGGCCAGACATTGAGTTTGATCCATGCCCATATTTATGTATGTAGAGGGGGGCGAGCACAGGCTGAAATTGGCACGACTGCAAATCCACAAACTCTTCCAGATTCCAACACTCGCCCATTTGCTTGACAGCATTAAATCAGATGCTTAGCTTTCAGACACAGTGATAGGCACTGCCAACCCTGGCCTTCATTTTTGCAAAAGCTGGAACTCAAAAATAGTTCTAAAGTGGTCAATCTTGTCCAGATGTCCACTAACAAGTGAGGAGTAACTCAGTGAATCAGACGTTGCCACCCCTTTCCACTCCTGCATGCTTACAAACACACTCCTAACCCACCCATCTCAGGTAACTGGCTGTAAGGTATTATCTGCCTAATTATCAAATAAATCCTGCTCTTCCTCTGCAGTGCTGCATTTACACAAAACAGGAAGGGGGGATTAGTGGGGGCGCGCTGCGCTCAGATCCGGAGCCCTGCAACTCCACTGCAGGAAATCTACTCAGCATTCAACACACACACATATGCACACAAACACACAGTGTTATACAATTAGAGTGCTTGAAAAGCATGTGGGTATTTCATTTTGCTCATACATTTACACTCAAATTGCTGTGTCAATATAAAATAAGTTAGGAGCTCCTTTTGAACTTTTCTTTATTTAGTAGTTGACAAATAACATATCCTTTTTTCAACATCAGACTTAAAGTTGCACTATGTAAGATTTCTTTGTTAAAAATGAACAAATTGGCATTACTGATCAAGTACATAAACAATCAGTATTCAAAACAATGGTCTTACCTTACCCCGATTCATTAGAGAGCCAATAAAAATGATTTGTATTTTAGCTGTCGGGTTCGATTTGGCGCGAAATCGCTGGCTTATGACGTACATCCTTGCGTCATCACGTCATGTCCGCACACACAGGAAAGAAGTACCAGCTGTCTCATGTTCCGGCTGGAGAAACTAACAACGCTGTTCAGCTTAGTTTAGTAACACTCACACAGTTCAGGACAGCATCGTTGCTGTCTAGATGGATGTTTATCTGTTATCCATTTGGTGAAGTTGTTTACCTGCTATAATGCTGGTATATTGCTTGTCATGCTTTTAAGAATCAAACATTACTCGTGTGATAACCGATCGCGATGTATCTACATTGTCCAGTGAAGTTACTGTGACGTGTAATATGTATGACTTCTGAAACTGACTTCTTGTAACTGTTATATTGCATATTTAAGAATATAATTTTTATGTTTAATAAAGTATAATTTATCCCCATCATTATTGAATCCTCGTTTTATGTTTTAATTTACGGTGTTATTTTGCATTGCATAGACATGCTATTGTAGTAACTGAGGCCGGACAATATAGTATAAAAATAATACAGTCTTTCATTGAACTCATATCAGCCATATCACAAGTTTAACCTCTTAAATTGATGTAGTAGATAAAACACTTGAATAATCATATTAAGATATACTGGTGGTGGCTGAGGAAAGTCCCCTGTTCTTTATGTAAAAGTGCTTAGAGTGTAGCGTCAGAAAATTGATTTAAGTGTAAAATTCATTCAAATATGTATATAAGAGTGTTGTTTATCTTCATCAAAGCAAGTCATATTTCCATTTCAAATGTTTAATCGTATAACATAATATAAACTAGCATGTTATGACTCTGGCTCTAGTCATGATCACGCACAGGCAATTTGGGAGATTCATCCGCCAGAAGAGCAGTGCTGAAACACGACTGACGTAATGTATTCTTTCGCAAATTGCTTGCAATTCAACCACAGATGTTGCTAGAGAGCACAAAGTTACGTAGCGCAGTTTGAAGTTTGAAGTGTATATGAATATTTAGTGTATATTTTGACCATATTTTATCATTTATTTGTAGTTCTCATCAAATTTTATGACATTTTAAAAGTACAGATTGTATCTATCTATATATCTACAGTTGTGGCCAAAAATATTGGCACTCTTGGTAAATATGAGCAAAGAAGGCTGTGAAAAAAAATCTGCATTGTTTATCCTTTTGATCTTTCATTAAAAAAAAAATCATACAAATCTAACCTTTAATTGAAGTAAAACAATTGAAACAGGGGAAATATCTCATTATTAAATAAATATTTTTCTCCAAAAGCATTGGCCATAATTATTGGCACCCTTTTATTCAATACTTTGTGCAACCTCCCTTTGCCAAGATAACAGCTCTGAGTCTTCTCTTATAATGCCTAATGAGGTTGGAGAACACCTGGCAAGAGATCTGAGACCATTCCTCCATTCAGAATCTCTACAGATCCTTCAAATTCAGAGGTCCATGCTGGTGGACTCTCCTCTTCAGTTCACCCCACAAATTGTCTATGAAGTTAAGGTCAGGGGACTGGGATGGTCATGGTAGTACCTTGATTTAGTGGTCAGTGAATTTCTGTGTTGATTTTGATGTGTTTTGGATCATTGTCCTGCTGGAAGATCCAACCAGGGCCCATTGTAAGCTTTCTGGCAGTTGCAGTCAGGTTTTGATTTTTTATCTGTTGGTATTTGAAAGAGTCCATGATTACATGTATCCGAACAAGATGTCCAGGACCTCTGGTAGAAAAACAGCCCCACAACATTAAAGATCCAGCACCACATTTAACCACGGGCATTGGGTACTTCATCTCTGTGTAGGTCAAACCCATCTCTGGTGTTTGCTGCCAAAAAGCTCTTTTTTTGTTTCATCTGACCATAAAACCCAGTTGCATTTGAAGTTCCAGTAGTGTCTGGCAAACTGAAGATGCTCGAGTTTGCTACTGAATAAGAGCAAGGGCTTTTATCTTGAAACCCTCCCAAACAACTTGTGGTGATGTAGGTGTCTGATATATCTTTTTAGACTTTCTGACCCCAAGACCCAACTCATTTCTGCAGTTCTCCAGCTGTGATCCTTGTAGATTCTTTGGCCACTTGAACCATCCTCCTCACTGTGTGTGGAAACAATATAGATGCACATTCTTTTCCAGGCCAATTCTTAAGATCTCCAGTTGATTGGAACTTGTTAATTATTGCCCTGATGGTGGAAATGGGCATTTTCAATGCTTTGGCTATTTTCTTATAGCCACTTCCCATTTTGAGAAGCTCAACAACCTTTTGCCACACATCAGAACTATATTCTTTAGTCTAACCCACTGTGATTGATGATTAAGGGAATTTGGCTTGTGTGTTACCTCATATTTATACCCCTGTGAAACAGGAAGTCATGGCTGAACAATTTTTATGTTCCTAGTCACCCAGGTGCATTAAAAAATGAATGGGAATATACTTCAGATATATTTTACTCATAAGAATTTCTAGGGGTGCCAATAATTGTGGCCAATGTGTTTTGGAGAAAAATATTTATTTAATAATGAGATATTTCTCCTCTTTCAATTGTTTTACTTCAACTAAAGGTAAACTTTTTGAATGAAATATCAAAAGGATAAACAATGCAGTTTTTTTTGCTTTGCTCATATTTACCAAGGGTGCCAATATTTTTGGCCACCACTGTATCTATCTAGTTTCATTTTAATCTTTTTATTTTGATAAATGATATGATACATATTTACACATGAAGCATGGTTTGTGAGGAAGGTGTTTCTAGAAAAAAATATGGCAGGTAAATGAGTTACCAATTAACTCTGTCAGGAATACAAAATGCCACAGTATCAGTTGATACATGTTAAGGTAAAGATATACATTTGAAACAAGTAAGGAAAAATCTGAGGTATTTGTGCCTGACACGAGATTAGCAAGAGAAAGCAAAACATGAATGCATTTTTTCATATGAGGAAAAAAATAAATAAAATTGTTCAGCTTTGAGACTCTTGAGGTCAGTTTACAGTAATAGTTCACCCAATGACCTAACGAAACTTGTATGCTCTTTTTTTTCTGTGGAATGCAAACAAATATATTTTTTAAAGATTCTTTACAGTGATTGTTTCATACAACGACAAGTTCATAGTGCCCACATGATGTCAAGCTACATAAAGGACAGAAAAGCACCACTTGTGTGCTATAATTCATGTCTTCTGAAGCCATACGATAGCTTTTTTTTTTTCTTTTTTTTTTTGGATTTTTCCCCTTTTTCTCCCAATTTGGAATGCCCAATTCCCAATGTGCTCTAAGTCCTCGTGCCTCAGTCTGAGACAGTCAACCCACGCATCTTATCACATGGCTTGTTGAGCGCGTTGCCACGGAGACATAGCACGTATGGAGGCTTCACGCCATCCACCGCGGCATCCGCGCTCAATTCACCATGTGCCCCACCAAGAACAAACCACATTATAGTGACCACAAGGAGGTTACCCCATGCGACTCTACCCTCCCTAGCAACCGGGCCAATTTGGTTGCTTAGGAGACCTGGCTGGAGTCACTCAGCACGCCCTGGGATTCGAACTAGCAAACTAGCGAACTCCAGGGGTGGTAGCCAGCGTATTTTACCACTGAGCTACCCAGGCCCCATACAATAGCTTTGTGTGAAGAACAGACCGAAATTAAAATTATTAGGTTGTTTAGCCTATGATGAAGCCTGGATGTTAATAACATACTGTAAAACCTCACTGGTTCTCAAATGAGTGTTGCAACCAAATTGAAAGACGTTTATTTGGCTTGAGAGCTGCAGCGGAGGTGAAGATCATCCATTCTGAATAATTATCAGAATTATGACTTAAATTTTGGTTCCTCACACAACGTTATTATATGACTTCAGAAGACTTGTAATATTACGCACAAGTCATCTGGACTTCTTTTATGGTGCTTTTTGGCCTATTTGGAGACCCCCAAAAAATAGTCTCCTATTTACAGCCCGTTGTCACTATGACGTTTCTTTGTATGGAAAAGTTGTGAAGATTCTTTGAAATAAAAGCATATAGGTTTGGAATTAAATAATGAAAATTTTTCATTTTTTGGTGTACTGTCCCTTTAAGAACCTACTATCTTGAATGGAAAGCTCAAACAGGTGATTTCAAGTTGAGCTACACATCCCTCACATTCTGATGATGCATTGGGGCAGAGATTTCTCAAGGTGCTAACCTTACTGGCGTGTGACACTGTGCTGAGGGCTGTGTGGAACATCTGTTGGGAATCACACTAGGGCAGCAGCAATGGGAGAAACTCTTTTCCTCTCATAGGCATTATCTCATCCCATGAGCACTCCCGCTCTATCCTCTCCTGGCTAGCTAAACGCACAGAAGCATTATGCGCATCTGTCACCCATTAATCGGCAAATTGCGGAAGAAGTGAGCGTCAAAAGCCATTACCAGCAGCCGGTCCCTGGGGCATTCTGTCTTTCTCCTGCTCTGCTTCGCCAAGTTTCTTTGTCATTCTTTGCAAACGAGCGAACTTGTGGGATCACATATAAGAGGTATTTGTAGATACAAATCAAAACCCTGCTCAAGAGTAAAGAGATTGCGCTTTGCTCATGTATGCTCTGTTTTATGTTTCATTTAAGGGTAAAGTGTGTAATTTCTGTGCCACTAGTATCACCAAACTATTTTCAAATAGGTTTCCTGAAC
This sequence comes from Myxocyprinus asiaticus, assembly GCF_019703515.2. Lineage (NCBI taxonomy): Eukaryota > Metazoa > Chordata > Actinopteri > Cypriniformes > Catostomidae > Myxocyprinus > Myxocyprinus asiaticus. Next base: position 13,721,940 of record NC_059383.1, read on the forward strand.
ACTTTTCCCATCTTTCGCTGTTCACACAAATATTCCCGCCACCAAACTCACGCCATTGGCAGACCTAACATTGTCATGTCAGGCTGAATAAATACAATAGGCATTAGGCACACACACACAAGTGCATGTTATGGCTTCTTAAGTAGACATCATAAATGGGTATCACCATATATAGAAATAAACTTTATGTAAAGTGCACGTAAACCTAGTTTAAGATGTGTAAAAAAAAAAAATAAAAATAAAAAAAATAAAAAAAAAGATAGAGAGAGAGAGAGGAAAAAAAGCAAAGGCGCACTGCCCTAAAGATCTATGCACATTTTACAGTATGTTTCATGATTACTGGGGAGTCTGTGGCCCATCAAGTACACAATCTATTGTACCATGATGTTATGGGGGTCTGGGGGCATGCTCCCCCAGGAGATTTGTATTTGTCCTTGCCAAATTTCCCCCATAGGCCCTTCTCAATCATGGCCTCCTAATAATCTCCATCCATTAATTGGCTGTATCACTCCACTCTCTCCTCTCCACCAATAGCTAGTGTGTGGTGAGCGTACTGGCGCACTATGGCTGCCGTCGCATCATCCAGGTGGATGCTGCACACTGGTGGTGGTTGAGGAGAGTCCCCCTATACTATGTAAAGCACTTTGAGTGCCTAGAAAAGCGCTATATACATTTAAGGAATTATTATTATTATTTATTTATTTATTTATTTATTTATTTGCAAAAACAGCACTAAAGCATTCATTTCTAGTGATTTTAGGAGCATCATTTGAGCATTTTCTTTAGGAGCCTATATTTATTGTGTAGTATTAATGAAACTGGACTAAAACATATTGACACCTGTGCTGTGCAATATTCACATTACACAGCACAAGATGAAGTTTATCAAAGTTACCTCTCTCAAAAGCATGCTGTGGCAGTATCATGGTACATTGATGGTACAATATGGTAAAACCTTGGTATTTGTATAATATATCATGGTATTTATATGGTAGGCTACTCCAAGGAACTTGTCCAATAAACATGGTATTGGCTTGGTAATTTTTAGTACTTTTAAGTGCTTTCATGTAATTTAAGTATTTTGATACACATTTATATAGAAAATGTCTTTACCTGCAGTAGACAATCGTTCACAGACTGCACATGCACTCGCACATGATGACTGAATGCAGCTGCAGATTTTGTTTCAATAAACTGTAAGTAAATATCCACTTCATTCAGCTTTTTTTTCCTCTGTCTTCTAAAGCATCCCGATACTGTTTTACTGCGTAACAAAGAGCTTCAAACGATTCAGCCCGCACGTTAGACAAATTCATTGAGCAGAACCGACTCAAAAGAGTGATTATTTTACGCATCAGTCATCGCTCCGATTCATGAGCCCTGCTCTTATAAGTCTATGGCCATGTTCAAAATGGCATACTATCCATATGTAACAGGTATGGAAATTATATTTATCATACACACATTTCATATGTAGAATTATACAAAATGTTCAAATGTATTCCTGATGTGCCTGTCTGTATATGTGTGCATCTTCCCCTTAATTTTCTGACTGCATTGTGTCAATCTCAATAATTTCCTGTCTTGGCTCCTCCTCTTCCCTTTTGGCATTGTGTTTGTATGGGAGTGGTATGTTTATACTAAACTCTAATTAATATAATTTCATCTTTACTTTAAAAATCAGTTTTACATATATTTTTCTTTTAATTCATGTTTATGTCATGTTATTTTCCCTATATTTTTGATTATTTTCATGTTTTGACTTGTTTAAAGTTATATTTTGTTTTCTGTCTCTTCAGTGAACATGAAACACATGCTGATCACATTACACATCAATTTTATTTTACAGAAATACAAAGGGTGAACTCACATAGTTTCAAAGACTGGTTTTATTTTTCTTTCATCAGGTATGTTGTTGCTTGTTTGTCATTCACGTTGTTAAATCTTTGTTAAATCATTTTATTGCTTGAATGTTTCTTCTCTCCTCTTCCCCTTTTGGCATTGTGTCTGTATGGGAGAGAAATACAAAGGGCGAACTCACACAGTTTAAAAGACTGGTATGAGTTGACCCTTCCACAGAGTCTAATTATTCCACCAAAAACACAACGCAGACAACACCAGTTACACATAATTCTCTCACAGTTTTTGCCAAACACAGATTTAACAGAAGCAGTAAGAATAGTATGGTAGTAAGGCATTCAGAACACAGTCTATATGTTCCGTGGAAGGTGCAACAACACGTTATCGGAACGCACAGGGCGCATTTTGTTCAGCATAGATTGGAAACATGCTGAAATTGGCTTGGTAGATCGGTGCCCCCAAGGCGATGGCGCCGTAGGCGGTCGCCTATGTTGCCTAATGGGTTGACCGGCCCTGGCCCTGTATCTCTGGGACTTAAACATATAGGGCCTGAAAAATGAAGATATGAAAAGGAAAGTTTGTTATGAATCAGAATCTAAAAGGATATTAAGGTAACTTTAATACTTCTGGACACCCCAAATTTGGAAAAAGAAAAGTCTTTCTTTCCCATTTGTGGACTCACACCTTTGGCATTTAATGCAAAAACGGGTGCTTAAGTCAACTGATTTTAGTAATAGACCTTCCTATCTCTGTATAAAAATAATCAAATGATGCTGCCACCTTTCTAAGGTTATTTTTTCGACCTGTTGTTTTGTTCCAAATCATAGCCGAATATTGCCATTTTGAAAACCCTCTACAAAATAATGGATTACTCAGTAAATATTGATCTGCAGATCCGCTATCATCATTTATGTTTATCTTTCTTCAGAAAAAGTATGAACAAAATTAAAAATTTCAGCCAAGGAACTTTCTGAAATTTGGTTGATTTGAAATGGAATAACCGTGCTGAGACACAAATGAGAAATAAAGAGATCTCCTTTGTGTTTTTTGTTTCCAATGGGTGAGGCACAAAAAAATAATACTAATAAAAAAATATATATATTATTAAAGAATTTTAAATAAAAAGAAAATTAATAACAACCAGGGATCAAACTAATCTATAATGGCTCATATATTCTGCAGTATTTTTCTGTATGCACAATTTTAAGAGCTACAAAGTGTTCTAAGCAGCTTAATGCAAACCAACACCAAGAGGTTCACCAAGGTTAAGTCCAACCCTCAAAATGTGGGCTTATGTGTGTCCTTATAGGGATGTTACAGTCAGAGATAAATCAGTGTTTTGCTCTGTTCTCAGCGTTGGTGTTAGGAGTTTGTTTTTATGTTGGCACTAAAAGTGTCCCTCTTGATTCACTGGTACACTTGTGTTGCGCCTTTCCCCAGAGTCGTAAATTCTCCGTAAAGTCTCCCTCTGTCGTTAAAAACACAATGTTCCAGTGGATTCAAAGCTGTTTTGTTGCATGGGACTTACACTATGCATTCCACACTAGACAATCGACCACAATAAATGGTAAATAAATCAACGATATAAAAGGCATTTCAATCAAAAACATAAAATAGATCTCATCAGAGACCAAAAACATTGCAACAGTTTCTGGACTGTAAAGGTAAAATGACCCAAGGTCTAAAAGCGTAAAAAAAAAGTTTGGATAATTTGATCATGTTTGAGGTCTTTTCGAAACATACAAGAAAATCTTTAAAGTTCAGTTTAAAGATTGATCTTTAAATGGGGAAAACTGTATTGTGAAATGTGGAGGGGAACAAGCACTTATTCATGATTTGTTACTTTAATTAAAGAAAAGAAATGCATTGATATTTTGCAACATCAAAGGAGCCATGAAAAGTCTTGGCCAAAGTCGATGAGAAAACAACAAGTAAAACCACTTACCATGCTCTTTTGTCACATTTGTTTTGCAGAAAACAAACAAAAATATGTTTTAATTATGTTTGGATCGCTGTATTTGCTCAGATAAAAGATAATACTCAAAGGGTAGATTTTTAAAGTTACGAACTGAGCTTCATTCAAGCCCTCTCGCAGCTGTGTGTCTGAACATTCATTTAGCTTCTCGAAGGAGCACACCAGTCATAAAGGTCTGAGGGCGAGAGACCATGGAGGATTAAATTGTCCTTGCACTCCCATATCACCAGAAGTACTTTGCCCCTTCACTCTCTCAAGTGCTTTGTTGACAGAGAAAACAGTGCGGTGGAAGTGGAGGCAGAGGAACTCTGAGATCCAGTTGCAGGTCTCCCTCCGTGTTCATGGGGTCCAGCTTGACAAAAGCTCTCAATTCAGGTAGAGGGCATAGTGGTGACCTCACGTCACAGATTTGCGGGGTGGAGGGAAGCTGTGGGGAGGCCAGCAGTGACTCAAACTGGCCCTTTCACAGCACTCACGGAACAAAGAACCACTTATATTGCCAGCAATGACAGCTGAAAACATCTTTAAGTTTCTAATGGAGCTGTGTGCGTATGAATTAGTGAGTGTGGTCGTAGAGATAGACAGCATTAAAACATTTACCTCAGAATTTTGAATGTTCTGAAAGCAGCAAAATGTGATTGGGTGATTCCCACGAAACCTGTCAAGAAATGTCCTGGTCCTATTTTAATCCAAAATCAAAAGAAACAAATAAGAATTTATATTTTGCATACACAAAATGAAGCCTATTTTTAGGGCATTACAAATAGGGCATTTACACTGTGGCAAAATTTTTATGACAGTTATGCACATTTTAGACACCAATTCTCATTATCACAACACAAAAAAGATGGTCCTTTTGTTATTCTCATTACTGCAACGTGAAAAGAAAAATTATTACTTCATTGTACAACTGCATCTTTTTTACTGCAGTCCACAAAAAAAAAAAAAAAAAACCCAACTGTGTTACCGTAATGAGAATCATCATTGAAAACAACGGAAATAGTAAAAGTAAAACATCCATGAGCACTGCGATAATGAGAACTGGGGGGTAAAATGTGCTTAAGTGACCTGAAATAATGTCACAATGCAAAACATCTTAATGGTTTTAAATGTAGGCTTAATTTTCTTAGTGCAAAATATCCTTTTTATTTGATTTGGGGTTAATAATGTTAATAACTAGTACATTTTTCATTTTTTTTATGGGCTTGCTAAGAAAAGACTCACTATTACTGTAACCAGGGTCAGAAATTTAAGGGGCTAGAGAAAAAGTGGTGCCAAAAATGCTCCCTAAACTCAAAATGCGGGGGCAAAAAATGCCCTCGTAATGAATTCTTCTGTTTTTAATTTGTAACATCTGATATAGTTCTTAATATTCTATAGTTAAGTCTATAATTCTATAGTTAATAATATTCTAGTTATTCATAATATAGCATAGAATATTCATTCATGCTGATTTAATTATTAGGGTAAGAGATAATAAATTCTCAATGATAAGAATTTCTATTGATAAATCGATTACATTTAATTATTTGACATAAACAGATGAGACTTATGTGTTAAATGGTTGGGAAAAAATATTTCCTCATTAAAAACATGCCTCTGAAGATCAAATATTGCGCCTTAATATTAAAGCAAATTTCTGAAACTGTCTATAACTATATAGGATTTTTTATTTTTTTAAACATAACTTAAGCATATAACTTATCTTGCAGCTTTAGGGCTACAGACATGAATGATGCCTCAAATCATACTGCTTGTAAGCTATTAGACTTATGATTTTTACCTGTTAGACAATAAAATGGTCTGGAAAAAATTCCATAGAATTATACTGAAAGAGGTCCCAATCTATATCTACGGATCAGAATATCATTGAGACTTGAAGATGGGCTCAACATTGTGGTGGGCGAGTTTTGCACAGGCAAGAACCACTCCCGTTTTTTTTTTTTAAGAAAATATGAAAATTCTAGTTATCAATTTATTATACTAAAAGACATTCTGTATTGCGTCTCTTTGAGTAAAACTTTCAAATAGATAACGAATATTCACACAGAGATAAAACATTTTTTTTAAAAAAAATGCACAACCAAAAGCCATTTTGTCTCCCTCCCTGATCCAAGATCACATAGAGCTTGCTCGAGACTGTGCTGGTAGTCTCAGAGGGCACAGTCTCGCTGCCTGTACCCTCTGGAGAGTGGAGAGATCTGGCCATCTCAACTGAAGAACAGCAGGCCTCCATGCGTGACCGTTGGCCACAGGCCCAGGTCTCACCCCTCCTCCAGCACAGCTGTTGTTTTGAAGGTTTATCTCAGGGCTACAGGTCAAGACTCTGAGACTAGCACTTCAGACTCAATGTAGTCTTTGTGTGTGAAGGGACAGTAAGGTGTGCCCTTTGGCTTGGCAGCCCATCAGTAAGGCAAAAGACCATGAGCCCTATTCATAGCAGGAGCGAAATGACAAAGTGAAGCGAATTTTGCACTAAAACTATTCACACCAAGCACAAAGCAATTTTTTTCCTGAAGTCTGCATTCCTGAAAGAAAGAAAGTGATTCACACTCCGGTCATTAATGTGATTGAATGGCAAATACAATCCATTTAATAATAACAATGTAATGAGATTTAATGCAAAATACAACCCATCCGACAATTCAGATTGTCAGTATTACAATCCCATATGACTTTCTTCTGTGGAACACAAGAGAAGTTTAGCAGAATGTTCAGACTGATCTCACAGTGAAATCGAAAACATTAGGTTGACGTTTCTTTAGCTAAAATTGGTCTGTGCTTTCTGAAATGTAAAACACTGCCCCCAGTGGCCAAAGCGGTAAGTGTTGTTGTTCGCATGGGCATGTATGAGTGTGTCAGGTCCACAGAGGGGCGCAAAAAGTGAGTTGTGAAGCAAGTTGTTTCAAGCCGTACAGGCTGTAATACAGTGTGGAGGAATGCATATTTTATAAACCAAAATCCCATTAAGTTGGACGAAATAGATTTTTAACACCAAGAATGCAAGTGTGTAGTGGAGAGATCAAAAGTACATTCCTCTGAACGAAATTAAATCATCTCTTCTGGATTTTAAAGGTCATTACTAAGTTCCCAGAAATTATGTGGAAATAGATTGCTCGGATCTAAGGTCAGGAATATTTAGTTTGTCCACAGAAACCAATTGGCAGAGGCTTTTGAATTCTCAGAATGTTTTCATGGCCATTCCAAACCCAAGAATCCTTGTTGACCACCATTGTTTTCATTCATACAAGCTGTGCTCACTTATACTTTCTGACAGTTACATATTCCTGGTTTTTTTTTTTTTTTTTTTGTAGTTGGGTAGTAAAGATTATGCAGCAAATCACTTCCTGAGGAAATGTCTTCACTGCTGACAGCACTCCTGGAGGGACTGTTATGCTAATCTGGCCTTCCTTAATGTTGCAGAATGCATGCGGGGACGTGGGGAAATGCACCATGAAACACAATCACTCTGGGCAGGATACTGGAATCCAGAGGAAAAAGAGGCAGGAAATAACACCTTCAGCTTGGTCTAACTGGGTTGAGTGGAGCAATATCTTGTTTTTAGAAGGGGTTCCCTCTCTACCCAATCTTACAGCTGGATGAGGAACTTCAATGGTGCCTCTGAAGCTGGGGTTAGACAATGGACTGGTAGCCAAAGTGGCACGCCAACCCGGGATGTCCTGGCTTATGGTACAAAAAAGTGAAGTGCCGTCGTACAATAAAGAATGAAAGTCTTGTGTTAGTGTGATCTGATCACAGTTCCGAGCTATGCCACAGATGTGTGGCCAATGTATATTGTGCTCAAAAGTTTATATACCCCTAATAGAATATGTAAAAAGAACCAATGATGTTTGATGTTATTGACGTTTTGCCATATTGGGGTTAATTAATAACTAAATTTTTGGTATATTCATCTTAAAAAAGTGATCAAAGAAGAAGCAATTATTATGATACCTCTTATTTAGCCAAGACAGTCCTTGAAATCTTTCTGGCTGTATTCTTCTCTTCTGTATTGGACTTGCATAGGGGCTGTTAAACCTTGTAAATGGCATTAAACTGACATTGTGCCAGTCTGCCATGGTTTCTTTCTCCAGACATCCGAATTTGTGCATCGGGTGCCTGCTGCCAGGCATTTTCCAGATTAACTCCCAATTTCAAAGAAAGGTCCCTGTGGTCTGCCACAGTGAAAAGCAATACTCTTGTATTCATCTGTGTAAGGAACTATTCATCCCTTCATTCTCATTCATTCACTGAATGGGATCTTATTTAATAGACCCATCCTTTGCCTCTGTCTTAATCTTATCATGCAAACAGCACTTCCTCCCAGATTACCAAATAATTATGGATGCTTCTGCTCTGCCAAACCCCTTGAGCACAGAAAACCGAACAACATCAAGGAAACTCTTTCACTATTCAATATAATTGAATGGAAAAACATCTCCCTTTGTGTTCCACTCAAAAAAAGGGAAGTCATGTGGCTTTGGAACAACATGAGGGTTAGTAAATGATGGCTGAATTTTCATTTTTTAGTAAACTATCCATTTAAGAAATAGGTACAACAGGGAATAGTGAATGAGTATTAGAGCACAGCAATGTTCTTTCTCACTTTACCGTTCAACGTTTCTGCCACTCTTCAGTCCCTCTGATCTCAGCGGTAATGGCTGATTGGGCCGATACCTTCATTCTTCCTGTCCCTCCCTCCTTCATCCATTCATCCCACACTTTCTACCACCCCTGGGTGAGGACATAAGCTTCTTAACAGCAGGACTGAGCACTGAAAGGCTGTGGTGGAGGGTGGCTCTGTTTGCTTTGCGCCTGGCGTTTGGGTGGCTAAGCAAACGGTGGGGAGGGCTGCCGAACCGTGCAGGCTCAACGCCTTTAAAAAGGGCCCAACAGAGCAGCCATTGTGCATGTGGAACAGGAGAAGTCACTTATTTCAAGCAGAAAAGTGAAAGATCCTTCCCCCAGAAATCCCATGGAAGGCCAAAAACCAAAAGCCGAAGTCGAGCCTATTGTTTCATCTCATCCCCCAAACAAAAGCACCACTTGAGCGCAACATCCCAATGAGCCTAATGAAAAACCCAATGACTTGCATTCAAGGAGAAACCTGAATAATTTTTACAGAATATAATATCTTAGAGATTTTTGGTGGGTTCTCTTGAATTGGGCCAGTAAGCAATCACCTAGCAACCACCCAGAACACCCAAGCAAATGCAATGCACTACTACGCAAATGCAAAAAACTACTCAAAACACTTTAGCAACAGTAATGCAACACCCTGGCAATCACCAACAACTCCCTAACATTGTGGTGCCGAGTTTTGCATGGGCTAGCACCAAGTTGTTCAAGTTGTTCATTTTCCATACGTTTTTATCACTGTATACAAGAGCAGGGCACAAGATAGACTGTTAAGATGGACTCAAGATGGTGCCGAGTATGGCTGCTGCGTTGCGAGCTCTGACACAACATGGTAGTGTTTTGTTTGTTTTGTTTACAATTCTTATGTTTTTGTATTGGATGTTGTCTGCCTTATTGCCTACGACAGACAAACACTTTTGGACATTGGTTCAGCAATTACACACCGTAAACCGGACTTCAAATTCCTCAATGCCGACCCGCTGTTCACAAACACGCAAGCGGAGCCCTTTGTCTGGGCTGCACGGCTGTGGAAACGCAGGAGGAAAAGGGGAAACAGAGCCGGCGTTCTCATCAGAGTAAGACGCTGCGCAAATCGACCCCCGCTACCCAGTATTCTACTGACAAATGTTCGGTCTCTGGATAACAAGCTCTGCGAGCTGAAAGCCCGGATCTCTTTCCAATGAGAGACGAGGGATTGCTGCATTATCTGCCTTACGGAAACTTGGATGTCTGCGGAGATTCCAGACTCAGCCATTGAACCTGTGGGGTTCTCCGTGCACCGAGCGGACAGAGCAAAAGACCTCTCAGGTAAAAGCAGAGGTGGTGGTGTATGTTTTATGATCAACAAATCCTGGTGTGATCAGAGGAACGTACATTCTATCAAGTCTTTCTGCTCTCCTGATCTGGAATTTCTCATGCATCTGTGTTGACCATTCTGGCTACCGAGGGAATTCACAGCGGTCATTATCACTGCTGTGTACATCCCCCCACAAGCCGACACAGACCGGACACTCAAGGAACTGTATGGGATTATAAGCAAACAGGAAACCGTGCACCCTGAGGCAGCGTTCATTGTGACCGGGGACTTTAATAAAGCCAGTTTCAAATCAGTCGCACCAAAATACCACCAGCACATTAGTTTCAACACACGAGGGGACCGGGTTTTGGACCATTGCTACTCTCCCTTCCAGGATGGCTACAAATCCCTCCCCCACCCACCATTTGGCAAATCGGACCACTCTTCCATTCTGCTTCTGCCCGCTTACAGGCAGAAACTGAAACAGGAAGCACCCACCCTCAGAACGATTCAGTGCTGGTCAGACCAATCAGACTCTACGCTACAAAGCTGTTTTGATCACACGGACCGGGAGATGTTCCGGTCCGCCTCTGATGACGACATCGAGCTTTACACTGATAGCGTAATGTGTTTCATCAGAAAGTGCGTAGAGGACGTCGTTCCGACCAGAACAACACGGATCTATCCGAACCAGAAGCCATGGATTAATAGCGATGTCCGCGCGGCACTTAATGTGCGGACCTCCGCTTTTAAAAGGAGCATAAACAAGCCAGTTATGCCCTCCGAAAAAGAACAGCAAAACACCAGTACAGGAACAAGATTGAAGGACAGTTTAACACCACCACCTCTAGAAGCATGTGGCAGGGAATTAACATCATCACGGACTTTAAAGGGAATAAAAACTCCACCATGAACACCGCTGCCTCTCTCCCGGAAGAGCTAAATACTTTTTATGCTCATTTTGAGGGAAATAACACCGCCCTCGCGGAGAGAGCTCTTGCGGCCAAAGCTACAGAGGTTAGTTCACTCTCCGTCTCTGTAGCGGATGTAACCTGATCCTTCTGACGGGTGAATATCCGCAAAGCCGCAGGCCCAGATGGCATTCCGGGCCTCATCAGAGCGTGCGCGAACCAGCTGGCTGGTGTTTTTATGGACATTTTCAACCTTTCCCTCTCTTTGTCTGTAGTCCCCACATGCTTCAAAATGTCCACCATTGTGCCTGTTCCAAAGCAATCAAAAATCACTTGCTTAAATGATTGGCGTCCTGTTACTCTGACCCCCATCATCAGCAAATGCTTTGAGAGACTAATCAGAGATTACATCTGCTCTGTGCTGCCTCTCTCTCTAGACCCATTGCAGTTTGCTTACCTCAACAACCGCTCCACTGATGATGCCAGTGCATCTACAATACACACTGCTCTCTCCCACCTGGAAAATAAGAACACTTATGTGAGAATGTTGTTTGTAGACTACAGCTCAGCATTCAACATCATAGTGCCCTCCAAGCTAGATGAGAAACTCTGGGCTCTGGGCTTAAACAGCTCACTGTGCAGCTGGATCCTGGACTTCCTGTCAAGCAGACGCCAGGTGGTTAGAATAGGCAGCAACATCTCCTCATACTGACCCTCAACACTGGGTCCCACAGGGCTGTGTTCTCAGCCCACTCTTGTATTCCTTGTACACACATGACTGTGTGGCAACACATAGCTCCAATGCCATTAAGTTTGCTGATGACACGACGGTGGTAGGTCTGATCACTGACAATGATGAAACAGCCTACAGAGAGGAAGTGCACACTCTGACACACTGGTGTCAGGAGCACAATCTCTCCCTCAACGTCAGTAAGACAAAGGAGCTTGTGGTGGACTTCAGAAGAAAAGACAGAGAGCACAGTCCCATCACCATCAATGGAGCACCAGTGGAGAGAGTCAGTAGCTTCAAGCTCCTGGGTGTCCACATCACTGAGGAACTCACATGGTCCATCCACACTGAAGTCGTTGTGAAGAAGGCTCATCAGCGCCTCTTCTTCCTGAGACGGCTGAGGAAGTTTGGAATGAACCGCCACATCCTCACACGGTTCTACACCTGCACTGTAGAGAGCATCCTGACTGGCTGTATCTCCACCTGGTACGGCAATAGCACAGCCCACAACCTCAAAGCACTGCAAAGGGTGGTGCGAACTGCCAGACACATCATCGGAGGTGAGCTTCCCTCCCTCCAGGACATATATACCAGGCGGTGTGTGAAAAAAGCTCGGAGGATCATCAGAGACTCCAGCCACCCGAGCCATGGGCTGTTCTCACTGCTACCACCAGGCAGGCGGTATCGCAGCATCAGGACCCGCACCAGCCGACTCAATGATAGCTTCTTCCCCCAAGCAATCAGAGTTTTGAACTCTTGATCTCCCACGATCAAAATACATCAGCACTGCACTTTATTACTCTTAATCTTATATCTCACACCGGACTGTCATAAATTATATTATAATTATATTATATTCTCTCTTAACAACTTACTATCAACCGACAGCCTGAATGTCAATACAGTACAATACAACCTACTGTACATTCTATATATACTTTTTTTTATTGAATAATGTGTATCTATATTGTGTGTAATGTATACTGTACAGTGTATGTTATTATTTGTATATTGTGTTGTGTGTAATTATGTGTATATCAGATGTTTAAATTGTGTTGTGTTAATTTGATGTTATTGTAAATTTGATATATGTCTCATCACTGTCACGACTGCTATGTTGATCAGAACTGCACCCAAGAATTTCACACACCATTGCACTTGTGTATATGGCTGTGTGACAATAAAAGTGATTTGATTTGATTTGATTTGATTTAAATCGGAAGTGGCTCAAAATTACCTTACACTGATAGTTACACAGGTAAGGCACTTCTCTTCATCCAAGAAAAAGAGTCCGTGTGAGTTCTGCTTTGCCAGCTAAAAATGCTGAATCTGGAAAGCCACTTACTAGCTGTAGTACAAGGATCCACCATGTCATGCCAGTGGCCTGACAGAGAGGCATTGTGCTGGGCTACTGCAGGGCCAGATCTCTCCCCAAACCATTTCAAGCCAGCCTTCTTTCATTAGCTTACTGTTGAGGCCATAGCCACAGATCTGCTTCATACTGAGTGGATCAAAGCACAAGAAATGTGTCCTGCAATGCAATAATGTGCATCTACAGTGGAACTCTTCTCTGGGAAAGTTCAATAGGTTAGAATATCAGTAAGATTTGCCGGCTGACCGTAACCGCTCACCTGTTGTCTGGTCTGGATGGGTTATTAGAGAATTACTTTATCTCTGCTTCTTCGTACACTTAAACTTTCAAAATTATATCCATCTGTTGGCAGGTTGAGGGAAACACCACTTTTTGTGGTGAAGTTAGAGCTGCGTCATCTTGAATAAGCTTTAAATGGATCAGAGACCCACAACAAAAGATTTAGTTATTTAAAGCTGCTTTTTCTTGACAAATTATGTGGCAAATTCCACATAGGCCTGTTGGTTTCCTGAAATTTGTGGATTTTGGGAGTTGACTACACTTGAAATGGCCTCATACTGATAAACCCAAAAGTTGTCTACCAACCCTGCTGAAAGACGCATCTTAAACTAGTCTAGGATTTTTTGCTGGTCTAAGATGGTTTAAGATGGTCTCCCAGTCTGACCATCTGAAAAGTGCCCAAAAACCCTTTGTTTTGTCAGCAGGGAACCACCTCATTAACTGTTCAATAGACACTAAATTTTCAAAAAGTTGTTTAATCAGATTTAAAAATTCCAAACTTATATAGTCCACAATAGTTTAGTTGTGCCATGAGGTGCCTGTCATGTGACAGGGGTCCGGAGAGGTGGCTGTCTGAGCTGCCTGTTCACAGGTTGTAGCATTTACTTCCAGCCCGGCCGCTGCAGATTAAGTGTGTCCATCTGTCAGGAGAATTAGGAGTAGTCTGCAGGAATTCTCAGATCACGGAAGGTTTGGCCTGGTGGGTAAGAGGGGGGCTAGAAGGGAAGGAGGGTCCAGAGGGTAGGGGAAACTTTCATTGGGGTGTAATCTGAATCCTTCAGCCACCTGCACTTGTCTCAGAGCCCAGGAAATTGAGTACATGGGTCTTTCTTTTCAGCTCTCATAGAGAACTAATCCTGCTTGAGAATTGCATGCAGACATGTACAGCCTCCATTATGGGACTAATGCAGAGAGTGGTTTGGTTAGGGGTACTATGAAATTAACTCCAGCAGCTAATAGAAGTTGTTGCCAGGACTGGTTTAGAGATATCCTGCTATGTTGTGCGTAATTTTGGTAAATGAGCAGAAAATATATCTAGAGGGTTTTGATCTCATTACATTTAGGTTTAGGGTTTGGGTTAAGAGTATTCTATTGTAAATACTACTCAAAAGTACACACTGTGCTTTTCACTTCACATCCATTCAAAGAAGTGAAAGATCGCTGTTTTGGCTACCTGCGCCACCAAACGGAATTGCAAAAATAAACTTTGTTTTCAAACAGCTTTCTGAACACACCCTTCATCTGCCATTGATCGAACTAACAGATAGTCCCACCCCAGGTTCTAATTTCAGCCACTGGGGGACATGCAGTTTGGAAATTCATAAAACATAGGCCAGTTTTAATGGGCAAAACATTTGACCTCCTATATTATTGAATTCAAGTATTCCTGAAAGCTCAGCTCACATCATCTACATATGTGACAATAACTTCTCTCTATGTCCCAGAAAGCAAGGGTTAATGCATTTATGAACAAAAAAAGCTTCCAGTTTGCCATAAAATGCTTGGATACAGGTGCTAACAATCTCAGGCAACACGATATCGCAATACCATACTATCCCACATCCACCTGGACCAGAATTTTTGTTGAAATGACAGCAGTGTCAAAAATCATGTATATGTTGCTCACATTTATCCCCAGCCTTTGACCTTCTATTCATTCTATTTCTTTATTTACACACTAAAAAGCCAAAAAGCCCCAGACATCCGACAAACACACTTTTTTGACCCACTCTTATCTCCAGTGCAAAATTCTCTCATGTTTGTTGGATGTCAGGCAAACATCCAATTTGATATTATGAAACAGATTCTTGCAACTACCCATGAACTACCCATGGTGTTAATTCATGGAACCATGTCTATGGGGATTTTTTTTTTTTTTTTTTTTATGATAATAAGTTGGAGTTGAAATTGAACATCTAGCTTGTTTTTGGAGGATAAACACTTGGAAATTATTGCGAAACCTCAGGAGAAAGGGTTGACCCTTTTTTGGCTTAAACTAAGCTTTTGCGCATCCAGGGTGAAAACCAACAGCTGTGCTTGTTGCAATTCTAATGTGTATTTGAAGACGGCTGTTTCTGGAAAGAGAATATTTATCTTCATTTGTCATACTGAAAACAAGAAAAAACAAGCAAAGTCTCTTCACACTTAAATGTCATTCAGATTATACATTGTTATCAATTGTGTATTCAAATACTATTAAACTAGTATAATTTATAACACTTCCCATAAATAGGGTACAAAATAAAGTATTTTGAAAGGATAATTTGTTGATCGTCAACCTCAGAAAGTCAAACTGCATATTAAATGAGCTGTTGTATTTTCTATTCACTTTATATGAGGTTACCAAAATTTGGGATATACCTAAATACAACTCAGATTTTTTTTCACAACAACAACAACAAAAATGTGATTTGTCTCTACGGACAAGAAAACTGCCTTTAAAATAGAGCATGTTAAGAGGGAACTTTTTACTCCGTGTTTACTCTGACAACCTAAAGCTCACCTTCCATGTGAAAATAAGAGCTCAGCAGCAGATCAACCAAATTAAGGCTGTAGAGGGACATGGAGAACACTGAGCTCATTTCCATATAGATGCAGCCTATTTCTGCCACCTGTGATTCCCATTTGCTCTGTTCTTATACAGGGCTGTTTTGTTCTCTGCCTCAAACAGGCTTTGGCCTCCGGATGTCTCCATCCTAGACAATAACCCCCTGAAACTGTCACAGAGAAAACAGAGAAGACAGCCTCCTCCCACCCACATGCTCCTCAACAACACACTTTCTCTCTTCACCCATGAGCATTCAGGGAGACAAACACCAACATATACATGACACTAAATAATTCAAAATAATTTTCCCTCTCTCTGGTTACTAGAATTTTGTTTTTGTTTTGTTTGTTTGGGGGGGGGGGGGTGCTATTCTCCGCGACATCCACGCAGAACTCACCATGCACCCCACCGAGAGTGAACCACATTATAGCGACCACGAGGAGGTTACCCCATGTGACTCTACCCTCCCTAGCAACCAGTCCAATTTGGTTGCTTAGGAGACCTGGCTGGAGTTACTCAGCATGCCCTGGATTCGAACTTGTGACTCCAGGGGTGGTAGTACTAGAATTTTTTAAAACCCGTAGCCTTTGTTTGATAAATAATAAAGACATTCTTAATGCACTATTTTAATGTGTTCATGATGTCTTAAAATACACCTTACAGTCAATTGCATGCTAATAATCGTAAATAATCATAACTACAGCTACAATACCTCATAATAATTAGTGTACTCGTGATTTGGTTATAAAATAACTTGTTCACCTACTGCACAGCACCTTAGAAACCAACTATTAATCTTAGTGTGTCGGGGGGGGGGGGAGGCAGCTGTCAGTAGGTGGCTCGCACAGACTGCAGTATTAATATATTACAGTATATATTAATATTTAATATAAGTATTATATTAATATATACATATTATATACTTTTAATATTTGTAGTGTTTTAAAGATTCAAGTATTGCAAAATTAGCTGCAAAAATAAAGGGCATCTTGTGGAGCACTTGCTTCTGTTTCACACATGACAATAAAGGACTGAGCACAAGTTGGTCCTAAATGAATTATTTAATCAATTACAATAATGACAACTGTGCATGTGCACAATTGTATTTTTTACTCTGTGCTTGAGCATTGTGGGATTTAAATGTATCCAAGTGGCTCGAGTGTTTTGACTACGTTCACCAAAATTCGTTCTGATCCATTTAATGATTCAGTGACTATTTCTGGTGATGCCATAAGGTGGTGACAAATGAGTGTCTTGTGTGAAATGAGTTAGTCACTGAATCGGAGATCAAAAGAAAATTGTAATCCTTTAAAATGTGTATGTCTACAGACCTACAACGAGACTTTAATAATAATAATAAACTTTATTTTATATAGTGCCTTTAAGAGGCCTCTCAAGGCGCTTTACATAGAAAGGAAAAATAAAAAAAAATAAAAAATACAGAGCTTAATACAAATAGAAAAAGCATGCATCTCAAAACAACTAATGATAAAACACGTAAATAAAATTATAGTAATAAATTAATTGAATACAATAGTATCAATTAAAAGCCTCCCGGAAAAAATACATTTTAAGATACGATTTAAATTCATTAAAAGACTGAACTCTAAGTTCTGAGGATAGAGAGTCCCATTGACTTTAGTAGAGGTTTTGAGCATTATAAGAACAAAGCAAATCTATCATTTCCCTTCCGTTTGTAAGCTGCTAAGCATGACTGTTATTAAAAGACAACAATAATAGTCTTATATTATTATGAGTTTCAATAACGTCTGTACATTTTCATGTGTAAAAAACATGTCTACATATCTATTCACTTCAGTAAAATGTTCTAAGAACACAGCAGATCTATTTTTTTTCCTACAGTTTGTCGACTGCACACCAACATAAAGGTAAAAAAACAGGAACTGATATTAAAAATTGCTTTACATATTTAACACAGATCTAGTAATCTGCTTAAATTGGAAAAAACACCCGATCAAACTATTACCTCACAACCATAATGTAAAAAGCATAAATTAATGAAGACTCAGGTGCTGATATAAACTCCTCTTTCAATGTGTGCTTTAAAGAAGGATTGCCCTTTGTTTGTTTTTTTCTGCAGTGCATTTCATATAATGCTGCCAATCAAGAATGATATGGTGATAAATAACTCTCGTTTGTGTGTTCATCATCTCTAGATTATTAATTTAGATCAACATCAATGCTGTAAAAGTATGTTATTGTTATTGTAGTTATGTTATTGTAGAGTGTAAAGTATGATAATGAAAGTTCGATTTTTTTTTTTTTTTGTGCATTATGTTTATGAGAATGAGATTTTGTGTGCATTACGTTATGAGATTTTTTTGTGTATTAAGGCAATGAGAAAGACTTTTTGTGCATTACGGCAATGAGAATGAGATTTTTTTGTGCATTACAAAAATGAAAATGTGATTTATTCTGAGCATTACGTTTATGAGAATGAGATTTTGTGTGGATTATGGTAATGATAATTAGATTTTTTATGCATTACAGTAATAATAATGAGATTTCTTTGTGCATTAAGGCAATGAGAAAGATATTTTTTGTGCATTACGCAAAATAAAAATTAGATTTTTTTTGTGCATTATGGTAATGAGAATGAGATTTGTTTGTGCATTATGGTAATGAGAATTAGATTTTTTGTGTATTAAGGAAATAAGAATGAGATTTTTGGTGCATGCATTACGACAATGAGAATTAGATTTTTTGTGCATTACGGTAATGAGAATTAGATTTTTTGTTGTTTATTACGGTAATAAAAATGTGATTTCTTTGTGCAATAAGGCAATGAGAATTTGTTTTTTGTACATTATGGTAATGAAAATGAGATTTGTTTGTGCATTATGGTAATGAGAATTAGATTTTTTTGTGTATTAAGGAAATGAGAATTTGATTTTTTGTGCATGCATTATGACAATGAGAATGAGATTTTTTGTGCATTATGGTAATGAGAATGAAAAACTTTTGTGCATTATGGACGGTACTGAAAATTATATTTTTTGTGCATTTTGGTAATGACAATGAGATTTGTTTCTGCATGCATTACGACAATGAGAATGAGATTTTTTGTGCATTATGGTAATGAGAATGAAAACATTTTGTGCATTATGGACGGTACTGAAAATTATATTTTTTGTGCATTTTGGTAATGACAATGAGATTTGTTTCGCATGCATTATGACAATGAGAATGAGATTTTTTGTGCATTACGGTAAAGTTCGAGAGAGAGAGCTACAGGCAGCTGCCCTGTATGTGTTTATGTTCGTGTGTTTTTGTTTAATTAAATATTACTTTGATGCTTCGTCCGGTTCTCGCCTCCTCTTTTCCCCTTTCCCATCCTCAACCTTGTTACATTGGTGCCGAAACCCGGGAAGGAGGAGGGATGTGCCATAGTAGAGTCCTCGCCACTACCATACACCCCAAAGGAGCAGCCGCGGCCATCCGCTGGGGAACGGAGGAGCACGGCCACCTGAAAGCAGAGGAATGACCGCCGACCACGAGGGGAGGAGGGGCTCCTTACCGACCACCTGCAGCGGTCGGACCACTGCCAGGGGGAGAGGAGACCCCTACCGGCCGCTAAAACGCAGCAGGGTCAAAGAGAAGACCACTGTCTGTGAGCGGGGAGGGGCTCACTGCCGACCGCCTGGAGTGGGAGAACCACTGCCAGGGGCGGAGGAGACCCCTAGCATCCACCAAAACGTGGCGGGGCATTCTGTCCGCCAGGCCAGAGGACTGCCTCCGATCCACCCGGGGAGGTTTTTCCCTCCCCTTGTCTCCCTCCCAGGTCCAAGAAGGCAGGGAACACCTGCCGGCAATGGTCTCAAAAATTGACTTTTATCATATTTGTGGTAAATTTATGTGTAACATCCTGTTATAATTAATTGTAATATATTATATATAATAGTACTATAATTATATAGAGAAACACAAGAGAAAAGTTTCTAGCAATGTAACTGTTGGGCAGGGACATGCAGGCCACAAAGCTTGCAACCACCAAATAAACAATGGCTACACATCCTAAAGCAGTTTAGCAAACACCACTCGGTTCAAACAAGTGTCCATGTGGCCATTCAATACACAAGGGCATGTTTAGAAATGCGAGTGTAAACTTGAATGGGTCTGCCAAAGTCCAGCACTCATTCATCAAGTTACACTCAACATGACCCAAAGCTCCCTGGGCCTCATATTGGATGAAATGTAGGGGTTAAACTATGAAACTCCAGACAACAACCACTAAAACTTTAGCATAGCAACTGTCTTTTCACAGCACAGAGGTCGAGGCAATTCTAAATGTCTTTGTTGGGGCAAATTTTTAAAGATGAATCTGTCAAACCCATAAACAAAAGCAATCCACTAGAGAGCTGGTGATATCATTGCTGTGAATATGCATACATACAGAAAAGGTTTAAATAAGGCTGGGTGGGATTTGTTCATCACACAGGGGAGTCTATGTTTCAGCATGCTGCAGTACGTGGAGCTGGGTTGTTTATACGTTGTGGCGCCTAACTGGAGGGGCTGAACCCCTCTCTCCGAGTGAATGGAAAGGCACCAGATGCCTCCCCCTTCGAGTAAATAGATCTTATCAATGAAAATATTGAGCCCTCCTCCCCACTGCTTTTTTATGAATGGAAATGGTACCTGCCAAAAACTGGGCTTATTCACTTTTACAGCATATGAGGAATATAGCATGGGAAACAGTGCTAATCAAGAAACTATGTTGGCAGCTTAAGATGACTAGGCAACTGTTGATTATTTATTCTGTACTAAATGCAGTTCATATGTCATCAGTCAATGAGTCAGTAGCAAAGCCTATTGAGAAATCTGGGTTTCTGAATTATGACATTACTAACACTGCATTAAAGGGATAGGTCACTATAAAAATAAAAATTATGTAATCATTTACACATCCTCATTTACACATGCCAACATACCCTATAACTGTTGCCCCTATATCTACAGGATATCACTATAAACCCCCTGGGGTCCTTTTACCCCAAGTGTGTGGATCACTGCCTTTTTTTAAAAACTGCATTTTTTATTTTCACACAAATAATTTTGCTCCATCAATATTTATTAAAAATTAATATTTTTACTTTTTCAATCTTGTGACCAGAAAAAGCCAATTTTCCTGAAGGTGTGTCTTTAGCCCCATTGTACCCTATTTCATATAACTTGTCCACTATATTCCAAGTCTTCTGAAGACTTATGATAGCTTTGTGTAGGGGAAACCTGCTATTTAAATCGTTATTTGCTGAAAATGTAGCTTGAAAGTTGTGGTCACCATTCATGTTTATTGCATGAAAAATAACAGCTTGGACATTCCACTACATATACTTGTGTTCCATAGAAGAATTGAAGTCATTTTGGTTTGGGACAACATAAAGGTGAACATGACAACATGACGACTGAATCTTCATTTCAGGGTAAACTATCCCTTTAAAGGGAATTTACAGCTTTATTCAAAGCAAGTATGAATTTCTATCTTCTGTGGAACAAAAAAGGAGATGTTCATAGATTTAAGTAACTACTGTTGACACAGATAGTGGCAAAACAATTAAGCTAAATTATAAATACAATTTAATATATGCTGATATGTTGATTCTAATGCTTGTACAGGACAATATGCCCTCCAGAATGATCATTCTAGTGTGCCTTCATCTGCAGACTGGGCCCTGGTACCTCATCTATAAGAAAGAGCAGTTGTCTCCCTCTAGTGGATAGAACGGTCATCTGCATGTATTTAGGTCACGACGATCACAGTGCGAATCCGCGCATGAAAGCAGTTTGAAACCACCTGTAAATCATACCTCAACACAAGATTGGACGTAACGCTACTTATGCTGAGCTTAAGACGTCATTCGTCACAGTCAGTTGAGTCAAGTGTAGCATGCTGAATATCATTTCCTCATCCACATGAAGAAAAATTACAGTTCTATGGTTAGCTATGTATTTTTTGGTTTAAAATCAGACTCTGCTGTTTATGTTTCTCTGCCAAGAAATGAACAGTTCACTGTCACAATTTCTGTAAATCTCTTTTTCTGTAAACTTGCAATGCCCTGCAAAGGCAAATTACAGTATCTACTCATTTTGTTAAAACTGAGTTATTACTGAAATACGGAAATAACATATATGGGTTTGGCTCAACTATGCTCAAATTCAGAGAGAGAGAGTGAGACTGTTTTATTATCTGCATTTGGATGGACAATCTAAAACTTTGAAGCTACTGTATTTGTCCTGTAGTTACTGTGTTTTGGCTTTGTAGGGCAGTACAGTCTTCAATCAGGATATTCAATACAATTTTAAAGGTGCACTCAGTAATTTATGCATGTCATCTTGGACTTGGTCGTATTGGACCACGCACGGTCGACAGCGTTGCCTTTCAGTGTATACACTTTTTACTGCGAGCGAATATGAATGCGTTCAACGCACGTGTAACGGGAGCCAGCTGGTATGCGATAGCTGTGCGGTATGTGTAAACCTCACTCCCCTGACTTCAAGAGGTTTACTAGCGACTGACACTAGAGGCTGTAGTCTTTAGACTCCTCGTTAGAGCGCACACTTCCCATGCTGGCTGACGCCGGTTTGAATCCCGCTCAGAGCGGGTCAAGCAGGTCCGGTTACACATGCACACACAGTCAGTGGCAGGCGCATGCGCTGACGTCTGATGATGCACACAGACCAGGCATGTCTACGTGTCGAAAAAGTCTGGGTGCAAGAACAGTTCACGCAGACTGTGCTGATGACAAAATTTACGGATGACCGAAGTATACTTTGGCTTTTACACTTACACCTAGGGGCATGGATGCAGCATCATTCAAATAGCAATAGTTTTCACTTACCGAAGCCATTGTAGAAATTCACTATTCAAAGTAAGTCCTGATGAATTTAATCCTTGGGTAAAAGTGTCCAATAACAGGGTGGTTACTGAGATTAAGTGAGTAGAATTTGGCTGGCCATGTGATTCCAACATGGCAGCTACCATGAGGGGACCCTCTACATGTAGATTAAACCAGCTTTTAAAAGGTTACTGATATGACTGGAGTCTTCATCTTATGTGAGTGTTCTTGATTTTATACACATGTTTCAAAATGACTATTCATTTATTTTGGAGTAAAACATTTTTAAAGAGGAAAATATTACTGAGTGCACCTTTAAATTTCTCATTTATTGATTTGAATGTTTCTAAATTACTCATGTTTCTACATGCCAATTCTTGTCATCATCTACTAATTGCCAAGACACTGAGCTGTTTAAAAATTTTAGTAAATCAATCTTGAAGTTCAGTGAGGGCAATCCAAAGTCTATTGATGAAAGATGTTGAAAAGGAGGGAAAGATTGAGACATATAGAAATCAGGAGAGGGAGAGAGCTGTCACAAATTAAAACAGCTGTCAGCTGGGATTGCAGAGGGTCAGAGGTGAAGGAGGAAAACAACAGGGGTGGAGAGAGGAATCTCATAACAACAGGAGAAGACTTATACACATGCATACACACAAACACACTCACTCACACACACACACACACACACACACACACAGAGAAGTCTGGGCCTCTGGAACTCTTTTCAAGAGAGGGTGACAAACACACCTTCAGCATCTTAAGTAATGGTGCACCGATACCGATTCTTAAAGTCTGATACAAATACAAAATACCTAGTGTTACATTATCGTCCTATACCAAGTACTGATGCCAAGTACCGATATACGATGTTTCATGTGAGTGTTTTGTGTGTGTGGTAAAAGGCAAAAAATATGCAAGAATGTGCTCCCAATAGATTTAACTAAATATTGTCGACACAGACAGTGGCGAAACAATTAACCCTTGTGCACCCTTCATTATGGGTTCATTCTTGAGGCCTTTGGGGTCAGATTTGACCCCAAAAAATAACTGTGTAATTTTGTACTGTAATCATGGAATTTTTTTAAACAAATGTAATAACACTGTGACATGGTTCTTTCACTCTCTCAAAGAGGAAGCGGGAGACGGTGAATCAAACTCAAAAGGTATCTTTATTTTCGCTCACTCTAATGTTTTTTTGTACACGCAAATGACGCCCACACACACACACACAAGTGCAGGCTCGGCTCTCTCTCTCCCCTCCGGCGGTCTGGATCGCCCTTTAGCTCACTCTCCGCTCTCACTGCAAACACAAAACAGCTGTTAGAGGTGATTTCCCACAGGTGCCAACCCTTACCGCACTCACTCTCGGCCTCGCTCTCCACAGACGTCGCTCGGCCATGCCCCCATCACCACAAACACTAACTTCACTCATTTAATAACTCTAGAGTTGTGCAGTTTTTCGGGGGGTTGTGGTATTTTTTCTTCTTTCTCTCTAAGTTACTAAACTACACTATTTTCATATAAAATAAGAAAATTTTATGTCACATTCCCTTCAGTGAAGATCTACGTTTCTCAATTTAATTCAGGGAGAAAATATGAAAAAGGTGTCACGCATTAGAGGCAGATTGCTTTCATCTGCTGAATTTTTTTTATTTTTTATTAATATGACCTGAAATTATACAATTATAACAAGTAGATTGCTGCAGAGGTCCACTCATTTGCCTGGTTGTAGCAAACAGATTTTTTTTAGATCTTATCACAAGTTCTGCATTTGGATATATATTTAGACATTATCAAAGACATTAAAAAAATCACTATTTTTGTCAAAGTTTTTTTTTTTGGTTTGAGGTTTTTTGAAGTGTCAGTTTTTGCAATGATGCCACATTATGATTACAAACCATGGTGTTACAAAGAGTACAGTTTTTGTTACCTTTACATTTCAAACATTCCAATTCAATAAATCAACAGAATAAATTAATAACAAATGTCAATAATACCAACAGCAATAAACAGAAATCAGAATCAGAATGAGCTTTATTGCCAAGTATGCTTACACATACAAGGAATTTGTCTTGGTGCAGAAGCTTCCAGTGCACAAACAATACAACAACAAGACAGAGATAATAAAAAATAGAATAAAAATGAAAAGTGAATAGAAAATCTAAGTATATATAGAAATACACAATAGGACAATATATATATACACACTGGTGGCCAAAAGTTTGGAATAATGTACAGATTTTGCTCTTAGGGAAAGAAATTGGTACTTTTATTCATCAAAGTGCCATTCAACTGATCACAATGTATAGTCAGGACATTAATAACATGAAAAATTACTATTACAATTTGAAAAAAAAATCAGAACTTCTTAAACTACTTCAATGAGTTCTCATCAAAAAATCCTCCACGTGCAGCAATGACAGCTTTGCAGATCCTTGGCATTCTAGCTGTCAGTTTGTCCAAATACTCAGGTGACATTTCACCCCACACTTCCTGTAGCACTTGCCATAGATGTGGCTGTCTTGTCGGGCACTTATCAAGCACCTTACAGTCTAACTGATCCCACAAAAGCTCAATGGGGTTAAGATCCATAACACCCTTTTCCAATTATCTGTTGTCCAATGTCTGTGTTTCTTTGCCCACTCTGACCTTTTTTTTTTGATTTTCTGTTTCAAAAGTGGCTTTTTCTTTGCAATTCTTCCCATAAGGCCTTCACCCCTGAGCCTTCTCTTTACTGTTGTACATGAAACTGGTGTTGAGCAATTAGAATTCAAAGAAGCTGAGGATATGTGAGGTGTCTATTTCTCAAACTAGAGACTCTGATGTACTTATCCTCTTGTTTAGTTGTACATCTGGCCTTCCACATCTCTTTCTGTCCTTGTTAGAGCCAGTTGTCCTTTGTCTTTTAAAACTGAAGTGTACACCTTTGTATGAAATCTTCAGTTTTTTTGGCAATTTCAAGCATTGTATAGCCTTCACTCCTCAAAACAATGATTGACTGATGAGTTTCTAGAGAAAGCTGTTTCTTTTTTGCCATTTTTGATGTAAAATTGACCTTAAGACATGCCAGTCTATTGCATGCTGTGGCAACTCAAAAACAAACACAAAGACAATGTTAAGCTTCATTTAACGAACCAAATATCTTTCAACAGTGTTTGACATTCTAGTACCAAATTAGCAATTTAGCATGATTCCTCATGGATAAGGTGTTGGAGTGATGGCTGCTGGAAATGGGGCCTGGCTAGATTTGATAAAAAATTACTTTTTACAAATAGTGATGGTGCTGTTTTTTTACATCAGTAATGTCCTGACTATACTTTGTGATCAGCTGAAATTTCCAATTTCCTTCCGAAACAGAAAATCTGTACATTATTTTAAACTTTTGACCGCCAGTGTGTGTGTGTATGTATGTGTGTGTGTGTGTGTATATGTATATATATATATATATATATATATATATATATATATATATATATATATATATATATATATATATATATATATATATACGTATGTACAAATACAAATCTGTTATATACAGATAGTGCAAGGGAATGTAATGGCAGAAGAGGTAGGATATGTTGAATAAATAAAAATAGACTAAGCTGTGTATTGCACATAATTATTGCTCAATGGGGCAGTATTAACTGTTCATGAGATGGATAGCCTGAGGGAAAAAACTGTTCTTGTGCCTGACGGATCTGGTGCTCAGTGCTCTGTTGTGCCAGCCAGAAGGCAACAGTTCAAAAAGATAGTGGGCTGGGTGAGTGGGGTCCAGAGTGATTTTTCCAGCCCTTTTCCTCACTCTGGAAGTGTACAGTTCTTGAAGGGAAGGCAGGGGGCAACCAATAATCCTCTCAGCAGTCCGAACTATCCTTTGTAGTCTTCTGATGTCCGATTTCATAGCTGAACCAAACCAGACAGTTACTGAAGTGCAGAGGACAGACTCAATGACTGCTGAGTAGAACTGTATCAGCAGCACCTGTGGCAGGTTGAACTTCCTCAACTGGTGAAGGAAGTTAATATGGGTCAATGTGGGTCTCCCACTTCAGGTCCTGAGAGATGGTAGAGCCCAGGAACCTGAATGACTCCACTGCTGCCACAGTGCTGTTCAGAATGGTGAGCGGGGTCAATGTTAGGGTATTCCACCTAAAGTCCACTATCATCTCCACTGTTTTGAGCGTGTTCAGCTCCAGGTTGTTTTGACTGCACCAGACAGCCAGTTGTTCAACTTCCCTTCTGTATGCAGACTCATCATCATCCTGGATGAGGCCAATGACAGTAGTGGCGTCTGCAAACTTCAGAAGCTTGACAGAGGGGTCCTTGGCAGTGCTGTCATTTGTGTACAGGGAGCGGACTAGTGGGGAGAGCACACATCCCTGGGGGGCACCAGTGCTGATTGTACAGGTGCTGGAAGTGAATTTCCCAGTCTCACTAACTGCTACCTATCTGTCAGAAAGCTGGTGATCCACTGACAGATAGAGGTGGGAACAGAGAGTTGGTTTAATTTAGTCCAGAGAATAACTGGGATTATGTTGTTGAAAGCCGAACTGAAGTCCACAAAAAGGATTATGGATCCCTGGTCTGTCCAGATGTTGCTGGATATGATGCAATCCCATGTTAACTGCATCATCCACAGACCTGTTTGCTCGATAAACAAACTATAGAGGATCCAGAAAGGGTCCAGTGATGTTCTTCAGGTGGGCCAACACCAGTCTCTCAAATGACTTCATGACCACAGATGGGTCTGTTGTCATTAAGTCCTGTGATTTTGGGTTTCTTTGGGACAGGGATGATGGTGGAGCATTTAAAGCAGCAGGGAACTTCACACTCCTCCAATAATCTGTTGGAGATCTGTGTGAAGATGGGGGCCAGCTGGTCAGCACAGGATTTTAAACAAGTGGGTGAAACACCGTCTGGGCCCTGTGCTTTCCTTGTCTTTTGTTTCCAGAATATCCAGCACACATCCTCTTCACAGATCTTAAGTGCAGGTTAAGTAGCAGGAGGGGGAGGAGGGTAGTTACAGGAGGTGTTTATGTTTGTATGAAGTGAAGGTCAGAGTGGGTGTGGGGTGTGAGACAGGGCTTTTCAAATCTACAGTAAAACACATTCAGGTCGTCTGCCAGTTGTTGATGCCCTACATTGTTGGGGGATGGTGTCTTGTAGGTAGTAATGTCTTTCAGGCCTCTCCACACTGAAGCAGGGTCATTAGCTGAAAACTTGTTTTTCAGCTTCTCAGAGTAGCTTCTTTTAGCCACTCTAATCTCTTTAGTCATTGTGTTTCTGGCCTGATTTTACAAGATTCTATCCCCACTTCTGTAAGCATCCTCTTTGACAAAGCTTTCTGAGTTTAGCTGTAAACCATGGTTTGTTATTTTTGAACATTAAATAAGTCCTAGTAGGAATGCACATATCCTCACAGAAACTGATACATGATGTCACAGTATCTGTGAGCTCGTCCAGATTGGTATCTGCAGCTTCAAAAACACTCCAATCAGTGCAGTCAAAGTAGGCTTGTAGTTCCAGCTCTGCTTCATTTTTCCATCTTTTTACAGTCTTTTCTACAGGTTTAGCTGATTTAAGTTTCTGCCTGTAAGTCAGAAGAAGATGAACCAGACAGTGATCAGAGAGTCCCAAAGCTGCTCTTGGGACAGAGCGATATGCATCCTTTAATGTTGTGTAGCAGTGATCCAGAATATTTCTGTCTCTGGTGGGGCATGTAAAGCTCTGTCTGTATTTTGGCAGTTCACGGGTGAGATTGGCTCTGTTAAAATCACCGAGAATGATAATAAGTGAGTCCAGGTATTGTTGTTCCGTGTCTGTGATCTGATCAGCAAGCTGTTGCAGCACTGCACTCACACACGCTTGTGGAGAAATATAAACACTCCTGCGGCGAGTAGAAAGGCTTACAGTTGATAAAGAGCGCTTCCAAATTAGGACACCACATCTTCTTTAACGTTGTTACATCTGTACTCCAACTTTCATTAATGTAAAAGCATGTTCCACCACCTCTCGTTTTCCCTGATAACTCCCCAATGAGATCCACTCTGAACAGCTGGAAGACCAGCAGATGTAACACGCTGTCCGGAATGGCTTCACTCAGCCAGGTTTCTCTGAAGCACAAGGCAGCAGAGTTTGAAAAGTCCTTGTTTGTATGGGTAAGGAGATGAAGTTCGTCTGTTCTGTTAGGAAGAGAGCGGAGATTCGCTAGATGAATACTCGGCAGCACTGTTCGAAAGCCGCGCTGACGGAGCTTGACCAGTGTGCCGGCTCGCTTCCCTCGCTTGCGTCTCATAACGCGCTTGTACAACACAGCTGCACCTCCGACTAAAATGTCCAGCAAAACATCAGAATAGTAAAAAAAAAAAAAAAAAACAGGAAAAGATTGTCTGGTATGTGTGTAAAAAATTACAAAACCCAAGACAAACAAACAAAAACAACAAAAGAAATGGAGAGCTCCACACCGATGCTGCCATCCGCGGCACCATCTCGACTTAAAGAAAATGAACATAAGACTTAGAATATACATTTTGCTCCCACCCCTAAGTGTAAACTTTCTCACAGTGGAAAAAATCAACTGTCTAAAACTCAGCCTTTGATCTGTGTGTGTGTGTGTGGGCAGGTTTAAGTGGTTTACAAGTACTTTTTTTTAGGTTACAAACTGGTAATTACAAGGGTATTATGCTATAAGTGTGGTTTATGAGGACATTTCTAGTGTCCCCATAATTCAAATAACTTAAAAAAAAAATACTAAACGATGTTTTTTTGAAAATGTAAAAATGCAGAACGTTTTTTGTGAGGGTTAGGTTTAGAGGTAGGGTTAGGGGATAGAATCTATAGTTCGTACAGGATAAAAATAATTATGTCTATGGAGAGTCCTCATAATGATAGCTGCACCAACGTGTGTCTGTGTGTGCATGTTGGTGTGCGTGCATGTGTGTAAGCATGCTTGGTGTGTGCTAAGTATATTATTGTCTCACCCTTTCAATTGTTTGTGTGTGTGTCTGTTCTGGATGTGTTATGGTCTCACCCTTTCATTTCTGTGTGTGTTCTGCTTTGTGGCTGACAAATTTGACAAATTCTAAAAGAAATGCTCTCTTTTATAGTCTCAACTTTTCATTCCTGTGTGCGTGTGTGTGTGTGTGTGTGTGTGTGTGTGTGTCAAGTCATTTTTATTTGTATAGCGCCTTTCACAACACACATAGTTTCAAAGCAGCTTTACAGAAAATCATACATTAACAGAGTAATTAAATAAAAATTGTACTTAGAAACCCAGTGAGCAAGCCGAAGGTGACTGTGGCAAGGAACACAAAACTCCATAAGATGTTGGTTAATGGAGAAAAATAAACTTGGGAGAAACCAAGCTCAATGTGGGGCCAGTTCCCCTCTGGCTTAACAGCATGAATATAATGCCAATATTACTTAATTATGTGTAGTGCAAGTCATGGTTTAAAATTATTAGACTAAGTACGTGTTAAGGGTCAGTGTTTAAACAAAGATTTTGTAAGAACTATAAATAATGACTAATGTCTTTAAAGTTCATCCTGGATTAACTGCAGAATTTCACATAGATGCATTGTCCTTTGTTAGTTGGCTGATGAAGGGTTTTGTTGGCAATTAATTGATAGTCTATGTATTCCATTATAAGAGTGTAGTCCATCAATAGACCAAGGTGATGCAGACAGAGATCAGTGAGGTGCATCACAATTCAACCAGCTGTTAATTTCGGTGAGGTCTATCCTAAATCCAAGGTTCAGGCAATGGCATATGATGTATCCCATGATGTATATAACATTGGAGTCCAACACGAAGCAGGAATGGAGCTGGATCCAGACGGTTCTGGTGACCTCAGGATAGGAGTCCCGAGGTTGAGACATGGATACAAATAGAATAATATTAGCATAGATGCCATTCAGTTTATTGCAGATTTATAGATCATGATCAATATTTCTTGTTTTTGGTTCTGGCAGACCTAACTAAAGACCTAATTGTGAGTTGAAGGATAAATTAGGTGTATGCCTGGCTAAATAGATGATCTTTAGTATAGACTTAAACTGAGTGAGTGTGTCTGCATCTCGAATAGTGTTAGGAAGACTATTCCATAGTTTACCTTCTTTTGTGGATTTTGATATTCTAGGAACTATTAACAGGCCAGAATTTTGCGATCGTAATGGACGTGATGGAATATAGCGTGAAAGAAGGTCACTTAAGTACTGTGGGGCTAGACCATTCAAAGCTTTGTAAGTAGTTAACAGAATTTTAAAATGAATACGAAATTTATCAGGTAGCCAATGTAACGACGATAAAATTGGGCTAATATGATCATATTTCTTGGTTCTAGTCAGCACTCTGGCTGCTGCATTTTGAACCAATTGAAGTTTATTTATTGATCTTGCTGGACATCCTCCCAGTAATGCATTACAATAATCTAGTCTTGAGGTCATGAACGCATGAATTAGTTTTTCAGCATCAGCAACAGAGAGCATGTGTCGTAATTTAGCAATATTTCTTAGGTGGAAGAATGCTGTTCTACAAACATTGGTAATTTGATTTTCAAAGGACAGATTGGTATCAAATATAACACCTAAGATCTTTGCTGTTGAAGACAATGTAACAGTACATCCATTGAGAGTCAAATTATATTTTAGCAGCTTGTTTTTAGAGGTTTTTGGTCCAATAATTAGTACCTCTGTTTTGCCGGAATTGAGTAGGAAATTTCTGGCCATACAATCATTGATTTCATTGATACACTTTGCTAATTTGGAGAATTGTGAAATGTAGTCAGGTTTTGAAGAAATATAAAGTTGGGTATCATTGGCAAAACAGTGGAAACTTATTCCACGATTCCTGATAATATCTCCCAGGGGAAGCACATACAAGGAGAAAAGCAGAGGTCCTAAAACTGATCCCTGTGGCACTCCATACTTAACTTTTGTTTGGTTTGACAATTCCTCATTTACAGTACATAGATAAAGTGGTAGCGGCCTGCTAAATAGGACCTAAACCATGCTAATGCAAGTCCACAAATGCCAACATAATTCTCTAGCCTATTCAAGAGAATGTCGTGATCTATTGTGTCGAAGGCAGCACTAAGATCTAAAAGCACTAGAAGTGAAATGCAGCTGCAATCAGATGATAAGAGCAAGTCATTTGTAACTCTGATAAGTGCAGTCTCTGTACTGTGATGGGGCCTAAATCCTGACTGAAATTGTTCATATATACTATTTCTCTGTAGAAATGAACAGTTGGAAGGACACTACCTTTTCTAGTATTTTCGACATAAGCTGGAGATTTGAAATCGGTCTATAATTAGCCAGTTCTCCAGGATCAAGTTGTGGCTTCTTAATAAGCGATTTGATAACTGCCATTTTAAAGTTTCTTAGGACATGTCCTAAGGATAGCGAGGAGTTAATAATATTATGAAGAGGTTCAGAGATTACAGGGAATACCTCTTTTAAGAACTTAATTGGTATTGGATCTAACATACATGTTGTGGCTTTTGTTGTTTCGATACGTTTTGTTAGCTCTGCATGACCTATGACAGCGAAGGATTGAAGTTGCACGTGAGGAAAATTATGAGACACTGTTTCATGAGGTACTGTGACAGATGATTGCATAATTCCAATTTTATTTCTGATTATTTCAATTTTATCAGTAAAGAAATTCATGAAGTCATTACTATTGAGCTGCAACGGAATATCTGGTTCAGTTGAGGCTTTATTCCTAACCAATTTAGCCACAGTACTGAATAAACACCTAGGATTGTTGTGGTTATTTTCTATAAGTTTGCTAAAATATGCTGACCTGGCAGCTTTTAGTGCCTGTCTGTAGCTACAGACACTATCCTTCCATGCACTGTGAAATACCTCTAATTTTGTATT
This sequence comes from Myxocyprinus asiaticus, assembly GCF_019703515.2. Taxonomy (NCBI): domain Eukaryota; kingdom Metazoa; phylum Chordata; class Actinopteri; order Cypriniformes; family Catostomidae; genus Myxocyprinus; species Myxocyprinus asiaticus. Next base: position 13,754,288 of record NC_059383.1, read on the forward strand.
CTTCCACTTGTGCTCCATTTTCAAAGCTGAGTGTGCTTGATCACATGAGTGTGATCATTGTACCATGGTGTGAGGCTTTTTTCTTTAATTTTCTTCAGACGACACTATCAAGAGTGCTAGAGAAGACTGTATTTATATTTTCTGTTATTTCATCAAGTTCTTCTAGACTTTGGGGCTTATTGAGTATGTGAGACAATTCTGGAAGATTATTAGTGAAGCTATCTCTAGTGGTCGAAAGAAAAGTTCTAACTGAACGATAGCGTGGTGTAGACTGAGTAACATTAGCTGATCACAGCATACAAGAGACAAAGTAATGATCTGAGATGTCATCGCACTGCGGCAGAATTTCTATAGTATCAACATCAACTCCATATGACAGAATTAAATCTAGCGTATGATTATGGTGATGAGTTGGTCCTGTCACATTTCGTCTGACTCCAAGAGAGTTCAGAATATCGATAAATGCTAATCCCAATGTGTCATTTTCATTATCTATGTGAATGTTGAAGTCACCAACATTTAAAGCTCTAGCTACAGTAACTACAAGATCCGATAAAAAATTAGCAAATTCACCTAGGAATAAGGCCTGGGTGATCAAAATACTGTAGCAAGGGCAAAAGATGACAGAGTTTTTTATTTATATTTGACGGTGTCACATTAAGCATTATTAGTTCAAAAGACTTAAACTTATATCCTGTCCTCTGAGTAACACCAAAACTTCACTGTAAATTGTAGCAACACCTCCTCCTCGACACTTTAGATGAGGCTCATGTTTATAACAATAACTTGGTGGAGTAGATTCATTTAAGCCAGGTTTCGGTCAAACAGAGCACATCCAAACTATGATCTGTAATAATTTCATTTACAATTAGTGCTTTGGTAGAAAGAGATCTAATGTTTAGTAGCCCTACCTTCGTATGATGTTTATCTTTAATTTTTTTTTTTTTTTTTGCAAGTTTGACATTAATCAGATTTTTTTCTAAATGATTTAGTGAGAGTTTTGTGTTTGGTAGTTCGGGGAACAAACACAGTCTCTATGTGATATCTAGGTGATACAGTCTTTATGTGTTGTGGTTTATGTGACCTGTGTGACATCTCAAGGCAGCTAGCAGACGTTCGGATTAACCAGTTTGTCTGCTTCCTGACCTGGGCCCCAGTTAGTCAAATACTGTGATTATTATGACTATGAGCCAAATTATTAGAGAGGAGAGTGGCACCTTCCCTGGAGGGATGGAGTCCGTCTCTCTTTAGCAAGTCAGGTCTACCCCAAAAACTCTTCCAATTGTCTATAAATCCTATGCTATTCTTCGGACATCACTCAGACATCCAGCCATTCAGTGACACTAATCTACTATAAACCTTATCACCACGATGAGCAGGGAGGGGCCAGAGCATATTACAGTGTCTGACATCGTTTTTGCAAGTTCACACACCTCTTTAACATTATCTCTAGTGACCTCCGACTGGCAAAGCCGGACATCATTAGTGCCGACATGAATAACAATTTTAGAAAATCTACGTTTAGCATTAGCCAGCACTTGTAAATTTGATCTGATGTCAGATGCTCGAGCCCCGGAAATGCATTTAACAATAGTGGCTGGAGTCTCTATTTCCACGTTCCTTACAATAGAATCACCAATTATTAGGGCTCTTTCAACATGATTCTCAGTGGGTGCATCACTGAGTGGGGAGAATCGATTGGAAACCCTAACAGGAAAGGGAGAGTGGTGTCGCTTTGCTGAGCAAGTATGCCGCCGAGACGTCACACAAATGCCCTGCTGCCGGGGCTCTAGAGCCAGAACCAAAGTGTGTATGTAGCTTGTACTACCCGCATCTGAAACAGTATCTACCGGCTTCTCTTTCTCACTGACCTCCACTAGCGTTCGGATGCGTGTTTCTAACTCATTAACCTTCTCCGTCAGCCTGACTAATTCCTTACATTTATCACATGTGAATCCCTCACTGCTGACGGAAGAAGCTTTAGTAAACATGTGAAATGCAATGCCGGAAGATTTGAGATTGATGTGAATCCCTCACGCAATTGTTTGTTGTTATGATTGTTCTTGATAAGCAGTGCTTTGAGATCGATGCAATAATCCGTGTAACACAGAGGAGAAAAAAGTGTGCGTGCTGTAAAATGAGCACAGTTTAATCTTGATAAAAATAGAAAGCGGATACATGCCGAAAAACGGGGGGGGGGGGGGGGCGACCTGATGCGTGCTGAAAAATGGCAGATGTTAAGGATTAAAATCTGAAAACAGATAGATAAGCAATGCTAAAAAAGCTAGCAGGCAACAAACACAGACTCGAGCTAGGCTCCAGCAGCAACAGGTAAAATACACACAGATGAAACAGTAGAAAAGCAGAAAAACACGTGGTAAAATGACTAAGGATAAAATGGTGAACATATGAGAATAACAATAAGCAATGCTAAGCAGGCTAGCAGGCTACAAACACTCATGCAGCGTGCGAGCGTGCGCGAGTGTGTGTGTTCTCTGTTCTGGATGTGTTATGGTCTCACCCCTTAATTTCTGTGTGTTCTGCATTGTGGCTGATTTTATTTGACAAATTCTTTAAGAAATACTCTCTTTTATAGTCTCACCTTTTCATTCCTGTGTGTGTGTGTGTGTGTTCTCCGTTCTGGATGTGTTATGGTCTTACCCCTTCATTTCTCTCTGTGTGTGTTCTGCATTGTGGCTGATTTATTAATTTTATGTGACAAATATTTTTTTTTAAATGCTCGTTTTATCCTCTCACCCATTCATTTCCTGTGTGGGGTCAAATTTGACCCCGAACATCACAAGTGAGTTTTTTTTTTTTGTTTGTTTGTTTGTTTGTTTGTTTGTTTTTCACACAACCTCAGTCCAGCCCAATTTGTGTGTGTATGGATAGCAAATGTAGGAAAAGTCACCAAATCGCATGCCACTGAGATGAAGGAAACCATGTTTTTAAAGGAAGCAAAGTTCAAAAGAGGTAATTTTTTACATCAAAGCTACATAAGGGTTAAACAAAATCTATCAAATTTAATAAATGTTGGTTTTAATGGTTAGAACCACAAGATTGCAAGTCCACATCAAGTGCACCATTTCGGATCGGGCCCAGGGATGTCGAGTTCTTGTACTCTTTTGTTGGGTTGTGTTGCCCTCTGCCAGCATTATTTGTAACTACATTTGATCCGTTTTAATCTTGTAGGCCTATAATTAAAGTACTTCACCAATAATTATTACATGAATGTTGCTTTGTTTAATAATATTATTCCTTAAAATTATCTAATAATATACTGATTTCTTTTCCAAAATCAGTTCCCGAATTAGCATTCTCCTGTATATTTCAGAGGAAACTGGTTTGTTTAACAGCATTTACATGCACCAAAGTGTAAATTCTAGCAAAAGTAATCTTTTTATTTTTATGAGAAACTAAATGAGCCTGCAAACTAACCAACGAAGGTCTGTAACCTAATCAGCAATAGACAAGCTTCACAGAGCGATTGTTGAAGGGTAATAGGTCAAGACAAAAAAACTGACCACTAGAGGGCGTAAAAAAAAAGAGAAAAAAAAAGAAAGAAAAAAAGAAAAAAAAGAAGGAAAGAAAATAACACACTTCCATCAAGTTGTACTGAGTAATATTTAACTAAATAAAAAGAAACAAATATTAAATATTTAAAGTTTTATTAATTGAATTTAGTAATTTTGTTAAAAATTACACAATTCAATTTGATGGAATTTTGTTATGAAATTAAAATGCATAAATCTTAAAAACAGGCTAAAATATATTTTCTGAGTGTAAAAAAAGAACGAAGTATTTACTTTGAGCTTGAAAACCACTTATTGTAAGTACTTAAAGGAATATTCCAGGTTCAATAGAAGTTAAGGATGCTGTAAGCGATTTTAGCGTTCTGACGCTTTCACGTGACTGGGCCTTTAAATTAGCCACATTTTTTACATTCTTTTCCATGAAAAAATCGCTTACAACATCTTTAAGCTCAACTGACAGCATTTGTAGCATAATATGGATTACCACAAAAATGAATTTCGACTCATTCCTCCTTTTCTTTAAAAAAAAAAGCAAAAATCTGGGATACAATGAGGCACTTAATGGAAGTACATGCGGACCAATTTTTTATGCTAACGTTTCAAAAATATAGCCACAAGACATAAACAATATGCTTGTCAACATGATTTTAGAGTGATAAAAACACGTACTAACCTTTTCTGTGTAAAGTTATAGCCAATTTTACAACTTCATTGCCATGACTATGTAATGTCAACAAAACCTAAAATCCTAAAACGACTGTAAAAATGTTGATATAAACCACTTTACAGCTCAAATAATACATACATTTTAACAGAAGAATTCAATTGCTTTTATAAAATGATATGCTTCACATTTCTGCTTTCAAACTCTAAAATAATTGGCCACGTTCACTTCCAGTTTAAGTGCCTCACTGTGACCTCCAAAGGAGAGACAAGTCGAAATAAATTTTTGTGGAAATCAACATGCTGTCGATTGAGCTTAACTTGTATTTAACCCGGAACATTCCTTTAATTACCAGGGGGCTATTAATTCATATAATCTAATACACACAGTATTTGGGAAATAAATATTCTCAGAAAGCACACGTTTTAGATCTTTTCATCTGGAAAGCTTTGCAATCTAATAAACATCAGCTAAACATCTTAAAAAGATCAGATTTATAAACATTCTTATTCAAACGTCTCAGAGACATCTGCTGAATGTCTTATTAACATCCAAGAGTCAACGGCTTACAGACGTATTGCAGATGAGCGAACAACCTAAAAAAACATGTCTTCCAGATGTAAACAAACACATCAAATAGACGTCTGGGTGATGTACGTGTGCTATCAGGGATTACTCCTCTCTCTTTAAAACGACAGAGACAGATTATTAAGAATATATATTGGTTAAAAAAAACTCATTTTAGTGAGGTTGTGAAACTGTACTGCTGTAGATGTTGTGTTTTGTCGTCAGTCAGGTGAGGCGCTGTTTAGGCGGACTGGAAAGAAGCAGCAGGCCCACATACACACACAGCGGGCGCTACTGTTGAAACACTTTCTCTCAGCTCATCGCCAATTTGTACATCTTTCGCAAATTTCCTTCTGTGGTACCAGAGGAAAACGTGTTTAACGACGTCCCAAACGACATTATGACACTTCCCTTGCTCTAAACACGCCCTACCCCCCAAAAAATAGACCTCACGGGACTGTTCCTGTAAAATGTTTAGAGTAATGCAGAATAGTGAACAGACGTGTTGCCAAGCACCAGAGGCTGGTCGTTTAAAGAAACGAGACGAAAAGCCGTCGGTGTTTGCATCTGTTCGTCGCATTAAAGCGCTCCAGTGTCACGGTCTCACGACATTAAACTCTGGCACTAATCGTTGAATGCTGATAGAGATGGTGTCGGTCTCCATTTTCCCTTCAGAAGAAGAAGAAGAAAAAAAACGGCCTAGGAGAAGAAAACAAACGCGTCATTTAAATGCTGACACGTCAAAAGCTCTCATGGATCAACGCATCTCCGAGTTATCGTCATTTCCACCATATTTCAGATGTGAATGAATGAAACGGATGATTGCGTTGTTATGTTGCCTGCGCTATCTGTGCGCACTATTACACAAAATCCTGCTAGTGTACATAAATATACAGCGCTATTACAATATTTATAGCGCAGCACTGCTTATAGACCGGACGCATGTGTCTCAGTCTTCACAGGGACTGTTATTTTAGTAACTCCAATGTGAAAATATGTCGTTGAAAAATGAGACAAAACTTCTTGAATGTATAAAGCCGTGCTTCAAAACGAAATTTAACACTTTGTGGCCTGTGCCAGCACCACACAAGCGACTCCATCTTGAATGGTCAGAAAGACAGTTGAACTTGAGTATCGTCGATACGGAACCGAGTGTTTATCGGTTTGAGTTTAGGATAGTCACTCATAACTGTCATTGGATTCAAGAATAAAACAGATATACAAAATCACTTAAGGGTAGTGATGATGTCATCTCATTGCAAGTGCACGTTGCATTTTCTTGCAAGTGAGTGGAAAAATATTAATAGGACACCTAATGTGGTAGAGGCGAGTTTTAAACACGCATTTGAGCGTTTAATTGTCATGCATAATTGTATTTTGGGATAAAGTGAGGCACATGAGTTGAGGAGAGCTCCTCTCACAGGGGGTTGGGTTGCCTTGCCGATTGGCTGCTGTTCATAGACACTGTTCATACAGTCACGGGCTTGAAACAGAACCAGGGGCAGGTCGACAGCAAGGAAACCATAATCATTGAGAATGAAAAGTACATGGTCTGTATCGTAACCCAGAGGTTCGTTGTCACGCAGACATCGCGCGCCGGATGGGTCTCTCTCTCTGTGTGAGTGTTATAATGCATGTGCATTTGATCTATTTTTTGTTTTGTTTTGTTTTGTTTTTTGTGGAAGGGGTAGAGTGATGATGGCATGAATATCTTCTCAGGTTCTCTGGCCTACTGCTGCAGCCGCGGCTGGGATTTTCTTGATCCACTTTCACAATTTGGGGGAAAAGGTCATTTCGCGCGCACAAACGACGAGTTTTCCATATGAATGACACTGGCCAGCATGCAAATGGTAAGATCCCATCGGTGTTTCCCAATTTTTTTTTTTTTTTTTTCAATTTTATTGGTTTAAAATGAACGAAATTTAAAGCAGGGGTCTGGTTTAACTCTGTGAACTCTGTACTGATGTGTGTTCACGCGAGAGACATCATTATGATCATAAATTTTAATGACCATCACAAGCACGCGGGTGTTTTTCTTATTTGAGTGAGCACAGCGGTGCCAGTTTTGCAGCATGCATCACAACTATATCACATCATGTTGTACTTCATGTGAAATGTGCCAGTCTCTGGAGTAAGGTCTATGTCATATCCCTGCGCCTGTTGTGGGGTATGCACGAAATTGCATACTACCTTACTACACCTACTAGGAATGTAGAATGCAGTACGTTATAGAGCGCAACAGTGCCCGCCCACTTTTTCAGCCATCTGGGTTCTGGAAGTATTTAACCCATTCATAATTTTTTCCATAGGCTTTTCACAAAATCCTTCATGACAGAGTTTTAAGCCACGAACAAAACCAACAAGCTCTGAGGTGAATCACAACATTACAAACTTTATTTTAAAGCCAAAAAAGGTATTTGGAAATTCGACAATAAGACAAAGGTACAAGACTGTGTACTTACCATCTTTCACGAGGGCACAAGCTAAAATTCCATTGAGCATTGCGAATGATGTAATAGAATATGAAGCAATAGAAATACATACAACTATTGATGTTAGGTTGTCGATTATAATAATAGAAACTATATAGTTTTCATTTATTCAAAATATCCAGATATTTACAAACATATAAGTAGTTTGAGGGTGAAGGGAGACCAACTCGATTGCACCAGTCACAGTGTGTCATGCTCCTGGGCTTGTTTCGTGGGCTTGGTTGGCCACGGTTCTCTGATTGGTGGATCTTTCTCTGCAGGATCATGGGTGATATAGTTGTTCACCAGAAACTCAGCTATCAAACATGATTTTTAAACAATGAAGTTGAAATAACACAGACTGGTGGCTTCAGTGGAAGCATATACCATTGATGAACAACCTCTGAGCTCATGGTAGGTCTGTCTTTAAATGTTTATAATTTATCATAGAAAATCAATTAGTCTATGGAAAAAATGAAAGGGATTTTTTTACTTCCGGAACCAGACTGTTGTACTCTATTATTCTGTTACAAACATAACCAAGGACAAGGCAGCACACCAGTTGGTTATAGAATTGTTATTCATAATTTGATGTTTTACACACAAATAGAGGACCCTTAAAGTGATCTAACACTGACATTGTTATATGAAAGTACTTAAGTGTGATGTATAAGATGAGTTTAAAAAGTTTCTATGTTTTTTTTTTTTTTTTCAGATAACGGAGCAATGATCGTATCATTTATCCCCATGAGCTGACTCTCTGGAGGTTGCTTTACCTGTCCACAGGTGCCTGATACACTCGAAAATACTGTATCAACACATCAAACATATGGAAAACATTACCCATCAGAAAAAAGATGCCTGATTTTGACGTTGCCTTACCTGTTTCATTAGTCTATAGGGCTCAAATCCCACTTGTAGTCCCTTGTTAAGCCTTGGGGATCTGACCCTTTGGAACCTGAACCTGCCTTTGCCTGACAGGGACCCACAATGCTTACAAAACAATGTGCACAAAGGGTATTCTGTGCATGGTAGCCAGATTGCGTTAGCTGAGATAACTGTCTCACGGTGGTGCCATACCAAAATGGACACAGCTCTGACTGATGGTAGAGCTGACAATGACAGCTGCACTTCTCCACCCAGTCCTGATTTTAGTCTGGACTCATCCAGTCCCTTTGCAAATGGACTGCACTTTGAGTCAATTTTGTTCGAAGATGAGGACGAGGATGAAGTTGTGGACACAGAGACAGTGTCTCTGTTGGAAAGCACCTTGTGCAGTTCAAGAGGAGAAGATACAACAAATACAAATTTAAAGACAAAATTAGATATCAAACCTTGTCCGACTAGAGGCAAATTCTCAAAGGCTTGCGCATCCCTGGGCCAAGAAGTCGTCTTTGAAGACAAGTCAAAAAGTGATTGTGGCCTTTCTTCTCTTGTGAGCAGTCCTGCTGGGATTGTTATGGCAAGTTCTGAATCTGTCCCTCCTACCCCAACTCTTAAAAATACACCACTATTATTAAATTTCTCACAATATAATATAAGTGCCATCAAACTATAAATTATTATTATTTTTTTTAATCTGCTGATTTATCAGTTATGGAGCTGATCATCATTATGAGAGTTTGGGCACTGATTTCAGGCAGTACAATTTCATGTAAAGTTGACTACGTTCACACAATCAACATTTGGAATTGACAACTGTGTTTATTAAATTGTCCTGTACTGTACATTCACCTGCATTTCAGGACATTAACAGTGCTTTCATCATTTCAAGATATAGTTTGTGGTCAACAACTCCAGTTCAGTTTTTTTCATGTATTCCCTCCTCTGCCAAACACTCCACAGGAGTCATAAACCTGAGAGAGGTTAACAGTCCTAACATTAGTGATGGAGAGCAAGAAAATAAACTGTGAAGCATGCACTCTCAAATTTTGTTTGTGACTCCTGTTAATGTAAGGTAGACACTTCAGTAGCTGGGTGTCCATACACATATATTTATGCACATTTTGGGATATTGCTTAAAAACTGCTTGATGGAAACACCAAGTTTTAAAAAAAAATCTTCAAAATGTGCCTTAAAAAATGTATACTACTTGAGGTAGATAATTTTTTATTTGATAAGAAGAAATGTGCATAAACTATGATAAAAACACATTTACTGTATAAACTCCTATTGAATTGATTAGGAATACAAAAAAAGTCATGTGAGTGAATAACTCGTTTATAACTGGACTAACCAGCTGGCCAATCATCACATCTGAAATGTTGCTCTGGTCATCCTGTAATAACAGTGTCCAGAAAATCCAAAACCAGCAAAGAGTTTGCAGAGCAAATAAGTCAAATAAAAACTTTAACTGTGCTGAATAGCAGGTTTATTGACACTTTTGAAAAATATCTTATAGATCTGGACGGTAAAGTCATAAGAATGGAGGAACGCACACACATAGTGCTGCCAGAACTGTGTGACGCTCTGTCACTCCCAGACATGAGACAACGTTCTTTACAGTGTTTTGTCTGCATGCTCTAAACCGCAAATCTTCTTTCAGCTGCTCCCGTTAGGGGTTCACCACAGTGGACCATCCATGATCTGCATATTTGACTTGGCACAAGCTTTACGCCGGATGCCCCTCCTGATGCAGCCCCCAGTGGCTGGGGGGACACTCATACCTATGGGGCAATGTAGAGTCTCCAATTCACTTAACCTGCATGTTTTTGGACTTGTGGGGGAAACCGGAGCACCCGGAGGAAACCCATGCGAACATAGGGAGAACATGCAAACTCCACACAGAAAGGCCCAGTTGAGCTCTAAACTGCAAATATTTTATTAAAAAAAGAGTCACAGTGGCTACAAATTATCCGGAAGTGATGATTTTGTTCTTTTGAACACATGGGATGGAAACGCGGCTTTCCCTATCTGTCACTCACTCGACGTTGTGTCGATGTAGTGACTCTAGGGGTCTTACTTGGGAGCCCCAAACACTTTTGATATTTGAGAAAAGGCCAATGAGAATTGGCGAGTGGAATTTGCATGCCACTCCCCCGGATATAAAAGGAGCCGGCTTGCAACCACTCATTCAGATTTTTTCTTCGGAGCCGAGCGGTGTTGAGGAATCCACTGCCGTTCCATTCACCTCTGACTACGAGAGCAAAAGCGAGAGTGTTAAGAAGGCTGTTGGATATATAGCGCATTACAGCAGGTTCTCCCCCTCTTGCACAGATAAGTGCAGAGAACGCCCCTGGGCGCTTCAGCAGCCACACTTGAACATATTAAAAGAGTAAATTTTCTCTAAAAGAGTAGCACCGATGGAGAGCGTCTTTTTAAAGATGCCTTTCCACTTATGTGCAGTTTCTGGATGCGGTCGTTATCTCTCCACCTCTGACGGCCACGATCGCTGTCTCACGTGTATGGGCCGTAGGCACACTGAGGCAGCATTCGTGGATGGTTCGAGTTCTCATTGCGAGAGCACGACCATGGTAACGTTGCGGTCGCGGCTTTCTTTCTTCATAGGGAAAGCCACTCCAGCCGTTCCCTGCCCCGGTCCTTCTGCCTATGGGCACAAGGCCGCGACGGTTAGTGCTGGGGGCGATTTGGGTACCTCAATGGGAGTGGTTCCGCCAGGTGAATCCCCACAGACCTCCCATTCCCCAGTACGCTCGTTTGCCCCAGTCAAGTTCATGGATGAGTCAGGCGGCTCACCCCAGGGCGAGTTTAATGTCTCATTCGGGGCTCGGGAGGAGGCTGAGGTCTCGATCGCAGCATTGGAGAGCAGACTGTTACAGTCGGACGTGGAGTGAAACCCTCCACCCTGCGCTCTGCCCCAGTTCCGTTCTTCCCGGAGGTGCATGAAGAACTCACAAAGTCGTGGCGGGCACCTTTTACTGCCCGGACCTGGCTTCCGAGTTCCTCCACTCTCACTACCCTCAATGGTGGGGCGGCCAGGGGGTACACGGAGGTTCCTCAGGTGGAGCAGGCGATTGCGGTGCACCTGTGCCCGCAAAATGCTGCCACCTGGCGGAACTGTCCTAGACTCCCATCCAAGGCCTGTAAGTTCATGTCGTCCCTGACGGCCAAGGCTTACAGTTCCACTGGACAGGCTGCCTCCACCCTGCATGCCATGGCCCTCCTGCAAGTCCACCAGGCCAAGGCACTGAAAGAGCTGCACGAGGGTAGTCCTGACCCGGGAGTGATGCAGGAGCTGTGCTCGGCAACCGACCTTGCCCTACGGGCGACAAAGGTCACGGCGTGGGCTCTCGGGCAGGTGATGTCCACCATGGTGGTCCAGGAGCGCCACCTGTGGCTTAATCTTGCGGAGATGAGGGACACTGTCAAGGTTCGCTTTCTTGACGCCCCCATCTCCCAAGGTAGCCTGTTCGGCGACACTGTTGATGTCTTTGCCAAGCAGTTCTCGCGGTCAAGAAGCAGACGGAGGCAATCCAGCACATCTTACCCCCGCCTGATTCATCCTATGGGCCAGCTAGATCCCGCACCCCGTCTGCTCGTCGCCGAGGGCCTGCTCCTGTGGCAGCAACACCGGCTTCGCCTCAGCCCGAGCCAACCGTTTGGCCCTGGCATAGAGCCCCCCACGGGAAGCTGACACCCCCCGTCCCACGGTCTGGCACCAAGAACCCCAAGAAGGCTTCAAAGCATCTCTGAGACAGGCGACCCAGGGGTGAGGAGACCCGCTGTAAGTCAGGAGGTGGTACACAGACCACTCCATCCCCTGGTGGAGGGCCGGGAGGAAAATCTTTTTTTCCCGTTGTCACGACAGCCGCACATTGAACATTCGCAGCATGGGTGCTGCGGGCACGGGTTCTCTGCCTTCGCGCACCCAGTTGCGGCACACACATCAGGCGGTTGTGACGCGCCACGAGGACGCTCAGCCTCCTCTCCTGTCGCTGACCGGTCCTATGGTGGGTATGCGGAGCAAGGTAAGTGCTCTAACATTTCTCTCAGCACAGCCACGAGTTCAGGACGAGAGGCCTCTCGACGTGGCAGCAGAAGTGGCAGCTTCTACAGAAGGATGCGATAGAGCCTGTTCCTCCAGCTGAGATGAAGAAGGGGTTCTACAGCCCCTACTTCATTGTACCGAAGAAAGGCGGTGGGTTGTGGCCAATCTTGGAGCTGCGACCTTTGAATCGGGCCCTGCACAGGCTCCCGTTCAAAATGCTGATGCAGAAATGCATTCTGTCATACGTCTGTCATTAAGATTGGTTCGCAGCTGTAGACCTGAAGGACGTGTACTTTCATGACTCGATTTTGCCTCGACACAAACTGTTCCTTCGGTTTGCCTTCGAGGGCCAGGTGTATCAGTACAAGGTCCTCCGCTTCGGTCTGTCCCTGTCGCCTCACGTATTTACGTAAGTAAGGGAAGTGGGCATCCAAATCCTCAATTATCTTGACGACTGGCTGATTCTAGCTCACTCTCGAGATCTATTGTGTGCGCACAGGGACCTGATGCTCGGATACCTCAGCCGATTGGGGCATCAGGTCAACTGGGAAAAGAGCAAGTTCTCTCCAGTGCAGAGTATCTCGTTTCTCGGGATGGAGTTGGACTCGGTCACTATGACATGAGCGAGCATGCTCAGTTGGTGCTGAATTGCCTGAAGTCATTCAGGGGAAGAACAGTGGTCCCACTGAAAAAATTTCAGAGGCTCCTGGGGCATATAGCGTCCTCGGCGGCAGTTACGCCGCTTGGGTTGATGCATATGAGACCGCTTCAGCACTGGCTTCAGGCTCGAGTCCCGAGATGGGCATGGCACCGTGATACGCATCACGTGGCTATCATGCCGATCTGTCGCTGCACATTCAGCCCTTGGACGGACCTTGCATTTCTACGGGCAGAGGTTCCCTTAGAACAAGTGTCCAGGTGTGTCGTTGTCACGACAGACGCGTCCAAGTCAGGCTGGGGCACCGTTTGCAACGGGCATGCAGCCTCGGGCTCCTGGACAGGACCTCGACTGCGTTGGCATATCAACTGCCTCGAGTTGCTGGCGGTATTGCTGGCTCTGCGGAGGTTTCGGCCGTTAATCCAGGGCAAGTATGTGTTAATCTGGACGGACAACACGGCGATGGTAGCGTATATAAATCGCCAAGGCGGTTTACATTCACGTTGCATATCGCAACTCTCCTGCCATCTCCTCCTTTGGAGTCAGCAGCGACTGAAGCTCTGAGCAGCTCTTTGTCTGTTTTGGGGGACAGCAGAAGGGGAAGGCTGTCTCCAAACAGAGGATTTCCCACTGGATTGTGGATGCCATCGCTTTTTCATACCAGGGCGTGCCGTCCCCCCTGGGAGTACGAGCACAGTCCACTAGGAGTGTGGCATCCTCCTGGGCCCTGGTGAACGGCGCCTCTCTAACAGACATATGTAGAGCAGCGGGCTGGGTGACACCCAATACCTTTGCGAGATTTTACAATCTCCGGGTTGAGGCAGTTTCGTCCTGTGTGTTAGAAGGTACAAACAGGTAAGTATGCGGGCAGCTGGCTGGGTGTACCGCTTGCACACAGCACCTTTCCCCTCCCTGAGGGGAAACGTGCGCTTTTTTCATCCACATGAGTTCCTGGGATCGGTGAACCCTGGATGTCTTTCCTCCCCCAGCATCCTGCGGCAGGCGAATTTGGCAGAGGAATTCAGTGCCAGGCCCAGTACTCGTGTAAGTATGCCCTGTCAGGTAAGCCCCTGTACTGGGATAGGTAGGTCCCTGTCGGTAACCCCATATGACGTATTTTTCCATGGTACAGTTTTCCTGATGGTAAATCCGTGTCTTCCCTTGGGCAGAGCCCTGCTCTGCCACCAGTCACTGCGCTTGTAGAGCTCCTCCCTTCCAGGTAGGACCTACAGGGGGGGGGGCTTCTTTCCATGTGTGGTACTTCCCGGTTGGTAAGTCCATGTGACGTATTCACCACATGTTAACCTCCCCTTCGGGCAGGATGTGGTCTCCACTGTGTCTTTTCCCCAGGGAAAAAAACACCTTCCCCGACGCGAATACATCTGGCCCCAGCTAAGTTAATTTTTTTTTTGGGAGAAAAAGAAAAGCAAAGGTCGAAGCAGCTGGTGTGGCCTGTTCCCATTGTAAGTACGTCTTGTCCCCCCCTTAAGGTACGAGGGACTATGCGACTTATGTGGAGTGTTGGGAAGGTTACGATGGGGCCGGTGCACTTGTTACTAGGCATGGCCTGCCTGCACCGCCGATCCATGTAACACAGTTCAGCTGGTTGTGGCGTTTTGAATAGGGACCCCTAGTGTCACTACATCGACATCCATGTCGAGTGAGTGACAGATAGGGAACGTCTTGGTTACTGTTGTGACCTCCGTTCCCTGATGGAGCGAATGAGACATTGTGTCCCTCCTGCCACAACACTGAGCTACCCGCTGAAATGGCCGGGACTCTGTCTCGGCTCCTCAGCACAAACCTGAATGAGTGGTTGCAAGCCAGCTCCTTTTATACCCGTATGTCCGGGGGAGTGGCATGCAAATTCCACTCGCCAATTCTCATTGGCCTTTCTCAAATATCAGAGGTGTTAGGGGCTCCCAAGTACGACCCCTAGTGTCACTACATCGACACAATGTCTCGTTCCCTCCATCAGGGAACGGAGGTTACAAGAGTAACCAAGACGTTATTTGCACACTGTTTTTGCAATATTATTGTTTTTTGCATTAATTTAATTTGCAACTTGGATGGAAACATCTAGTGACAGAATGCTGTTGTCACACTGAAAAATGTTTACTACTGAGGCCCACTGTTGCAGTTTGCATACTTACTTTAAAGATTGCTACATTTGTTCCAAAAGAAATGGTTTTATTGACCATTTTGTGACATGCAAGCTGAGACTCAACATGAAATCTTTTCGACACCAACATTTTTGCTATGATACAGTTCAGAATTTCAGCTGCTAGGATGTGCAGTTTTTGCCCATATTTATAAAAAAGGTATATTTCTTTAAACAATTGTTGACGTTTTTGCTACCAGGAGTCCCTGCGTTTATTTATAATAAAATAGTCTGGGATGTTTTTAAGGTCTGGCCAAATGTCTTAAAATATGACTGGAGAATGACTGGAGATTAATCGTGACTTGACATCCTCAACTAACAAATAAGTATTGATTCACTTTCACAAGTATTGCGGGGTTGTTGTTCTATTCTTCCTCATTCTCTATAATCCTCCCATTCAGTAAGGAAAAATCACTGATGTGTACTGTTAAGCTTACTGTTCAGCATTGCTAAGTTCACCAATTAGTGTAGCACAAAGAGTGAAATCAATTATCAAAATCAATCTGAGTGCTGGATAAAATAATTGACGGGCTGGATTTGATCCGCAGGCTGGCAGTTGAAGATCCCTGGTTTACAAAATTATAAATATATTTTGACTGGGCAAATCAGAGTTACCTTTTGTTTTTTATTACCAAATGTTTTGTGATACTACTGAGTAATGGTGGGGGTTACTGGATAGGTAGTTAGTTTCTAAGTAAAGGATTAAAACTTTTCTAAAGATATCCACAGAACATAATATGAAAAAGTTAACTTCCTTACACAGTTTATCATAGATTTAAAACAAGATTCATAAGTGAATATAATTATTTGTTATTTAGTACTGTAGTTGTTAACTAAAATAATTAGTTTATAATTTCATACCTAATTTACCATATTTATATTTACAATCCCAGAACCCAATTCCGAAAAAGTTGGGACAGTATGGAAAATGCTAATAAAAACAAAAAGAAGTGGTTTGTAAATTAGATTCCCCCTTTGCTACATTGAAAGCACTACAACAACACATTATTTGATGTTTTACCTTGTGAATTGATTTTTTTTAAAATATACACTAATTTCCAATCAGATGATTCCAACACACTCCAAAAAAGTTGAGATAGGGGCAATTTACGACTAATAACAATTTGAAGAGTTGAAATAACAAGGTGATGTGAAACAGGTGAGGCAATTATGTTACTGTATATAAGGATCCTCCAAAAAAAGCCTAGTCCTTCAAGAGCAAATATTGGTCGGGGCTCGCCAATTTGCCAACAGATGCATCAGCAAGTAATCCAGTGCTTTGAGAGCAATGTTCCCCAAAGACAAATTGGAAGGATTTGGGGCATTTCACCCTCTACAATGCACTAAATTGTTGAAAGGTTCTTGGAATCCGGTCCAATCTTAGTGCTTGAAGAGCAAGGCCGTAAACCACTTCTGAACTTTAGACATCACTGTATTTAAAACTATAATTAGTTTGTAATGGATTTAATGGCATGGGCTCTGGAATACTTCTGTAAACCTTTGAGTCAACACTATTTGCTGCTGCATACACAGATGCAAGCAGAAGCTGTACATCAACACTGTCCAGAAGCGCTGCCGGCTTCTCTGGGCTCGGTCTCATCTGAGATGGAAAGTAGAACAGAGGAATCGTCTTTTGTCGTCTGACGATTCCAAGTATCAAATAGTTTTTGAAAGAAACAAAAAAAAAAGCCGTTGCATTCTACGGGCCAAGGAGGAAAAGGATGTTATTAGAATTAGGTCCAAAAGCCAGTGCCTGTCATGGTTTGTGGGTGTGTCAGTGCCCATGGGATGGGTAACTTGCACATCTGTGAAGGCACCATTCATGCAGAAAGATTTATACAAATGTTGGAGCAACATGTGCTGCAACCCAGACGCCGTCTTTTCCCAGTCCTGTGCTTGAGCCCCTCCATTATGGACGGCATGCCAAATCTGTTTACCTTAATGCGCTCCAGGACTATGTGAACCAGTGATTCAATATTATGATATTATATTCTGGAGATGCATTTAAAATATAAAACACAAATGGATATACAGTTAAATATATTAACATATAATGTGAGTGACATTTTTATTTATGCTGCTGATAAATGGTATCTGAATTATATTAAATATTTTCTGAAAAATGCTTTTGTAGCTGATGCTGAACCCTTTTTTTGTACTTTGAATTGATCTTATTTTCTTATATGATGTCTAATAGCAGACAAAAAAGCAAAAAACAAAGGCTGTACCACCTGTGAAATATTTGGAAGGTGAAGTTATATGGGCCAAATTCAACCACAGACCATGGTGGCCATGCCAGGTGACTGTTGACCCACTTGAGGGAGTTTACCACAGAATTAAAGGTAAGTACATAACCACAGAAGAAACTGATACCCTCTTCTTTATTAACTTGCTGTGACTTTTTCAATGGTGTTTAATCAATGTGGACACTCATTTAGTGTCATAACTTCTAGCTAGTGGTGATGGTGAGTAGACTATGATTTATATTCCAATAAAAAAAAAACATTGTCCTTCATCTGCTTGCTTTGTGCAATTGTGTTTCAGAGCCAACAGACAGGATCAACCATCAGTATTTCCTCAAGACATTTGGAGAACCTAAAGAGCATGCATGGGTTCCTGAGCGATCTACTCATATTTTCGTTGGTGGATATCAGTTTAACAATCTCCCCTTTGTCAGAGGAAGTGGACGGCAACAAAATGAAAACAGCAGATACCCTGTAATTTTTTAAACATTCTTTCAGTTAAATGGAAATTGTGCTACATACACCTTTTCAAAACTCTTGTGAAATTGTTACTCTTGGGTTACTTTGCAGGTACCCAAGCGTTTTCTGAACTCATGGAGAGCTAGTGTGGCTGAAGCAGAAGCACATGTCCTGGAGAAGCCGAGAGTAAACACTCCCTGCTCAGAATTAATCCAAAACATCTCTGATGGAACCACAGCAGACAGTGAAAACAATGTCTCTGTGACAAAGAAGTCTTCAGTGGAATTCCCCAACATTATACCTGTGACCAATGGAAGAGTTGCACAAAAAGACCACCTGCACAACTTCCCACATAACCAAAGGTCTAAAAACACTAAAAGGCAAAGAAAGTCATCATCCACACAATTCAGAAAAGTTAAAGATTTCAGTTGTGAGAAGGATAAGTTTGTGGAAGCTTTGGACAGTCCCTACTCTGACATTGATTCAGTACCTCAGATTCGCAGATGTCCCAAAAGTAGTGAGCGAATATCAAAGCAGTGTGTTATTGATAAACTGTCAAAATCAACCACAAGCCAACTTACTGTTACAAATGATACAGAAGTAAAGAAGAACATTGAGAATCAGGGTGGCCTTTGGTTCAGCAAAGCAGGGAAAGGTCAAGTAAATGGAGGACTTAGTCGTGCAGGAATTAAATCGGTTAATTGTTCCTTTGGAAAGGTATCTTGCAAAATTAAGATGCCAGATTCAGCATGCATGAAATCCAAAGACAATCACATCACAGAACTCAAACATTTGTCTGTTGAAGCCAAAAAGGCTCTTGATAGGAGAGTGAAGTGCCTTCCTGCAAGTAGTCGTCTGATGACAAGAGCGTTGAAGGCAATGGAGGAGGCAGAACACATGAAGAATCAACTCTCAAACCAGTTTCAAGAGTCGACTTCAAATGTTGAAGCAGAGAATTCCTCTCATTTTTCATTACCTGATAAAACAGGTGTTGATAACCACTTCTCTTCACATAAGAAAGCAACTACAGCAAGCCATGATCGGAAAATGGACTCAGAGCTGTCCTCTGATTGTCCATGTTTTGAAGATGATGTAGTGAAATCTGAGGATGAAACATCTTTGATATCTCCAGCACCTGTTGTCTTTCATTCATCCAAGTGCAAACAAGAGAGCCATGTTTCTGATTTGTCTTATAGCTCTACTCCATCTCCTTTGCAGTTAAGCATAGAAGATGTTGAGAACTTGCAAGAAATAACCTTCAAGTCTTTATCAAACAAACATAGTGGCAAGCCTCTGTCTTTTCTGCCTGACCCAAACTATAAGTTTAGCACATTCTTAATGCTGCTCAAGGATATGCATGATAGCCGTGAAAAAGATGGAGCACCATTGGTAATTGAACCTTTGCCTGTAGATGAACTAATTAAAGAGGAGCCATTACAGATTCTGGCAAAGGGCATAAAGGATGAGTTGACCCAAACAAACATGGTAGTTTCACAAAAATGTAAACCTGGCAAAATGTCTGGCTTCAAATACAAACAGAAGAAGATCAAGCTAAAGTCTGGGCCAAACAAGACAATTGAAATCCCACAGAGTGACACAAACAACAGCAGTGTTATCCCTGAAAAACAGCTAACTTCTATCATTTCGAAGTATGCTCCAAGGTCTAGCAAAAATATTCAACCTTTGGAAAATAGAAAGAAACTTTGTATCAGCACGGCACCCTGTGAGATCTCAGAGCATGTCCATTCCAAATATTCATTGGACATACTGATACCAGAGCACAAACTGGCTTTAGAGGAACCAGGGACCAAGTTTTCTGTCAGTGTGCCCAAAAAGCGTTGGCAGAAGTTTGATCAAGTCATTGACAATGTGTTACATATAGACATAGGCAATGGTGAACAAGAAGCAGAACGACTACCTGAGTTACCCTCTGAAAATTGTCACGTCTTGGTGGGTGGCACAAACAAGTCAAGTTCTTTTGCGCCTGGGAAGGAAGTGAATACAAACGCACCAGAAATTGTTCCAGGCAACTGTCCATTAAATTACATCCCTACTGGTATAGGTAATCAATGGATAATGTTATCTTTGTAGTCTTGAATTTTTAACTTGCTTTAAGTGGGCTCAAAAATGTTTGTTTTTCACAGAATGCAAACGTATAAGAAAACCTAGCAAAAGACTCATAGAATGGACAGAGGAATACGATCAATTGTTTTCCACTAAGAAGAGAGCAAAAAAGAAACCTGAGTCATTTTCGAAGGTAGCTCAGTTTCAGCTAATAGAATAATAGTTTCTGCTAGCACTTTCTACTCTCCCTCATGTTGTTCAAAACCAAAATGACTTTCTTTTCTTATGAAACACAAAAGGAGATAATGGGCAGAATGAAGCCTCAGTCACCTTTCACCAACGTTTTGTTCCATTAAAGAAATACAGATTGGTTTGAACAACGTGAGAAAGAGTAAATTACAGAATTTTTATTTTTGGGGGAAGTAACTCTTTAAAGTTTTCTTATATTCTATTATTTAGTATAATATTCTGATAAATATTATGCATTTGGGAATAGGTTGAAAAACACAACTGCAGTGGCCCATTGGAGAAAACATCTGGTGAAAGTATACAGGAACCTCAGGTAATGGAACAAGGTGTGTCGAAATCACTGTCAGAAGTACAGACTCCTCCTCCAGAAGAGATGTCTAGGAGTACTTCTTCGATAAATACCACTCCATGTCAAGAGAGTCAAGTTTTGTCTGTAGACACGCTAACTCCGCCACCTGAAACTGTCCCATCTCCGTGTAGGGACATTTCTCAAAAAGAGCAGTTTCAAACCCAAAATGGTATAGCAGCTGGTAAGTAATTCTTAAGTTTACATAATAATTAAACTGTAAATGAATGCACCCATCCATCCTTTTTCTGAAGATGGGATTTATACTGTAGCCTATGCAAGCAAAAATTTTGATCGCTGTTAAAAATTTAGATGACACTCTTTTTTTCATATTAAAATGGTAGATGCAGAGGCCATGGACTGGAACTGCTTCATATAAACATATGTATTTTGTGAAAACTGATTGTCTTAAGTACATGCAGAAAATGAATTTACTCAAGTCAAAAATAATTTATTGCATCATATTTTTCATAATTTATGAATAGGTGATGGTGTGTGTCTAAGCACAAAGAGACAAAGGAAGCCCACCAAAAAGATTCTTGAAAGTTCCATTGAAGCTGAACCAATTCTCATGCCTAAAAGGAAGGTACTTCTAAAACTTACAATAAGTGATAGACAGATATATCGGCCAGGCCGATATTTTGCCATTTTGTGATTATCAACATCGGCCGATAACTGTGTTCACTTGGCCGATTAACAGAATTGTTAACTTTCCCTTATGTCAGTTCCAAAATCTACAAAGAACAATTTTTTACAAAGTATTTTTTACCCCAAGTTTAAGCAAATTTAATTAAATATTGTATAATTGTGTCATTTTAGAAATGTTGTGTAGATTTGATTGGCTGTTGTTAAAATGTATTATGTATTTCGCCAATTTTATTAGCCATCCTGCTCTCTAGATATCGGTATTGGCATTGGCCATTGAAAAACCAGTATCGGACGACCACTACTTAGAAGTGTTTTGCAAAGTTCACTCAAGTTAGCCAGTGAATGTTTGTTATAAAGAACAGCAAGTACATTTAATACTTATTCAGATTTTAGTGTAGAAAAAATTTAAGCACATAAAATACAATGCACTGATAGAAGACAATTTTAACACAATTGTAAGACAAAAAAGAATTAACAGCATAACTCTAGCCTGCTCAAATAATACAATTTATTAGGAATATATGGACATATAGTATTGTGGTAATGCCTTAAAAGACCATTGTAGCTTTTTTGGCAGATAAAATATTGCAAATATTATTGTTGGAAGAAATTAAAATGAGAAGATTGGCCTAATGCTATTATCATTCACAGGTGAAGTCACAGAAGACATCTGGACATGCTGCTAGTTCAGGTTTGTTTATTGAGAGCCTTCAAAACTATTAATTAATCAAAACAAAGTTAATATATGGGAAGGCATTATTATTTTAGGAATATAGCCGGCAGTCAGAGAGAATTCCAGGCCATTTCACAATGGACTAATAGATGTCCATCCCTTTTGTTCAGCACTAATCTAGTCTGAAAACTGACCATTTTGTTTAATATTGGATGAATAACATAAGCATGTTGAGCTGTCTTGTCATAATTTGAAATCAGGTTCTACAAATTATGAACTGCTGCAGAACATCCAGCAGTTATTGGTGTGTTTACAAAGTAAACATGGATTACATCAGAACTAAGTCAATGATGACATCACAGAAACACAAGGAAAAGAATGAATTAGGTGTCCTCGTTTTTTTGCCATTTAACCTGTATCATTGAGTCCCACAACCATCATCTTATTAACTGGTTGGTAGCGGAAGTTAAACTGGTGGTCAAAATATATTCAGGTATCATGTGGTTTGCCAAATGTCTGGGCAATTTTCTTTATTATGTTAAAGTTTTGTATGTATAATAAGTATGTTTTTATTGTTTTGTAAATGAAGGGATGGGTCAACAATCATCAAAATGTAAGATTAAGATATCTTCTAATGCCATCAACACAGCAACTGCCCCAATCTTAAAAAGCACAGAGAAGGAGACAGAAATGGCCCCTACTGTTCCTCAGCCAGTTAACCCAGAACCTGAGATTGTTTCAGATGCTCTGGACTCAGAGGTCAGTACAATGAACTCTTCAAAATAGAGTTCAATCGAAACAAAAATTGTAAAAAACAAAATAAATTCAATCTTATACAAATATTATACACTTATTGGTGACTTTTTTTGGAATACCTGTAACACTACTCATTTATCCAAATGTATTTTCAGCCGATCATGTAGCAGCAAAAGTGTTATAAAAACCTTCCCTGCATTCACTTAATTAATTTAACATACTTTACTCGCCAACTTCTCCATGGAACTGCCTAAGCCCTCGATCACTTAACAAATGCCACAACAAACAGTGAACTTAAGGTAGCTACAAGTATTGTGCATTAAATGTCAATCTAACCTCTTCCAATGACAAACTTTTTAATGTACCTAACTTAACTTACAAGTGTAAGTAGCTTTCCCTTCCATCATACACTCTACTTGTCCTTCCCTGTGGCCTTAGAAAAGTGTATCTTATAACATGGCTACTAAGTGTAATTCGCAACCTAGTCTCATAGAATAAATGTTAATATAACGGAATTTTTGCAAACTGAGTTCACATGCCACATTTCATCGCAGTTTCCTGGTAAAATTAACAGTAGTGGCGCTACAACAACTGTGAGTTTTATTGACTTTCACACAAATTATGTGTACAATGGCTGATTATGAATTTATAAACACATATTTTTCTCTATTACTCACACACTGCTTTATTATGTCATCGAAACACTTCTACTCTAACGTATTATTTAGAAAAACTATACATTTTAACGCTTGTACTACAGACTGACCTACATTTACACACTTAATCCAATGCAATTAGCTTCCGGGGTAGCTCACCTGACAGAGTGTTGGACTTTGGACTTGGACCATGGTTCAAGACCAGTCAAACACGCAAGCTGACACGCGAGATGAAAGTGTCATAGAAGAGAAACAAGATGATGTGGTTTCTTCAGAAAATGTGCTTTTCATTTCTCATTTTGTTTTAGGACACTATTGGTTAGGTTTAAGTAAAAGTTTTAAATTAGGGAGGTACGTTTCACTGATTAAAATTTAACATTGGCTTAAAAACCTTGTGTGATTACAAAACCATTTCACTCGCTTTTGGCACCCCCCGCTGGACATTTCACTGGGAAACTGCTGCAAAACATGTAATAAAGCATGCATGCACTTTTATTTTACAAAAATGGTGCCATGGTCACGAAATTTTTATGAGATCAGGCTGGTAATTCTGCAGTGCTATAACTACTGTAGCTGCTCACGTAGTCTGTTCACATGTTACATGTGCAGCTTTGGTGTCTCAAAGTTAAGACATCAACCTTCCTAAATGTTGCATTAAAATAAAGTATAGTCATTTCAAAACTAACCGTCATATCTGACATTTCATTTAGATGTTTGTACCTAGTTCTGACTTATGTTCTGTGAAAGAAGACAATTCACAGTCTGATGAAGGACATTTGGCTAATAAGAAGTTCTCGGGGGAGAAAGGGGGCTGCACCTTATTCAAGGAGAATGTGTGTCAGGTAAGTATGTTTCCCTCTGTCACAAATTTTGTTATTACCAAAACTGAAAGCACCGATATTAGGTCTGCAACTAACGATTATTTTGATAATCGATTAATCTAACGATTATTAGAGCGATTATTCAACTATTCAGCAATTATTGCAATGATTAATCATTAGCTCTTAACCGATTATTCAGTTTGTGCCCTGACCTAAAAGATTGTATTAAACATGCTTACTAACAATAAAGAGGACAAAATCATCTTTTAAAAATAATTCTAAATTACATTCACTGAATTAAAGGGAAAAAAATACTTTTTATTATGTTTAATTCAGTAAAGAAATTCACTGCAAAAATCGTATTGTTATCAAGTGTTTTTGTCTTGTTTTACATTTAAAATTGTCTAAAAAGCCTTAAAACAAGATACATTTACTTGAGAAGCAACATATAAGATATTTAGACTTGCTTTAAGAGAAGGTATTTTAAATATAAGTGTATTTTGTATATACAGTTGAAGTTAGAAGTTTACATACATTTAGGTTGAAGTCATTAAACTATTTTTTTAACTAATCCACAGATTTTATATTAGCAAACTATAGTTTTGGCAAGTCGTTTAGGACACCTACTTTATGCATGACATGAGTAATTTTTCCAACAATTGTTTACAGACAGATTGTTTCACTTTTAATTGACTATATCACAAGTCCAGTGGGTCAGAAGTTTACAAACACTAAGCTAACTGTGCCTTTAAGCAGCTTGGAAAATTCCAGAAAATTATGTCAAACCTTTAGGCAATTAGCCAATTAGCTTCTGATAGGCTAATTGGAACCTACCTTGTGCCACTTTGTTGACATCATGGGAAAATAAAAAGAAATCGGCCAAGACCTCCAAAAATTGTGGACCTCCACAAGTCTGGTTCATCCTTGAGAGCAATTTCCAAATGCCTAAAGGTACCACGTTTATCTATACAAACAATAGTATGCAAGTATAAACACCATGGGACCACGCAGCCATCATACTGCTCAGGAAGGAGATGCATTCTGTCTCCTAGAGATGAACGTAGTTTGGTGTGAAAAGTGAAAATCAATCCCAGAACAACAGCAAAGGACCCTGTGAAGATGCTGGAGGAAACAGGTAGACAAGTATCTATATCCACAGTAAAACAAGACCTATATCGACATAACCTGAAAGGCTGCTCAGCAAGAAAAAAGCCACTGCTCCAAAACTGCCATAAAAAGCCAGATTATAGTCTGCATGTGCACATGGGGACAAAGATCTTACTTTTTGGAGAAATGTCCTCTGGTCTGATGAAAAAAATATTGAACTGTTTGGCCATAATGAACAAGTTATGTTTGGAGGAAAAAGGGTGAGGCTTGCAAGCCGAAGAACACCATCCCAACCATGAAGCATGAGGTTGGCAGCATCATGTTGTTGGGGCACTTTGCTGTAGGAGAGAATGGTGCAGTTCACAAAACAGACGGCATCATGAAGGAAGTAAAATTATGTGGATATATTGAAGCAACATCTCAAGACATCAGCCAGGAAGTTAAAGCTTGGTCGCAAATGGGTCTTCCAAATGGACAATGACACCAAGCATACCTCCAAAATTGTGGCAAAATGGCTTAAGGACAACAAAGTCAAGTTACTGGAGTGGCCATCACAATGCCCTGACCTCAATCCAATAGAAAATTTGTGGGCAGAACTGAAAAAGCGTGTGCGAGCAAGGAGGCCTACAAACCTGACTCAGTTATACCAGTTCTGTCTGGAGGAATGGGCCAAAATTCCAGCAACTTATTTTGAGAAGTTTGTGAAAGGCTACCTAAAACATTTGACCCAAGTTAAACAATTTAAAGGCAATGCTACCAAATACAAACAAAGTGTATGTAAACTTCTGACCCACTGGGAATGTGATGAAAGAAATAAAAGCTGAAATAAATCATTCTCTATACTATTTTTCTGACATTTCACATTCTTAAAATAAAGTAGTGATCCTAACTGACATAAGACAGGTAATGTTTTCTATGATTAAATGTCAGTTTAGAATGTATTTGACTAAGGTGGATATAAACTTCTGACTTCAACTGTAAGTGTATTTTTTCACATGGTTATACTTCTGTGAGTGTATAATGGGGCGAAGACTACCTCTCTCACCTTTCTGTTCACTTCAATCCATCTTTAACTCACACACACACACACACACACACACACACAAAAAAAACTCTTATTAATAAAGCTGCGTATTGCCAATCTTCTTCACGATAAGAAACGCACAATGACATATATTATGATTCAATAAGTCGCGAGCCATCACGTTTTAATCTAGCTCCAATTATTTAACAACGAGAGTGTTTCTGTATTTACTTATTTTGTATTTTTGCATTACAATTCCCTCATACTTTGTGATCTACATCACCTGAAACTGTTTGGAAAGTTTTGAGTGCATCTGGACTGTGATCTGTGTAGTTCTTCTTCTCAGTCAGGCGCGAACTACAGTGCTGCTTTTGCTCGTCATCATCAGAGTTTATTGTGATTTCATGTTACGTTAAATGAGATGAAACGACTGCTCAACAATGAAAATGCTTGTCGACAATTTTTTATTGTCGACTTTGTCGATAACATCGACTAATTGTTTCAGCCCTATATGCATGAAAAATTACTGCATATCTGTAGCACTATACAGAATGACAATGACCTGTATTTGTTATACTTATTGGGATAATTTCTCCAAGCTAAACCATAGACCAAATTTTCCCACACCAAACAAAAGTACACTTTCAAATGATATTTTTAGTTGGACACACTTTTGTAACATTTTTAAGACTTAAAATAGATAGCTTAATCTCAGTTTTGCAAAGCTAATTGGTTTAGCTAATCATTCAAAATAAACTTCTCACTAATTTCAATAGACAATAGCTGTGTTTGTAAAAGCATACTACCATGCTACTCATTACATAATACAGTATGTATACTGTACACATTATGCAGATTTTCAGTATGCTTGACAACAATGTAGCATACAACCATTTTAAATTCTAAGCATTGCATAGCATTGCTATTTCACACACTATTTAGAAAATAGTAGGCAGTAAACAGCACAGACTGTGCAGTAGTAGTGGACTATGCTAGTATTGCTTTCCAAAGATAGCCAGAAATGTAAGAAATATTTTAATGACTTCTTCCTCTGCTTTGTTTCTAAAGGTGTGTGAGAAGCAGGGAGATTTGCTTCTATGTGAGGGACAGTGCTGTGGGACATTTCACCCACAATGCATAGGACTGAAAGAGTCTCCCATAGGACAGTTTTTATGTCAGGAGTGCACATCTGGTGAGTACCTGCTTCATAATACACATGCCACTTTTAACACTTTTGAAGGCTTCCAGTAATTTTACTGTTTTATTGCTTCTTGGAAGTGTAACCTATTTATTTATCATTATTATGTTGCAATAGGTGTACACTCATGCTTTACTTGTAAGGGCCTGAGTGACGATGTTAGGCGTTGTATGCTTCCTGAATGTGGGAAGTTCTACCATGGAGAGTGTGTTGCCAGCCATGCGCCCACAGTGCCTCTGAACCTGGCCTTTCGTTGTCCCCTCCATGTCTGTCTGGCGTGTTTCATCACAAACCCAGCCAATCCGGCCATATCTAAAGGTTTGTTGTGCTTAGTGCGATAAATGGGCTTCATCTTTCAAAGTTTGAAAGTATTATAATATAAAGGGAGCTATATATTCTCATTTATAAAGACCTATTTATATTCAGTGAGAAAATAAGAAGCATGATGCAGTATTTTAAAGGCAACATTTTGTTTGCTAAATTAAATAATTAGCTTTTATATTGTCATTGAACTATAGCCAAAAGAAATTATACAAATATTTACTGTAAAATATGTACTTAATATTATCGTAAGTTGACATTTTATCCTTTTCTGCCCAATATTAGAGTGATGTTAGATGTATAAACCTGAAAAGAAACATTTTCAATTAAATTCCGATTCATTTGTGTAGCGATTTTTTTTTATTTTTTTTTTTTACAGTAAATATTGTTCCAAAGCAGATTTACAAAGAAAATTATATTACAATCCCCCACTGAGCAAGCTAAAGGCAACAGTGGCAAGTAGAATCACAATAGAGTGACACAAGTACAAACTATTCTTGAAGAATGAATACTCATAAATAAGATTTTTATTTTATTTTTTCACAAAACTTGTTGCAGATTTGTTTTCCTACTGTTAAAAACTAAGGCTGTCAATACAATAAAATAATCACAGTTAATCCCATTTATTTCTATTTATTGAAAGCAGAATATAACTGTAATAATGATTTTTAAACATTTTGTGCACTTTTATCTGAAAATTTGACAGTATGATTGTGGGTGCATTTATTCTGAAATTTACAGTGTTTTGTGTCTTTGTCTCAGGCCAGCTAACTCACTGTGTCAGATGCCCTGTGGCATATCATGCCAATGACGACTGTATACCTGCTGGTACTGTCACACTGACCGACAGCATTATAGTGTGTCCCAATCACTTCACACCACGCAAAGGCTGCCGCAACCATGAACACGTCAACGTCAGCTGGTGCTTTGTCTGCTCAGAAGGTCAGTCCCTGCTGTGTAATAAAGGATTGTCCTGCTAGAATCATTTGAACCTCTGTTTATATAAATGTTTTACTTGTATTGTTCTAAACCATAATATTAAAGGTTAAAGGAATAGTTCAGCCAAAAATGATCATTCTCTCATCAAATATATGTGTTTATATCCTTACAATGCAAGTCAATGGGGTCCAAAACCTCCAAGCTCCAAAAAGGACATAAAGGAAGCATAAAGGTAATCTGTACCAGAGGTCGACTGATACTGGATTTTGCCGATACGATAAGTAAGGTGGTGGAAAAGGCCGATAACCGATTAATCGGCTGATAGTTTTTTTAAAATTGATATATAGAATGAAACATTTCTTGGTCTTTCCTTACTATGACGGGCACAGAAATAGAGGCCAAAAAAAATTATTATAATCCCCAGAAGCAGTTTATTGTTCAACCAAAATCCGAATAATAACCAGAAAAATTTCAATTTTGAAATGACAAAGACTTGGCTCCATTACAATGGTCTGTATGTAAGTATTTAACAAATTAAGTTTTTATAGCCTATATATACACCAGATGAAGAGTTTTGTGTGTGTATATATATATATATATATATATATATATATATATATATATATATATATATATATATATATATATACACACACACACTGGTGGCCAAAAGTTTGGAATAATGTACAGATTTTGCTCTTATGAAAAGAAATTGATACTTTTATTCACCAAAGTGGCATTCAACTGATCACAATGTATAGTCAGGACATTATTAACGTGAAAAATTACTATTACAATTTGAAAAAAATGTTCAGAACTTCTTAAACTACTTCAAAGAGTTCTCATCAAAAAATCCTCCACGTGCAGCAATGACAGCTTTGCAGATCTTTGGCATTCTAGCTGTCAGTTTGTCCAGATACTCAGGTGACATTTCACCCCACACTTCCTGTAGCACTTGCCATAGATGTGGCTGTCTTGTCGGGCACTTCTCATGCACCTTACAGTCTAACTGATCCCACAAAAGCTCAGTAGGTTTAAGATCCATAACACTCTTTTCCAATTATCTGTTGTCCAATATCTGTGTTACTTTGCCCACTCTAACCTTTTCTTTTTATTTTTCTGTTTCAAAAGTGGCTTTTTCTTAGTAATTCTTCCCATAAAGCTTGCATACTTGAGTCTTCTCTTTACTGTTGTACATGAAACTGGTGTTGAGCGGGTAGAATTCAATGAAGCTGTCAGCTGAGGACATGTGAGGCATCTATTTCTCAAACTAGAGACTCTGATGTACTTATCCTCTTGTTTAGTTGTACATCTGGGCCTTCCACATCTCTTTCTGTCCTTGTTAGAGCCAGTTGTCCTTTGTCTTTAAAGACTGTAGTGTACACCTTTGTATGAAATCTTAAGTTTTTTGGCAATTGCAAGCATTGTATAGCCTTCATTCCTCAAAATAATGATTGACTGATGAGTTTCTGGAGAAAGCTGTTTCTTTTTTGCCATTTTTGACCTAATATTTACCTAAAGACATGCCCGTCTATTGCATACTTTGGCAACTCAAAAACAAACACAAACACAAAGACAATGTTAAGCTTTATTTAACCAACCAAATAGCTTTCAAAAGTGATTTTCTAGTACCAGATTAGCAATTTAGCATGATTACTCAAGATAAGGTGTTGGAGTGATGGCTGCTAGAAATGGGGCCTGTCTAGATTTGATCAAAAATGACTTTTCTTCAATTAGTGACGGTGCTGTTTTTTACATCAGTAATGTCCTGACTATACTTTGTGATCAGTTGAATGCCACTTTGGTGAATTAAACCAGTTCCTTCCGAAACAGCAAAATCTGTACATTATTCCAAACTTTTGGCCACCAGTGTATATTTCACCAGTTGATTTTTATTGATTGAGGAATCAAAAACTGATGAAAAGAATAATAAGAAAAAACTCGGAATCTTTAACTATCGGCACAGATTTTTGCAGAAAACCGATAGTTCCAAAAGGCAACTATCAGCACCTGTTAATTGGTAAAACCGATATATCAGTCAACCTGTAATCCATACAATTAGAGTGTTTTAATCTATGTCTTCTGAAGCAATACGATTGGTTTTTGGGTTGAGAAACAGACCAAAATGGAACTCCTTTTTCACTATAAATCTTGACATTTACCTTTATGCTGCCTTTATGCTCTTTTTGGAGCTTGGAGGTTTTGGACCCTGTTGACTTGCATTGTATGGAAATTAGGGCTGTGTATCGATTACATATTTTAAAGAATTAATCTGAATTAATTATGGTTCATGATACATCACAACAATCATTAAAAAAATGTCACCATAAATATATTTAATTTATACTGGTATAGCTGGACCTTGACATCGTTGTCCCATGTCTTGTGTTTCGTGTCATGTCTTTGTGTGAGCGCACGGGTCCGGTTGTGAGTTACCGTTGTGCGCTCTTCGGTGAGGTCACGGTCCTGTCATTCTGTCAGGTTGGGTTTTTGTCTGGCGGGACCGTGACATCATCGTTCCCTGTCTGTCTTGTTTTTCGTGTACATTCTTTGTGTGAGCGCACGGGTCCGGTTGTGAGTTACCGCCATGCACTCTTCAGTTGGTCTTGTTCGTGTAAGGAGCATGGTTTCTGGATCCTGACTTCCTGTCTGGTTTGGTTTTGGTCTGTGTCGGGATCCGGACACTCATGCTCCATGTTCTGTTTGTTTGTTCTTTCTCTCCCTCGTGTGTCTCTCATGCTACCGGCGCGCGTGATCAGTGTTTCCATAGGAACACTGATTGTTCCCATGGGAATGATGATCATGGCGCTAATTAACGTACTAGCAGCACCCGTCTCCCCGCTGATTCCCTGCCCATTTAAACCATTCGTTGTGTCATTGTTGGGGCTGGACTGTTGAATGTAGTATGTTGTGTGTTATCATTATAGAAAGCTGTTTGATGTGAAGTAACTTCCCTCACTCTCTCTGCCTAGTTGGTCCTGTCTCGTGTATCTGTTTGGTTGCACATCTCTGCCTGCATGACAGGAGTGTGGTTACCTTCCAGTTTGCTATAAACTTGTTCCCTGCACTCATGAATCTTCAATGAAGGATTCCTCGGGAGAGTGGTTACCCTCCAGTTTGTTGTGTGCCAGTTCTCCATGCAAAAGGCTCTTCAGCGGAGGATTCCTTGTGGTTTCACTTCTCGCCTTCACGGCTTGCCTGCGGGAGCGCTGTTCATGGAGGATTCCTCACGAGTCTGCTGAAGTTTATTATTTACTGTGAATAAAACCTTGAACTGTTCCTCTGCTCTTGGGTCTCTTTGTCTCGCTCTCGCTCTCTGACAAAACAATCCAGCCATGTTGGACCCAGCAGAGGAGTCTACTCTTCTTTCCGCCCAGTCTCAGCAGGGAGCTTTTCTGGGACGTCAGCATGATCAAATCTCTGCTAATTACCGGGCTCTGGTGATGATGGCATTGCAGCTCGCTGAGCTCACCTCTGTCATACAACAATTCCACCAGTCTCCCGATACCGGCCTCACCCAGAAAGTGCCCTAACTGACTCTGGCAATTCCCCACGTTTCTGGACGCTTCGAGCCCTGCCCCAATCCTCCAGCCCTTTTCTCAGGTGAGGCGGACTCTTGTTGCACCTTCCTTAAACAAAGTGCTGTGTACTTCTCATTGCAGCCCTCTGCTTTCCCGTCGGAGTCAGTGAAGGTGGCATACGTCATCACACTCCTCACCGGAAGTGCCACTGTTTAGTCCTAGAATTTGCCACGGAGCTCTGCCGAGTGTTTGATCCGGCCCTGCTGTAGTGTGGATCAGCCAGTCATGCTGTTTCTGCTTTGGTGGATGCCTGAGCTGAAGGGAGCTTCAAGAATATCGACGTGGTGTCCAAGTTGCAAGTTCTGATGGTCCAGTTTGACGAACCTATCACTGCCCGGAGGAGGCTGAGGAGCAGCCGGGCGTTCACCGCCGCGGAGGCCATTCCCCTGCTGCTGCCAGCGCCCACGTTCACTGAAGCCGTTCCCCTGCTGCTGCCAGCGCCCACGTTCACTGAGGCCGTTCTCCTGCCGCTGCCAGTGCCCACGACCACGGAGGTCGTTCCCTTGACACTGTCTGTGCCCACGGCCACGGAGGCCGTTTCCCCTTCCCTGCCTGTGCTCATGACCACGAAGGTCGTTCCCCTGTCACTGTCTGTGCCCACAGCCTCGGAGGCTGTTCCCCAGTCCATGTCGGTCTTCACGGCCACAGAGGCAGTTCCCTTGTCACTGCCAGTGCTCACAGCTACAGAAGCTGTTCCCCTGTCACTGCACTGCCTGTACTCACAACCATGGAGGCTGTTCCCCAGTCCATATCGGTCTTCACAGCCATGGAGGCTGTTCCCCTGTCACTGCCAGTGCTCAAAGCCACAGAAGCTGTTCCCCTGTCACTACCTGTGCTCACAGCCACGGAGGACGTTCCCCAGTTGCAGCTCTCTGTGCTCGCGGAGGCCTTTCCCCTGTCACGGCCAGTATCCATGGAGGCCATTCCCCTGCCGCAGTAAGTGCCCACATTAGAGCTTACCACAGCTATATATATATATATATATATATATATATATATATATATATATATATATATATATATACAATCAACATTTAAACATTTAAGCATACGCCTTCAGATCAAAAGATTTTTAAGATCATGAGAAACATTTCAATCAAGTGTTTCAAAACTTTTGACCGGTAGTGTGTGTATGTGTGTATATATATATATATATATATATATATATATATATATATATATATATATATAAATATATAATAATCATACTCGCTTAAAACTATACTACACTCTCCACGCCACACCTGAGAGCCCTCCAAAAACTCCAAATACTTTCCCCATTTCCGGACAAACAATGTTAGTGCTTGTTTTGTTTGTCTTGTCTTTTGTTTGATGTTCCCATTTTGTCCTGTATTTGTGTGAGAGCACGGGTCCAGTTGTGAGTTACCACCATTCGCTCTTCGGTGATGTCGCAATCCTGTCATTCTGTCAGGCTGGGATTTTGTATTGCGGGACCGTGACATCGTCATTACCTGTCTGTCTTGTGTTTCGTGTACATTCTTTGTGTGAGCGCACGGGTCTGGTTGTGAGTTACCGCCGTGCGCTCTTCAGTTGGTCTTGTTCGTGTCCGGAGCATGTTGTCTGGATCCTGACTTCCTGTCTGGTTCGGTTTCGGTCTGTGTCGGGATTCGGACACTCATGTTCTGTTTGTTTTTTCTTTCTCTCCCTCATGTGTCTCTCAAGCTGATGGCGTGTGTGATCAGTGTGTCCATGGGAACACTGATTGTTCCCATGGGAACGCTGATTATGCCGCTAATTAACGTACTGGCAGCACCTGTCTCCTCTCTGATTCCCTGCCCATTTAAAGCCTTCGTTGTGACATTGTCGGGGCTGTATTGTTGAATGTAGTCTGTAGTATGTTGTGTGTTATCATTATAGAAAGCTGTTTGATGTGAAGTAACTTCCCTCACTCTCTCTGCCTAGTTGGTCCTGTCTCGTGTATCTGTTTGGTTGCCCGTCTCTGCCCGAGTGTCAGGAGTGTGGTTTCCTTCCAGTCTGCTGTACACTTGTTCCCTGCCTCACGAATCTGCAACGGAGGATTCCTCGTCTCTGCCCGCGTGTCGGGAGAGTGGTTACCCTCCAGTCTGCTGTGCACTAGTTCTTCATTAAAAAGGCTCTTCAGCGGAGGACTCCTTGTGGTTCTGCTCCTCGCCTTCACAGCTTGTGCTCACCTGTGGGAGCACTCTTCACGGAGGATTCTCACGACTCTGCTGAAGTTTATTATTTACTGTTAATAAATCCTTTGAACTGTTCCTCTGCTCTTGGGTCTCTTTGTAGTGCTCTCACTGTTTTGTCAATACTTTGTCTCAAAGAACTTGCAAGAAATTGGTTAGTCATCATTTATTTTCATTATTTAAATATGTTCAGGTTAAAATGTTCAGGGGGTTTTTTGCGGATAGAATTAATTTGACACATTTTACAGGTAATAATCTTTGGTATAAGTATATGTATATATGCCATAAAATCAGTGGACATGCTGTAATTAGAAGTTGGTCAAAATCTTCTGGCTTTCAGATGAAAGCGAGTGAGCGTTTTCAGGCAATGCAAAGAGATATGGCAATTGGTCCACGCCTGGTTCACTGCTTGCACGTGAAGTCTCCATTCTCTGTACAGTAAATGCACGGTGTCACCACCAGTGTCACCAAACAGAATTGCAAAAATAATCACCTTAAAATTAATAGCCTTAGAATTCATTATAATGAGTTGTTAAAACTAATTTAGCCTAACCTTATTAATTTCGTGTTAAGGAACTTTTAATATATTGTTCCCTTATAGAAACTTTCTATGACCTTATCAGACACATTTCCTCATCAGAAGCATTTCCTCTCTGTGTTTGTATCACTTCTCTGTACAGGAGGTAGTCTGCTGTGTTGTGAATCATGTCCTGCAGCATTCCACCGAGAGTGTCTGAGTATTGACATGCCAGAAGGCAGCTGGTACTGCAACGACTGTCGTGCTGGAAGAAAACCGCACTACAAGGAGGTAGTGTGGGTTAAAGTGGGCCGCTACAGGTCAGCATGCACAAAACTTCCTTTCAAACGTTTAATAATATCATCATTCTTGACTTGTACAATCATTCTACACTGTTTTTAAATCAGTTTTTGTTCTATTATTTGTTAGATGGTGGCCAGCAGAGGTCAGCCATCCCAAAAACATCCCAGAGAATATCTTACGCATAAGACACGATATCGGAGAGTTCCCGGTTCTTTTCTTTGGCTCTAATGACTATCTGTGGACCTACCAAGCCCGTGTTTTCCCTTACATGGAAGGTGACGCCAACAGTAAAGAAAAAATGGGAAAGGGAATTGACTCTACCTATAAGAAAGGTATCTTTTGCATAACCTACTGCTAAAATGTGGTTCTTTATGTAGCTGAAATGAGTGTTGAAGTGTCCCTAAAGAGGTCATATCAGACATTTTTATTATTTAACTTTTTCCACTTACATTCACTTGTAAGTAATGTAAGTAAAGTTTTGCCAGCAAAAGCAGTCAGAATGTAGTTTTTAAAGATGTAGTTTTTTCCCACCCTCTCTCTGATCCTAAGATAAGGCCTTTCTTTTTCTTTTTTTATTAAAACATAGTTTTGAACTGCCCCATCCAACAGTCATAATGATGTGCAGAGAGACAACAGTTGTATATCTATCTGACATTTTTTCTTATTACCGCACCCGTGACCAGGTCATGCCAAAATGTATTGATCTGTCTGATATCAGTAAGTAATTTTCTTTTCTTTTCTTTTTTTTGACTGGAGAGGAAATTTTGGGTTTTGAAAGTTACATTGCATTTTATTCCTTTATCAAGTTATTATTTTTTTTTTTTATCTTAAAAGATCAAGGAAAATCTGATTCCTCATGAGGTGGCCCCTTTTGAAGCATCAGAGTTTTAAATAATTGTCAAAAAAAGAGTAATATTTCTCAAATTCAAATGCTCAATATGGTTTCAGCTTTGGAAGAAGCTGCCAAAAGGTTTAAAGAACTGCAGGCCGAGAAAGAACTAAGACAACTCCAGGAGGACAGAAGAAATCACAAGAAACCTCCACCTTACAAACACATCAAGGTACTTGTCCATAGTGAGATGTACACTAAGAGATTTAATCCCAGCTTTTAGTTATACCAGATAAAGGTTGAATGATTGTGGATTTTGCCGGTACGATAACTAAGGTGGTGGAAAAGGCTGACAACCGATTAATCGGCCGATAGCATTTAAAATCGATTTATAGAATATAAAAAAAATAAAATCATAGTTTTGCCTTTCTATGGCAGGCACAGACATAGAGGCTACAAGAACCAAAAATGAATAAAATTCCAGAATTGCATTTGCAACCAAAATCCCACTAATTACGCGGGACTTTTATCTATAAACAAGCCCAAAATATACGTACTTATTTTGGGACTCTTATTTTGAAATGACAGAGACTTGGCTCCGGTACAGTGCTCTATATTTGAGTATTTTTAATTTATTAAGTGTTATTTATTTTAAGTATTTTTTATTTATTAATGATTTAGATTAAGTACTAGATTAAGGACATTGTAATTGAAGTTGGAGACATGATGTGCTGACGGGGCATGTTTCCATATAATTGCATTTTTCTTTGCATATCTTCCCTCAATTTGATTATAAAATCAAATAACAATATATGCATTGAAGTGAGGATAAAAATATGGATTAATATTGTCAATGATGATAGATTGTTTTTATTTTACCTTTAGAGGCCATTTTTATACTGTAGAACAAAGTCGTTTTAAAGCTGAAGTATGTAATTTCTGCGAAACTAGCACCACGAACGTAATTGCAAAAATAACATTTTCTATACAGCTTTCCGAATTTGCCCCTAGTCTGCTGTTCTTCGAACCGTCAGATAGTCCTGCCCCCAACTCATGCCATTGGTTGAGTAACATTGTTGGGGTGGGTCTAAGCGGGTCCCTCAAAACAAACACAGGAATTTTTATAGTGCCACAGAGACACAGTGTTTACAGTTTTCGAGAAAATTAACCTATGAATGGCTTTCTTATAGTTGTCTCCGCATATTAAGCTGAGATAGAAGTATTTTAACACTGAAAAAGTTATAACTTTTTCAGCTTTAATTAGAATCCTTCAGAGGAGGAACACGGAGGAATTAAAAAACAATTATCTGAAACTATCGGCATAGATTTTTGCCGAAAAACGAGAGTCCCAAAAAGCAACTATTGGCACTTATTACATTTTTTATTTTTATTTTTTGGGGGGATTTTTTCCCCTTTTCCCCCCAATTTGGAATGCTCAATTCCCTATGCACTTTTAAGTCCTTGTGGTCGCATAGTGATTCGCCTCAATCCGGGTGGCGGAGGATGAATCCCAGCTGCCTCCGTGTCTGAGACCGCCAACCCACGCATCTTATCACGTGGCTTGTTGAGCACGTTGCCACGGAGACATAGCGCTTGTGGAGGCTTCACGCCATCCACCGCGGCATCCACGCCCAGCTCACCACGCACCCCACCGAGAATGAACCACATTATAGTGACCACGAGGAGGTTACCCCATGTGACTCTACCCTCCCTAGCAACCAGGCCAATTTGGTTGCTTAGGAGACCTGGCTGGAGTCACTCAGCACGCCCTGGGTTTCGAACT
This sequence comes from Myxocyprinus asiaticus, assembly GCF_019703515.2. Classification (NCBI taxonomy): domain Eukaryota; kingdom Metazoa; phylum Chordata; class Actinopteri; order Cypriniformes; family Catostomidae; genus Myxocyprinus; species Myxocyprinus asiaticus. Next base: position 13,791,981 of record NC_059383.1, read on the forward strand.
AGCGAACTCCAGGGGTGTTAGCCAGCGTCTTTTACCACTGAGCTACCCAGGCCCCCTCACTTACTAATTGTTGAAACCAATAACGGTCTTTCTATAATGCCAGTGTATGTCTTAACAAGACAATCTTGTAGGTGAACAAACCAATCGGCAAAGTGCAGATCATCTCGGCAGACCTTTCGGAGATTCCTCGCTGTAACTGCAAAGCAACGGATGAGAACCCTTGCGGTATGGACTCGGAGTGCATCAACCGTATGCTGCTGTATGAGTGTCACCCACAGGTGTGTCCTGCAGGTGAGCGCTGCCAGAACCAGTGCTTCACCAAACGTCAGTACTGCCAGGTGGAGATCTTTAGGACACTGTCTCGAGGCTGGGGGCTGCGCTGTGTGCATGACATCAAAAAGGTAAAAAGTGCAATGTCCTGAAAATTAAGCTTGTCAGCAAAACCTAGTGATCTGTTGTCTACATAGGCAGCTATCTTCTGAGGCAGTATTGTAAATTAAATGGAACCTCATTACAAGTTTTAGCATCCTAGGTTTGATAGTGAGCAGCTGACTAAGTCCTGTAAATTTAATTTTCGGTTGAAATACAGAACAATCCATTGTAAAAGACATAATATTGATAGTCAATGTGGATGTGGAGGAAGTTCGCTTTTGTTGGTCAAGTCTCCTTTCTGACTAACTCTGTGTCTTTAATGCCCTGACTAAGGGGGATTTTGTTAACGAGTATGTTGGAGAGATGATTGACGAGGAGGAATGCCGTGCCCGGATTAAGCATGCTCAAGAGAACGACATTGGCAATTTCTACATGCTTACACTGGACAAGGTGAGATACTACAGCTACAAGCATGTTTCAGTGTCCTTAGCATTCTGTTAAGGATAGTTCACTCAAAAATGAAAATTCTGTCATCATTTACTCACCTTTGGGGCCTATTGCGCTAGCGCTAAGCGCAGCGCTATGCTTTAAGTCATAAGCTCAAAGTCAGTGGTCATGGCCATGAAGTTTTGGTGTTTGCGTGCAAGCATGGCCTAACTCTAGCCGCAAACGGGTTTGGCAAAATAGAGCGTGCGACGTGCTAATGGGCTGGGTCAAGTGCAATTTAATTCAGAGGTTTTTCTCCTGTTATTGCACCTTCAGTGTCCTGTTATACTGTATACTCCATTCCCTGTTAAACTCCAGCGATATAAACAAAGACAGCATATTTATAAGATGTTGGTAGTGTAAAGGGACTGTATGCAATGAATTAGAAGAATAGAAATATTTCTATGACAGTGACACGCTCCTTTTATATGCATAGAAAATGTGATTCTCTTCAGAATTTGGATGTACGCTCCATTAAATTATAGGGAATTTAAGTAATATTAATAATTTTCATCTACTGACACAAATCATGGCTGGTATTAACAGTGATTGTATCAGAAATCTTAACTTTTACCGGTCGATTTTGATTTTGAACAATTGAATTAATTTAGTGAAACAAAACAAAATGAAACCAAAAATGTTTCTAAATTCAAATTTCACTTCAAATGAAACAAAAATATAATCAAAATAATGAAGTGGTCAAAAAATTCATATCAAGTCCAAACATTTTTCTCTCTCCACCTTCTTTCACCGGCACCTTTTGCAGTAACTTAAAAATCACTCTATGACAACAGGTGGAAAAATACCAATATAAATTATATATAAACAATAATAATAATTGAGAAATAAACCATGACCTATAGATAGTTTAACACAAATCTCATACATTTTTGTTTCATTAAACAGCTACGACAGTGATCATCAGGGACATAATTTGATGTTCCACTTTATTTTCAGAGTTTGGACATGAATGTTATTACCACCTGCTGGTGAAATCTCCAAACTGCAAATGCAGGAACTGAGTTTGGACTTTGTGCTGAAAACAGACCTGCTTTTGAAACGCCTTAGCGTGATAACCTACTGTATTTCTCAGGAAAATAGCAAATTGTGCTTTGCGCCACTTCTTTAACACACATACACCCACAGTTTGCGCGCATACACCCACAGAAAGTGCAAACACTCCCAAAACAGCCACTTGCACTTTGCATTGGCAAGAAAATTGCACTTAGAATTAGTGCTCTCACGAAAATGTGATAAGACATAGCGCACAGTCATTGCATGTAATGCTCTGCTTTGCACACTCACAAATATAGAGCCCCTCATGTTGTTCCAAACTTTACTTTCTTTCCTCCATGGAGCACAAAAGGTAATGTTAGGCCACCTCAGTCGCCATTCACCTTTATTGTATGGGGAAAAAAGATGCAATGAAAGAGAATGGTGACTGAGGCTAACATTTTGCCTTTCATCTCTTTTTGTGCTCCAGGGAAGAAAGTAAGTCATACAGGATTGGAACAGCAAGAGGGTGAGCAAATTATGGTTGAATTTTCAATTATGGGTGAACTATGCCTGTAATATATTTCTTTGTCAGTCTTTAAATTCTTTGAATTCTGTTAGGATCGAATTATTGATGCCGGACCCAAGGGAAATGAAGCCCGTTTCATGAACCACAGTTGCCAGCCGAATTGCGAGACCCAAAAATGGACAGTCAACGGTGACACACGTGTTGGGCTTTTTTCACTTACAGATATCCCTGCTGGTAAGTCAAATCTTTTTTTATTTCAAAAATATTATAGCACACACTTTGCATTTAAACCGCTCTTGCAAGCACATTGATGTGCTGAATTTTTCTTTAAAGGCACAGAGTTAACATTCAACTATAATCTTGAGTGTCTGGGTAATGGGAAGACGGTGTGCAAGTGCGGTGCATCTAATTGCAGTGGATTCCTGGGAGTGAGGCCCAAAGTGAGATGATCCTTAAATTTTACAAATTCATTGATTCTTTCTCCTTTAATAGTGATTAGTTGATGCAATTGTCTCTTTGTCTGTCAGAATAACCCCCCATCAGATGAGAAGGGCCGTAAACTAAAGAAGAAGTCTCAGATGAAGCGCAAATCCCAGCAGGAAGTGGTCAAGGAGCGTGAGGATGAGTGTTTTAGCTGTGGAGATGGAGGACAGATTGTGACTTGCAAGAGGCCAGGCTGTCCGAAGGTTTACCACGCAGACTGCCTCAATCTCACCAAGAGACCCGCAGGTCAGTTTTCTAGTAGTCTCGGCCACAGACGGCATTTTGACTGCCACCTACAGGATGTTCAGTGACTGTTTGATGCATATTGCGCCCAAGAACGGCAAGAGCTAAATATGCCACGTCCACACTAATATGTTTTCCAATGAAATTGCATTGATTTTGCTGCCTCTCATCCACACTGGAATGGCATTTTCGTCCACCAAACACTGAGACTTTCAGAAACACTCTCTAGTACCACAGGTTATGAAACGGAAAAGGCACGGAACGTTTTAGTGTGGACTTGGGCTAAAATAGCCAGTTCCAATTTGATTGGCTGGGCTCAAACTCCTGGGAGTCTGGGTGCACAGGTTGTTTTATATAGTTGGTCAGACAACCCTTCAAAAGTGGGCAGTTCTTGGTCAGAATGAGCTGCAATATTGACCAGTGTTGGGGAAGCTACTTTGAAACTGTAGTTTACCATGCTGCAAGCTACTCATAACTTAAAGGGATAGTTCACCCAAAAATGAAAATTCTCTCATCATTTACTCACCCTCATGCCATCCCAGATGTGTATGACTGTCTTCCTTCTACTGAACACAAATTAAGATTTTTAGAAGAAGATTTCAGCTCTGTTGGTCCATACAATGCAAGTGAATGGTGACCAGAACTTTGAAGCTCCAAAAAGCACATAAAGGCAGCATAAACGTAATCCATAAGACTCCAGTGGTTTAATCCATGTCTTCTGAAGCGATCTAATCGATTTTGTGTGAGAACAGACCAAAATATAACTCCTCTTTTACCACTTTGAATTACCACTGTGTATGAAATGTGCTATATAAATAAACTTGCCTTACCTTGCACAACTTTAACAGTCAAGCAACTCCATTAAACCTTTAGTTAGCTACACTGCAAGCTACTAACAAAAAGTAGCTAATTATATTGAAGCTGTTTAAGGAAGAAAATCTTTTTAAATATAGAACTATCAGATTATATTATATAATTTTGCAATCAGGTCTATTAAGGTCATTAAATATAGTTATATAGTTTAGTCAATATAAATATACGTAGATATATGAACTATAAATATAGATATATTTATAAAATCATCTTAAATATAGTTATATATTAAAAAGATCATTGTTGCTTTTGTACCACATAAATACTGATCTGATTTAAAACAGGCTCAAAAACAAAGTTTAGTGTCACAACATTAAATTGAACATAAATGTATACACTAAATAAAACTAGAAAACACATTTTATATAACTGAGTTGAGTACATAGTGATAAACAACTGCAATTAACTCAATATTTCAATATTTCACTTCAAAAATTGACAAAAAAGCAAATTAATCAGGGAATCATTTATTTGAACTTATTCATTTACAAGAACTGTCCGAACAAACCAATTTACTAAAATGAATTGACTTCCCTTTTGCTAAAAAAAACAACAAAAAAAACAAATAAGAATTGGTGAATTGATTACTCCCTCGGTGGAATACGACAGATGTAGCGTTTTGTGACATGGCTACTCGTTGGAAAAAGTATACTGTACTGCTACTGGAAAAGCTACACTGTTTTGAAAACAGCTGAGCTGCTGTCAAGCTACTGAAAAATGTAGTTACGTTAGTAGTGTTGGTATTTTTAGTTAGTTACTCCCCAACACCGATATTGACCATTCTTGATGCCTAGTCTGACTCTTGGAGACAAGTGTTCTAATGACTTTTAGTTATGTTTTAGTATAGCTATGAAAGCAATGTGTTTTCATTTAAGAAGAGATTTAACCATCAGTTTGCATTTCAGGCCGTTGGGAGTGTCCCTGGCATCAGTGTGACTTGTGTGGCAAGGAGGCGGCTTCCTTCTGCGAGATGTGCCCTAGCTCCTACTGCGTAGAACATCGGGACGGCATGCTCTTCATATCCAAACTGGATGGGCGCTTGTCATGCAGCGAGCACGACCCCTGTGGCCCTGAGCCCCTGGAGCCTGGCGAGATCCGGGAATATGCGTCGGAACACACCACCACGTACCCTATCAACCTTATCAGTGTGGCCAACCCTAAATCCACACCTCTAAACACTATATCTATCCCAGAGTCTGTCTCACACCCTGAAGTAGCTCCTCAGATCTCCTTTGACCCCTCCAGCAGCCCTCCAATGTTTAACATATCTCTGAACTGTGCATATTCACCCATTTCTCCCTATGGAGAAGAACATGAAGAAGAGGAGGAGGATTTGATGGAATTAGAAAGGGATTGTAAGGGCAAGAAGAACATACCTGATGGAAATCTGGAACAATTTCAGATGAGGGTTTAATCTATTAAGTATTGAAGCTAGCTGGCTTGGGGTTTCTTCGGATTATCAAACTATGTTATAGCCATGCTCTTGTTGTCTGGCCACCTGGTGGAAACAGTAAAAGCTATTAGATGCCTTGTTCTGAAATTCTGCACTTTGAGGTCCATTAGTAAATTTAGTTGAAGATAATCTCTTATGAGATTAAATGAGACTGGAAATTTGGAAGATCATTGATTTTAATAACTGTATTTCCGTGCAGCACAGGTACAATTCAGAAACTTTGATTGGACAGTATCCACATCCAAGACCATCTTCATCACCAGTTTAAAACATGGGATTGCGCCCAGCATTGTGTCTTCAGGAATTATTTATTTGCAGACAACTGGCATTGCACACACACGTACAAGACTAGTGAAATACTCTGAACATCACAAACAAAAAATGAAGAGGAGTATTGTTGTGAAGTTTATGTGGAAAGAGAATATTAAACAAAACACGTTTGTGCTGTACATTTGCTCTGTGAGCAGATGTTACACACCTTAATAAGGTAAGTAGAGTCAATTTTGCTTGTCAATAAGTGGTTCAGCTCCATTAAAGGAATAGTTCACCCTTTTATTCACCCTCATGCCATCCCAGATGTGTATGTCTTTCTTTCTTCTGCTGAACACAAACAAAGAATGTCTCAGCTCTGTTGGTCCATACAACGCAAGTGAATGGTGGCCAGAACTTTGAAGCTCAAGAAAACACATAAAGGGATTATAAAAGTAATCCATACGTCTCCAGTGGTTAAACCTCAATCTTCAGAAGATCTGAAAAACAGATCAAGTCCTTTTTTATTATAAATTCTCCTCCCTGACCAGTAGGTGGCGATATGCACGAAGAATGCAAAAACAATAGAAGATTCTGAAAGTAGAGATTGATAGGAAAAAAGGACTTAATTATTGTTCTGTTTCTCACCCACACCTTTCATCTCACTTCTGAAGACATGGATTTAACTACTGGAATCCTATGGATTACTTTTATGCTGCCTTTATGTGCTTTTTGAGCTTCAAAGTTCTTGCATTGTATTGACCAACAGAACTGAAATATTCTTCTAAAAATCTTTGTTTGTGTTCTGCAGATGAAAAAAAAGTCATGCACATGTGGGATGGAATGAGGGTGAGTAAATGATGAGAGCATTTTCATTTTTGGGAGAACTATTTCTTTAAGAGTCCAGTCAATTTTGATAGGAATTGATAAAATGATACGATATGTTTTGATTTACCACATCCTCTAAAGACACATAATCCTATTTGAAAATTCTTTGACATCCAAATATTCAACATCTTTTCAGATCGAACTCCATTATGCCTTGAATCTTCAACGTTAGATCTGCTAAAGTCAGTTATTGAATAATGTCATCATTAATGGATTGGGCAGATAGGCAAAAGGATTAAACCCATTTGTTTTATACTGGGGGTTTTTATACATCAAAGCTATAAAGGAGAATGTGACATTGCGAGCCGCTTTACAAGCACTCCAAGTCAAGTATTTGGCTTCAAATCTGGCAATATCCTTAAGAGCTGATATTGTGAATGTTGTTCAACATAAAATGTGAACTGAGACTGCAACTATTATAGATGTAAAACACTAATATTTGCAAATGGACTAGTCGTCTGTAAAGTTAATTTATATGACAAATGATGTGGGCTTGTTGCTTATCTGCATGTTAACACTCCTGAATTTGCTCTTCTGTTTTTTCCTGACCTCTCCAATCTAACAGGCCGACGTGTTCTAAATGTTGCACAGCATTTCAACTTTTTTACTGTGTTCATGTATGTTATTGCACTTGATGGTTTAACGCTGCTCTAAGAATCATTCCATTTTAGGGTATTCACAGAATATCAGGCAAAAAGGCAAATATCTGCTGCCATGATTGAGATTTTAAGTGTGCTGTAGTGCTTTGTACAGAATAAACAACAGTACAAAATGTTTGTGCTTTTTGCCTCGGGAAAAATTATTACTGTTTGACTATTAATTATTAGGTAACACTTTATAATGAGGTTCTGTTTGTTAACATTTAATGCATTCGGTATCATAAAAAAACAATGAACAACATGCTTTTACAGCATTTATTTATCTTTGTCAATGTTCATTGTTAATTTATGTTAGTTCATGATGCATTCACTAATGGTAACATACAGTATAGAACTTATGTTAAAAATGTATTAGTATATCATAAACATTAACCAAGATTAATAAGTGCTGTAAAAGTATTGTTAATTGTTAGTTCATGTTATCTAATGTAGTAAACAAATGTTTATGAATACAACCTTACTGTAAATTGTTGCCTCAATGACTATTATTTAATTATTTATTAACAAGTTAATTATTTGTATTAATTATTTCTGCTGTCTGTACTGTTTTTGAAGTATATTTGCATTTGTTGTCCAGTAGATCACATTTATCAAATGCAAGCAGAACTTTTCACCAGCCAAGTTTAAACAATACAACATTCAGATTTGACATTTTACAAAGACTTTTTTTTATTTTCAGTATATACTGTTATAGAAAATATAGATAGCAGGTTCCACAGCAGCTTCAGTCATCTTACTGAGGGCCCAAAAAGGTTTTACTAATGTACAGATTTGCTTCAAGATGATATCTGTAATCATTTAAATGAAATCCATTCCTCCGATGTGATAGACAGCATTGCTTATGTTCTCATGTTGGTGAGAAAGCCCATCTTAAAAGGAAAACTATAGTGATTACTCCTCAGCATTTCATTTTTACAATATTAACACATGCACACTCAAGGTGATTTAAAGTTAAGTGAACCAACCACAAACCATTTTCATGTGGTAATCAGTACAGAGTTTCTTGGTTTGATATTTTACCCATAAATTCCATATCTGGTCAAAAAATTACTTAGGTCTGCTTCTTTTTATGGCATCATTGGTAACACTTTACAATAAGGTTCTGTTTGCTAACGTTAGTTAATGCATTAGGGATTATTAACTAATAATGAACAATATGTTTTACAGTGTTGTTAGTGATTATTTATGAAAATACAATTGTTCACTGTTAGTTCATAATGCATTAACTGAACATGTACAACTTTTAATTAAAAAATTTATTAGTATGTGTTGAAATGAACATTAACCATGATTAATGTGCTGAAAAATTTTTTCATTGTTAGTTCATGTTAACTAATGTAGTTAACTCATGTTTACAGAAACAACCTTATTGTAAATTGTTACCTAACTGGTAACATACATCTCTTATTTAATCAAACAGTAAATTAAATAATTGTTAAAGTTCCCATAGATGTTTTGGGTGTTTCAAAAAGTTACAACATTAGCCGTGTAAACTTGGAATATATTGTGATTACGATCACTGTAGTTTTCATGGAATTTACATTGAAATGTAACAAATGAACTCAAAATAGGGGCCTGCTAAAATGGCACAATTTCAAAATCTCTCACAACAAGTTTGCATTAAGTATGCAATTTTTCACAAAGAGAACAATATCTTTAGCTACAGGCCTCTTTGAGTACTATTTAATACAGGCACAGTATAAACTAAGCAAACTAAGGCTGTATTACAAAGATTTCACAAGCACAAAAATGTTTATAACTGACAGTGTCCCAGTTTACAACATCTTATCAAAACTGCAGTAAAATGAAATTTTAAAATACATTGTAAACATTAAGATCACATTCTTCATACTGCCAGTCCATTTGTTTTTTGTGGAACTCGACACAAGTTCTACGACGTCAAACAGTCAATTGCAAATAAGGGACAACACTACACACTAAACTTTTGGCTTGATTATCCAACACGGCAAACATTCTCAAATTTAAAGGTGCATCAGACAGGCAGCATTTATGCACATGCTTTCAAAAATTGATTCACAGAACATCATGATGTTTGAATGGTTAAAAATGACACATTACACGTGTCAGGGCAGGGGGTCATTGCTGTATCTTCAATGGTATTATTTTCTTAGGTTGTATAATTATGAGCGGTATCACTTTTAAAATAAGGTTGTTTTTGTTAATATTAGTTAACTGCATTAGTTTACATGAATAAACAATGAACAACACTTACATAATATCTATTAATACATTTTTAACATTAAAAGATGTATATGTTAACACAGGTTATTGCATTATGAATATATATATTTATATAATATATATTTATAAATTAACATTTTACCTAGATTAATAAATGCTGTAAAACAAATATTGTTCATTGTCATTTTCATGACACCTAATTCATTTACTAATGTTAACTAAACAAACCTTATTGTAAAGTGTTACCTTATGAGCTTATAACAGCTTTTCTTCTGGTGGTACGAGCTTTACTAATCTTCTAGTTTAAAATGGTGGAAAGTTATATCAGTAATTATCCACCCCATTCAATATCCAAACCTTTACCATTATGACAACAATAGTTCAACTGTTCTCAGATTTATGAAAACTGCAACTTAAACCACTCCAGCTTAGTGTGGCAAAGTGATGGGCTTATATTTATATGAAACAAAACTGTTCATAGATCAAAATAAAGACAAATGAACATTTGTGTAAACATTATGATGCTCAAAATCCAAAGACCGCTAAAATGAAAACACTTTAAATTATATATATATAATTTAAAAAAAAGATGATTCAAATCAGTCAAGGCATTGTTTGGGTGAAAGCAGTGGCCTTTGGGAACATTGGCAACAATCATCACCATGCAATGGCATCTTTCCCTTGGTCACGCTTCTTTGTGCGGTTTCCTCTTTTTGGTCAAATGGATTGCCATGCATTGTTGATATTTGCTTGAGTCAACATTCTCAGGTTCAGAAAGTATTCTTAAAAGAAAAAGTGTTCAGAACAAGAAAAGTAGAATCCTTTATCTTCTTCATACAGCTTGATCTCAACATACTGCACAGCAAAAAAAAACCAAAAAAAAAAGAGAGATATGAGCAAAACATTAGCAGGACACTCTAGTTGATGCCTTGAGGGGTGTAAAAGACAGCAAGCCTCCAGTCATTCCAAAAAAGACCATATGATGCAGCAGTTTTTTTGCAGCGATAGGTCAGTTATGGCAGCAGTTGTCAAAATAAGAGTCCTTCTTTTGTCCCAGGTCCACTCCCTTCTCCCCTGTGAGGATGACACAATACAAAGAACCTAGTCAGGTCATATACAGTGGCTCCAAAATGTATTTGGACACATTTGTCAATATTTGCATAGATAATAAAATATCAAACCAAGTTTCATCTGCAAACAAAGGATGCTGGAGCCTTTCTCAGAATTAAATGAATAGTTCTCCCAAATATTAAAATTCTCTCATCATTTACAATTCTCTCATCAAATTACAATTCTCTCATCCCAGATGTTTATGACTTTCTTTCTTCTAAAAATCTTTGTTTGTGTTCTGCAGAAGAATATTTCAGCTCTGTAGGTCCATACAATGCAAGTGAATGGTGACCAAAACTTTGAATCTCCAAAAAGCACATAAAGGCAGCATAAAATAATCTATATGACTCCAGTGGTTAATCCATGTCTTCTGAAGCGATCCAATCAGTTCTGGGTGAGAACAGACCAAAATATAACTCCTTTTTTCACTATAAATCATCACATCAGCAGTCAACTTGGCGATAATGGTTTCAAGCTCGATTACATTTCCTAGCGCCATCTAGCATTCTGTGTATGCGTCAAGCACTAGAAAGTGCAATCGAGCTTGAAATCATGATTGTGCCAAGAGACTGCAATGGCAAGATGTACAGTGAAAAAGGAGTTATATTTTGGTCTGTTCTCACCCAAAACTGATTGGATCGCTTCAGAAGACATGGATTAAACCACTGGAGTCATATAGATTACTTTTATGCTGCCATTATGTGCTTTTTGGAGATTCAAAGTTTTGGTCACCATTCACTTGCATTGTATGGACCTACAGAGCTGAGATATTCTTCTAAAGATCTTTATCTATCTATCTATCTATCTATCAAGTAACAATTATTAAGAGAATGGCACATTTCTTAGCAGATAAATTGGCATAAAAAGCCTTGCACCATGTGCTACAGATACAAAGCATAAAGAGGGAAGTGGAAAGTCTGGATGGAATACTGAAGATGTCCTAATCCTACTATTACACACTGGTTGTGAATTTTCAAAGTTTGGCAGTCTGACAAGTTCCCACCTTGCATGAATTCCAGAGCACAGTTACCGTAGTCCTCTGCGACCTTCTGAAATACCTCATCTGTATAAAAAAATACAACAAATTCAAGAAGTGAAACCTCTCAGTATCTAACCGTGTGTTACACATCTGTAGTGCTCTATGGAGCTGATAATTTGAAGTATCACTTACCAACATTTTTTCCTGATTTGCTTGAGGTCTCAAAATGTTGTGCACCTATTTCTGAAGTGGAAGGTTTTGTAGCTATAATTGTAGTTATATAAAGATTGAAATAGTTCTATACAGATGAACACAAGAAGCTTAATATGTGCTTACCATCTGCAAAGTCTTGCACATCATGGTAGTCTACTTGCCGCATACTTCTGTCTGCTTCAATAAGGTCACTCTTGGTACCACACAAATAAATCTTGCAGTGCTGAGAATTAAATAATGTATGCATAAAGCGTGGTTTGATTCATCTTGTGAGGTTTATTTATGTGTGTTTAGGTCTCAGTCACTAACCATAAATATGCATGTAATTTTGACTGTGTACAAAGATTTTCAGGGCGAAATTATGAATCATTAATAGGTTTGCACTTAAATTTATTCTAAATTTATGATAAAATTGAAAACCAGAGAGACTCCCTGTGGCCTTCGAAACATGGAATGTGTAAAGTTGTGTTAAATATATATATGTATATATTAGGGCTGTCAATCGAAAAATATTTTAATCAAATTAATTACATGACATGCTGATTAATGAATCGAATTAAAGGGATAGTTCCCACCAAAAAAGTTCTCTCAACATTTACTTACCCTCATGCCATTTCAGATGTGTATGACTTTCTTTCTTCTGCTGAACACAAAGAAAGATTTTTAGATGAATATTTCAGCTCTGTAGGTCCATTAAATACAAGTGAATGGTGGCCAGAACTTTGAAGCTCCAAAAAGCATATAAAGGCAGCATAAAAGTAATCCATACGACTCCAGTGGTGTAATCCATGTCTTCTGAAGCGATAAAGTAGATGTGGGTGAGAAACATATCAATGTTTAAGTCCTTTTTTACTATAAATTCACCTGCCTGCCTGGTAGGTGGTGATATGCATGAAGAATGTGAATCACTAAAAACAAAAGAAGAAGAATGTTAAAGTGAAAATGGTGATTTAGTAAAAAAAAGAAAAAAGAAAAAAGGACTTAAATATTGATCTGTTTCTCACCCACACCTATCATCTCAATTCTGAAGACATGGATTTAACCACTGGAGTCGAATGGATTACTTTAATGCTGCCTTTATGTGCTTTTTGGAGCTTCAAGGTTCTGGCCACCATTCACTTGCTTTGTATGGACCTACAAAGCTGAAATATTCTTCTAAAAATCTTCATTGGTTTTCTGCAGATGAAAGAAAGTCAAACATCTGGGATGGTATGAGGGTGAGTAAATGTTGAGAGAATTTAATTTTTGGGTGAACTATCCCTTTACTCACAAATATCAAAATTTACTGAGTAAGGCCCCCAAATAAAGATAGTTAATTGTAAATAATACATAATAATTAAAATAATTATATAAGTAATTATATTAATAATTCAGATTGAAATATATTGCTTTACTGTGGCAGACAAGTAAAGCATTGATTAGACAATGCAAAAGTGGCTTTAGAAGTAAATGTATTGTTTGTTTTATTCCCATGTCATTGAACATAAGCCTACAGTCGACAGCAATCCATTTGGCAATTGAGTTCATCCATATGATATACTATTTTTTGCCAGTCTATGTACATATGCATTACATGGATGCTTTTGGAGCATCTCACTGGTTTTCAGCATCATAAACTCCACACTTTTAAGACGCTGTGTCAATTTAAAAGTAGTCGAAACTGAAAATCGCATTTTGAGATCCCTGCATTATACAGTGCTTCATCCAACTTTAAAAAAACATGTCCTGTGTGACCGCCTCTCATTCTGTGGCTGTGCTGCTTGTGAGGATGTTGAGGTGCACTGACTGCCCCCTGCTGATGCGGCTCATAAAAACACAGTTAAATGTACTTCAAGCTTGAATTGCTCTGATTGTAGGAAATTACGATCTTCATGAATAATTGTGTTCATTATTTTAACACGTTATTTTGATTAATCATGCTAAATTGCCATGTTAAAGCATCAACTCTAGTATATACATGTGTGTGTAATATGTGTTAAATATGTATATATATATATATATATATATATATATATATATATGCACATATACACCTATTATGAATTCGGAAGAATTTTTTCAGCGCACATACTGTAAGTACATAACTTAAGCAATTATTAGTGAATGAGACCCTTTTGTTCTTTTGTGGGAAAAGGTGGGCACATTTTACCACTTCACAGTTCTGTAACTCCTTCACCCAGAACCTGGCTCTTCCAAAACTGCTGCTGTCAGTCAAGTCTAAGAGCAAATTTCAAGGACAGCCACACAGTTAAAATAAAAAACACAATTTCTTTCATCCAAGCACATAAACTGCGTAGCAGGACATGGAACTACTGCAAAATGTACAGAGTGAGCACATATGAGCAATTCACTTGCTCAAAATCACCTGACTGCTACACTAGAATAGTTAGAAGGCCTACACACTGGACTTTGGATCTCTTTAGAAAAAAAAGTTTTTAATCATCCAGTCAAATCGTAAGCGACCAGGCTCCCACACCTTTTGACCAATGAACTTTCAGTTGTATAGTTGTTCTTGATTACTGGAGAAGAGTTGTTTTTTTTTTTTTTTTTTTTACGATTTTATAGAGATTGCACTCAAAAAAGCACAACTTTAAAGTATTTCTATAGACTTTTCCATGACTTTTTACGTTTATATTAATTTCCATGTCTCTTTCTGGTCTGGAAATCTTTTTTTTTTAATTATTATTCCCTGACATTTTAAGATTTTTCATGACTGGGAACCATGGAAAAGGATATGTACCATAGCAAACAATGGCAGCACGGGCTCCTCTGTAATACATTCTGCTCATAGCCTCGTAACGTTCAGACCCAGCAGTGTCCTGAAATGAAACAGAAAGTATGATGTCACTATCAAGAAGTCTATCTTTGAGCACATAAAAAGGGCCCTTTGGTAACTACACTTACCCATATTCCCAGCGTAACCACCTTGTCACCAACATTGAGGGCTTTTGCAACAAATGCAGCCCCTATAGTCTTATTGAGAGAAAAACATGACAATCAAGTGAACACATAAAACTTAGCTGCATTACATCAGGTCATGAAAATGGCAAACGCCACTGACATTAAAGAAAGGTGGCTTTACCTGTGGAGCTGGTTTTATGTGACATGCTTAAGTATTGCTCATACCCTGTCAAACCTCTCCAATGTAACGGGCCAAACATAACCAAATAGACATTATACACAAAAATTTATTATTTTGGTGGGAACAAACCATCTTTGAAGGTCACCAGCTCATGACCCAAGGCCGTAAAAACCACAGGTTTTACTATTAAAGGAATAGTTCACCCAAAAATATAAATGCCCCTGTTTAATCACCCTTATGCCATCCTATATGTGCATGACTTTATTTCTTCTGCTGAACACAAATGAAGATTTTTAGAAGAATATTTCAGCTCTGTAGGTCCATACAATGCAAGTGAATGGTGGCCAGAACTTTGAAGCTTCAAAAAGCACATAAAGGCAGCATAAAAGTAATCCATACAACTCCAGTGGTTAAATCTGTATCTTCAGAAGTGATATGATAGGTGTGGGTAAGAAACAAATACATTTTAATGTCCTTTTTTACTATAAATTCTCGCCCCTAAATTTAGAGATTAGAGCTTTAGGAGGGCTATTTGAAAGTGAATATTAATAGTAAAAAAGCTTTCTATTCCAACTCAGACTTACATTTTGATATGGGCCCACAAGAAAGCGGTGGTGTACATATCTCTCCACAAGACTGGTCTTACCAACACTTTCCTTGCCAAGCATGACCACTTTAGCATCCACTCGCATGGCAGTCATGATTATATGGGTGTCTGCAAAAATACACTGAAGAAAGAAAAGAAGACAAAGATCCATTTCATAGGATTATGTAAATGCATATTGCAATTTAAGTGGAAATGGACTTCATTATTTTGATATGAGGTGATGATGACATTGCTAGTTTTAATAGATTTGACAGAAAGCTAATAGTGTGTTTATAATAATAAGAGATTCTCTTTTAGCCAACTACTTGGTTTACAAAGCTGTTTTTTTGCTTATAATGTAATCTCACTGAAGCAAACAAAACAGTGGCTAGATGAAACATACTAATGTTTAGGTGTCTTGATCATTAATTTCACTTACCTGTCCTCTTAGTGTATCTGGTGTCCTGGTTTTAGAGGATTCCGAGTAACTTCACTAACAGAAGAATCCTGTAACTGGGTGGCTAATGATTCAGTTAGC
Source organism: Myxocyprinus asiaticus (assembly GCF_019703515.2). NCBI lineage: Eukaryota > Metazoa > Chordata > Actinopteri > Cypriniformes > Catostomidae > Myxocyprinus > Myxocyprinus asiaticus. The sequence goes on from NC_059383.1 coordinate 13,807,919, forward strand.
AATCCACATTATATCCAACAACCACAAAAGCTCCCAATAATAAATAGATACTCCTGACGCAGCTATTCACAATACACTTTACACTGTAGATACAGTCATAATCATAAATAATAATCTTGAGCGGTTTATTCAATCCTTTTCCGCTCTAAAACGATAGAAAAGATCAGCTTAGCTTTCATCAACATCACTAAATCCAGCACAGCTAGTCTTTCCAAGCCATGTTTTCCCCGTACATACGGAAAAAAAACCGTTAATAAATGGCCTGACAGATGTTATATATACTCGCTGAAAGAGGAACTCTAGTGTGTAGAGTTAGCTGGAATAAACTCGTGTGTGTTTTTATGTTTATGTAGTGGAGGAAGTGGCTTCAGTGGGAATTGTAGCTGGTTTCTCTCTAAACCTGGCGAGCGTCATTGTTGAGTTGAACGTCTAACCATGCTGCTGATTGGCTACTTGAATCGTCTGGAGCGTTTGTGTAACTCGTCACGGTTGGCTGAATATTTGCATGTCTCACTGTGATTGGTTACTTGCCACCGTCAATCACGGATTTCCCTCCAAGAGTGGCTGTGATGCTTCGGCACCGCCTATGGTAGCCAAAAATGCTGTCTAGGTAGGCAGCTTACTAGTTTTTGGGCACACTCAGTGTGCTGAGAGAGGAGGGGAAACTGAGCTCGTCTGAAAATGGCGTCTCCGAAAACAGTGCCTAAAGATGCACAGGTAAAAAAATAAAATAAAAAATAAATAAAAGAGACGCCACAGGAGCATATTTAGTACTGTAGAAATACTAGCATATTCAATGTATTTATTTTAAACAGCCAACAAATTAGCGTGATTAAAGTGCAGCCGCACATTTTTATTAATCTGATTTATTCTTATTAGTGTGCATGCGCGTGTGTTAGCACGCTAACTGAGCTACTGTACTCCACAATGGCTCTATTTTTGAATTTGCGTGATTCATTAACCGCTGTGGTATAAATTAGTTTTTTTAGTCACATCGATCATTTATATGTAATTGCATGAATGCATTTTGAGCATTAAGCAATAAAATTGTACCTGCGCATCGCCATAACAAAAACAGATTAACGCAAACATGACCAGAGTATCAAGCTATTGACATGGACTAGTATAACATGTAATGTTGCCTAAGTGTAATTTTTTCTTATTTTTTTCATGCTTTTTAATTAAAGGTAATGATCCAGATTCTTAAAGACATGGGAATCACTGAGTATGAGCCCAGAGTCATCAATCAAATGCTGGAGTTTACATACAGTAAGTGCAGCATGCATTTGAAATAACTCCCTTCATTGAGCGATTTTATAGCAATTGCCAACAAAGTCTTGTAATTGCTTTTTTGTTGTTGTAAACTGCTCAATAAAAATGTCAACCTGTCATATATGTATAGGATATGTAACAACTATTATTGAAGATGCAAAAATATATTCCACCCATGCTAAGAAGTCCAATGTGGATGCAGATGATATAAGGTTAGCAATACAGTGTCGAGTGGATCAGTCCTTCACGTCACCTCCACCTCGAGATGTAAGTCTCTCTTTATGTCTTTTCTAAAAAAATGTTTTTTTTACATGTTTGTGACTTAATTTGACCACATAGTTGGTGCTTTAATTAATCATTTGGTGGTTTGTCTGTCATTTCAGTTTCTGTTGGAAATCGCGAGGCAGAAGAACTTGGCCCCATTACCCCTTATTAAGCCATACACTGGTCCACGTCTTCCACCGGACCGTTACTGTCTAACTGCACCCAACTACAGGCTAAAGTCCTTGCAGAAAAAGGTATTGCTACTTTATAACAAGATCTTAGGAGACATTATTATGTTGGCTTGAAAAATACTGTTATTCTATAAACTATTATTATTTTTATTTTATTTTTATTCCCTAAACAAAGACCTAAGTTTCTTACTGTAATAGGGTTGCCACAGTGTTACCGGTTTAACTCAGTACAAGGGACAACACCGGTGTGAAATTTTATACCGGGTTAAAGGGGTAAACATTATGAATGGAACTTCCAATATCAATACAATAGCCTAATGATTAGAATAGCTTTAAATAAAGAATAGTTGCCTAATGAAGAGTTTGCAACCCATCATAAATAATCCTAAATAACGCATCGAAAGCCAGATGTTCTTTACCAGCACATCAAATTACACAGACAGCAAAGCATGCGCACTGACAGAAGACGTTTAATTGCAGGTTGCGAATAGGGATGCACCTATACCACTTTTTCTCTTCCGATTCCGATATCTGAAATCTCAGTATCGGCCGATACCAGTGTTGTTTTTTTCATAATCAGAATGAGCTTTATTGCCAAGTATGCTTACACATACAAGGAATTTGTCTTGGTGACAGAAGCTTCCAGTGTACAACAATACAAAAACGGCAGCAAGACATAGATAATAATAAAAAATAAAAATAGTTATACACATACGTACATACACATACGTAGTGCAATCTAATACAAATCTGTTATCTGTTATGTACATTGCAAATGTTCTTTTTGATTTTTTTCTCCAGAGGAATGAAATGGCGGAAGAGGTTGGATAAATATAAAAAAGACTAAACTGTTTATTGCACATAGTTATTGTTCAATGGGGCAGTATTAACTGTTCATGAGATGGATAGCCTGAGGGAAAAAACTGTTCCTGTGCCTGACGGTTCTGGTGCTCAGAGCTCTGAAGCGTCGGCCAGAAGGCAACAGTTCAAGGTAATGGGCAGGGTGAGTGGGGTCCAGAGTGATTTTTCCAGCCTTTTTCCTCACTCTGGAAGTGTATAGTTCTTGAAGGGGTGGCAGGGGGCAACCAGTAATCCTCTCAGCAGTCTGAACTGTCCTTTGTAGTCTTCTGATGTCTGATTTCGTAGCTGAACCAAACCAGACAGTTATTGAAGTGCAGAGGACAGACTCAATGACCGCTGAGTAGAACTGTATCAGCAGCGCCTGTGGCAGATTGAACTTCCTCAGCTGGCGAAGGAAATACAACCTCTGCTGGGCCTTTTTCACAATGGAGTTAATGTGGGTCTCCCACTTCAGGTTCTGTGAGATGGTAGTGCCCAGGAACCTGAATGACTCCACTGCTGCCACAGTGCTGTTTAGAATGGTGAGGGGGGTCAGTGTTGGGGTGTTCCTCCTAAAGTCCACAATCATCTCCACCGTTTTGAGCGTGTTCAGCTCAATGTTGTTTTGACTGCACCAGACAGCCAGCTGTTCAACCTCCCTTCTGTATGCAGACTCTTCATCATCTCGGATGAGGCCGATGACAGTGGTGTCGTCTGCAAACTTCAGGAGCTTGACAGAGGGGTCCTTGGCAATGCTGTCACTGGTGTAGAGGGAGAAGAGTAGTGGGGAGAGCACACATCCCTGGGGGGCACCAGTGCTGATTGTACAGGTGCTGGAAGTGAGTTTCCCCTGTCTCACAAGCTGCTGCCTGTCCGTCAGAAAGCTGGTAATCCACTGACAGATAGACATGGGAACAGAGATTTGGTGTAATTTATTCTGGAGTATAGCTGGGATGATGGTGTTGAAAGCCGAACTGAAGTCCACAAAAAGGATCCTTGCATATGTCCCTGGTGTGTCCAGATGTTGCAGGATATGATGCAATCCCATGTTGACTGCATCATCCACAGACCTGTTTGCTCGATAAGCAAATTGAAGGGGATCTAGAAAGGGTCCAGTGATGTTCATCATGTGGGCCAACACCAGTCTCTCAAATTATTTCATGACCACAGACGTCAGGGCGACAGGTCTGTAGACATTAAGTCCTGTGATTTTTGGTTTCTTTGGGATGGGGTTGATAGTGGAATGTTTAAAGCAGCATGGGACTTCACACTGCTCCAGTGATCTATTGAAGATCTGTGTGAAGATGGGGGCCAGCTGGTTAGCACAGGATCGAAGACACGCTGGTGAGACGCCATCTGGGCCCTGTGCTTTCCTTATCCTTTTTTTTTCGAAAGACGCGGCTCACATCATCTTCACTGATCTTAAGTGCAGGTTGAGTAGCAGGAGGGGGGTTGCAGGAGGTGTTGGTGTTTGTGTGAAGTGAAGGTCAGAGTGGGTGTGAGATTGGGTCTTTCAGATCTGCAGTAGAACACATTCAGGTCGTCAGCCAGTTGTTGGTCCACCACAGGGTTGGGGGTAGGAGTCCTGTAATTTGTGAGTTGTTTTATGCCACTCCACACTGATGCAGGGTCGTTAGCTGAAAACTTGTTTTCAGCTTGTCAGAGTATCTTCTTTTAGCCACTCTGATTTCCTTGTTCAGTGTGTTCCTGGCCTGATTGTACAAGACTTTATCCCCACCCCTGTAAGCATCCTCTTTGGCCTGACGAAGCTGCCTGAGCTCTGCTGTAAACCACGGTTTGTCGTTGTTGAACTTTAAATAAGTCCTAGTAGGAATGCACATATCCTCACAGAAACTGATATATGATGTAACAGTATCTGTGAGCTCGTCCAGGTCTGTGGCTGCAGCCTCAAAAACACTCCAGTCCCTGCAATCGAAGCAGGCTTGTAGTTCCCGCTCTGCTTCATTGGTCTATCTCTTTACAGTCTTTCTACTGGCATGATTGATTTAAATTTCTGCCTGTAGGTTGGAAGAAGATGAACCAGACATTGATCAGAGAGTCCCAAAGCTGCTCTAGGGACAGAGCGATATGCATCCTTTAATGTTGTGTAGCAGTGATCCAGTATGTTCCTGTCTCTGGTGGGGCATGTAATGTCCTGTTTGTATTTGGGCAGTTAAAAGGTTTGCTTTGTTAAAATCCCCAAGAATAATAATAACTGAGTCCGTGTATTGTTGTTCCGTGTCTGTGATTTGATCAGCCAACTGTTGCAGCGCTGTGTTATACGCGATATACACACTCACCAGAATAAACAAGGAAAATTCCCGCGGCGAGTAGAAAGGCTTACAGTTAATAAAGAGCGCTTCCAAATTAGGACAGCACATCCTCTTTACCGTTATTACATCTGTACACCAACTTTAACTGATGTAAAAGCATGTTCCACCGCCTCTCGTTTTCCCCTTTAACTCCACGATGCGATCCGCTCTGAACAGCTGAAAGCCCGGTAACGTGCTGTCCGGAATGGCTTCACTCAGCCAGGTTTCTGTGAAGCGCAAGGCAGCAGAGGTTGAAAAGTCCTTGTTTGTGCGGGTGAGGAGATGTAGTTCGTCCGTTTTGTTAGAAGAGAGCGGAGACTCACAAGATGAATGCTCGGCAGGGCTGTTCGAAAGCCGAGCCGACAGAGTTTGACCAGCGCACCGGCTCGTCTCCCTCGCCTGCGTCTCCTGAACAACAAAGCCGCGCCTCCAACTAAAATGTCCAGCAAAACGTCTGAATTTTCAAAAACCGGGAAAAGACTGTCTGGTATAAGCTGTCGAATGTTCAGCAGTTCGTCTCTGGTAAAACTGACTGGAAAAAGATTACTAAACACAGGACAAACAAACAAAAACAACTTCAAGATGGCACCATCCGTGGCGCAATCTTGAATTAATCAGTTTAGAATATATATACCTCACTGAGTGATACTAATTTTATGTAAAGATACACAAACCTCTAACAACACATTATTTCAATATAAATGTATAGCTTATTAAGAAGAACTTTATTAACTAGTATACTGGATAAAGTAGCTGCAAAATTAACAGTAATTCCAGTATAAGTTTTCAGTAGAAAAGAAGGCAGTTGTTTTTTTTTTTTTTATTTATTTATTTTTATTTTGTTGCAAAAAACATTCAACTTGTATCTGAACTTTAAAGGATTCAGATCTCTTTTTTTTTTTTGTTCAATTTAGTTGTAAGATATCAGCTCACTTCTCATTCACAGTTATTTTTTGGAACCCATTAAACTTAAATATTGTTATAATTTGTAAACAAATAATAATAATACATTATTATTGACTTTTAGAATTTTAAATACAACAGTAATATATTTCAGTCGTACACCTTTAAAACGCTCAGGCTTTTATTTTGACATTCTGAACTCTCCAGGAAGTTCTGTATGTGTCTTTTTTTTTTTTAGCAAGTTCACAGTAGTTTAATTCACTTATTCAAATTCTGGTAAAATGCACCTCTGGCACCGTTCTAATTGCATATTATAAGTGAACCGAACTATTGAGCATCTACATCTGAGATGTTGTTCGTGAGTAGCGCTCAAATGTTGCACAACGCTTGAAGGCTAAAAACAGCCGCGAGTGTTTGTGTAAACAGAGCAGCTCCATTCACTAACGTGCTGGAGCTGCACATGCATGTTATATATTTACTTATTAAACAGCCTTTTGTGATGCACAGTGCTATTGCACGTCTTCAAGTGGCTTTGAATAAAATGCACGAGTCATATGAACTACTTTAATTGTGTTTTTATGGTTCTTTTATGTCATTTTTTGAGCTTGACAGTAACGAACATGACTAGCACACAGTATCGGATTTGGATCAAGCTTATTGGACCAATACGATCCATCTAAAAACGTCAGTATCGGAGCCGATACCGATCCAGGTATCAGATTGGTGCATCCCTAATATAATGTGCATGGTGGGTAACTGCAAGATGTCTCTGGTTCGGAATGACACAAGAAATGCTGTTAGACACACAGACACGCACTTGAAGAAACACACATGTATTATATTTTAAAGAACAGATGACAGAAAAGCTGTCTATGCTCATGTCTGACGCGCTGTTTGTTCGGAGGTGTGCAGTCTTGTGGAACATGCATATGTAAAGGATTCTCACTCTTTCTTTGTTTCAGTCTTCTGAAATTTTCAAGAAAAGTATTGTCTGTGAGAATGCTGCAAATGACCTCAGACCATCTCAGCTCAGAAGGTGCTCTGAATTAAGTTTGCTTTATTTCCACAGAGCAGTTCGTTGTGAGCGCAGCTCTGCAGGGTCACTCTATATATAGCCTATACATCCACGATTAAATCATAAAATAATACAAAAACACGTTCACCTCGAACCATGATTTATATTTCAGTGATTATTATAGTCATTATAATTATATTTACGTTTATCATTATTTTTAGATCTTAATATGTATTAGTAATTTTCCGCCTGTTGTCATAGACGGATACTTGCATGACGGTGGTTATATATGTTTTTTTGTTTTTTTTTTACCACTTTATTTGAATTGCTTTTTCATTTGAAGTGCAATTTGAATTTAGAAATGTACTTGGTTTAGGGCTGAAACAATTAGTCGACGTTATCAACAACATTGACAATAAATCATTGTTGACAAAAATGTTCATGTCGAATAGTTGTTTGTTCTCATTTAAAGTAACATGAGCAGCACTGCAGTTGGCTCCTGACTGAGGAAGAACTACACAGATCACAGTTCAGATGCACTCTAAGCTTTCCAAACAGCTTCAGATGATGTAGAAGTAAATGTATCTTGTTTTTTAGACAATTTTAGACAATTTTAAATGGAAAACAAGACAAAAACACTTTAACAATAGGATTTTTTGTAGTGAATTTATTTTCTGTATGAAACAAAGTATTTTTTTCCCTTTAATTCAGTGAATGTCATTTAGAGGTATTTTTAAAAGATGATTTTGTCCTTTTATTGTTAGTAAGCACGTTTAATACAACCTTTTAATTCTGGCACAAGCTGAATAATTGGTTAAGAGCTAATGATTAATCGTTGCAGTAATTGCCGAATAATCGTTAGATTAATCGATTATCAAAATAATCGTTAGTTGCAGCCCTACTTTGGTTTAAGTTTTTTGTTTTTTAAATAAATGAATTAAATTTTCAATGCAAATCACTAAAACAAGAATATTCAAAGATCCCTCAGCTGGGGGGGTTGACGACGTAATTGGATATTGTGAGCTATATATATATATATATGTATATATATATATATAATATATATTCTTTTTTTTTATTTATTTTTTTTATAAAAAAATATTGTGAACATATTTCTTGCACATTGCCCAGCCCTAGGTGAGAATTTATTCACACACATTCAAAGTCATTACCCTCCAAAGCAGCTAAACTGGGTCCTGGGATGAAAGGTAATAAAACACCAACATTAAACCTGCAACAACCTACAGTAAGTGATGTATTTGCCCGGACAACAAAATACCCAACCGGTAACAAAGAGATGTTGCCCTTGACAACTGTTGAAAAACCATCTTTCAAAAAGTTGAACAACACACATTTTAATTGCAATGGTTACATTTTTGAATTTTTGGTTAAAATAAATAAAAAATAAAGTTAAAAGTTTGAAATCGAGCTCCCTTGTGTTATTGTATAGGCTATTGCTTAATGAAAATTACCCCATAGTACCACTTAGCATCCAACTAGCGGTAATACCGGTGTTAGTCGGTTTGAACATGTACACCGCACCGGTGTGAAAATGATGATATCGTGGCAAGTCTAGACTGTAACTCCTCCAAGAGCTTTCAAACTTCATCCATCAAATTTGGCACAGAACCTCAGGCCACGTCCACACTTACGCCTGCATGCAGGGCATGAGCAGCGGGGTCATTTCAGGCTTTCATAGTGGCCGCTTCTCTGCGAAATAGTGCTGTGGCTCTGTGCAGAAAATAAACATCTCTGGGTTCCTATGCCATAACTTAAAATTTTTTGAGCGGGGGTAATTGATAAATATAACAAATTTGGTCTTCATGAAATCTTAAGTACATAAGTAGGACCACATTTACTTCACAATGGTAAATAATTTACTTACTTTACCCCCAGTATTGGGTGCTTCATTCGTTTGCATTCAGTCAGAGAACAGAAACTGTTGTGTGTCTCTATGTCGAGAGTTTGCATCTAGCCCAACAGAAGTTATTAAATAGTAATAAAAAATATTTAAGTTAAGAATGTAATAACAGCATTTCTTTGTTAAAACACCTGACAAAACTGCGTTAGACAAATTTTTTACAACATGACACACATAACAGAAACTTTAACTTACTGCACAAATCTGCTGAAGCTACTGCATCCCACGCATGTTTCTTTGATAATAAATGCTTTTATAATAAATGCTGAGGGTTTTACAGCACTTTCTTTATTCTCAACCTCCACAGTCAGTCGGGTATCATCCAGTGTTGTGGCCTTGCAAATCCGAATGAAGTCAATTGTTGCTTCAATGACAACGGCAGCCAGTCTCATGCACTTATGTTTATCAGCGTACGTGGTCGTGAATGGTTAGCATTGTAAAGCCTATACTATATTCCTACATGTACATAAACAGGCAAAAGTCCTGCAGTTTATTTATTCTTTCCTTTATTTAGTTATTTTGTGTTTGTTTGTATGCTGACCTAGAAATTGTAGTGTATTGTAGGTTTGGTTTAAATATTTTTCTTTTTGTGTCTCTTGTCCTTTCTCCTTATTGTTTTAGTTTTCTACTACACGCGTGGCAAAAATTGGCTCAACGGCAAAACTATCCACTCACTGCCGCATCTGGAACAATACACCTCACGGCTCCCGCTTGCAATGTGAAGGCTGTAATCTCTTAATATGGGTGCCGAGACAAAAAAGCACCATGAAAGTGCCATTGTTCCTGTTATTAACTTTGAGAGCGTTTTTGAAGATAAATGTTACTTTGTACAACATTCACATTACATTCCTTTAAAGGCGATGGGAAGTTTACTCAAAATGTTGTCCGGCGGTGGAACACCAGGACAATTGCGTTTCAGACCGGACATGGAAATGACTCAGGGCCACACTTTTTTTCCTATATTTTTGCATGTGCAGTAAGAGGGTTTAGGCATTTTTTTAGATGTTTGTGTGGAAGAGCAACTTTTGGAAAACGTTTGAAAACGGCAGTGTGGACGAAGAGCCTTTTGAAAATTAAAATGCTGGTTAAAATTTATTCTGATTAATGTGGGCGTAGCCTCAGACTGTTCTAGAATAGTGTGCTTTGTCTTTTCTAACTGGTCAGACTCAGGGTTTTTGCACTGCAGATGATTAAATATCTCAGAATCTTATAGACTTAAGGCGGTCGCACACACGAGAAGTTGTCAAGGTTTTTCCCTTCTTCAAGAATGAACAATGCTACAGTAAATAATATACAGTGCATCCGGAAAGTATTCACAGCGCTTCACTTTTTCCACATTTTGTTATGTTACAGCCTTATTCCAAAATGGATTAAATTCATTATTTTCCTGAAAATTCTACAAACAATACCCCATAATGACAACGTGAAAGAAGTTTGTTTGAAATCTTTGCAAATTTATAAAAAACACAAAATACAAAAAAAAAAAAAAAAGTCACATGTACATAAGTGTTCACAGCCTTTGCTCAGTACTTTGTTGAAGCACCTTTGGCACCAATTACAGCCTCAAGTCTTTTTGAGTATGATGCTACAAGCTTGGCACACCTATTTTTGGGCAGTTTCTCCCATTCTTCTTTGCAGGACCTCTCAAGCTCCATCAGGTTGGATGGGGAGCGTCGGTGCACAGCCATTTTCAGATCTCTCCAGAGATGTTCAATCAGGTTCAAGTCAGGGCTCTGGCTGGGCCGCTCAAGGACATTCACAGAGTTGTCCCATAGCCACTCCTTTGTTATCTTGGCTGTGTGCTTAGGGTCGTTGTCCTGTTGGAAGATGAACCTTCGCCCCAGTCTGAGGTCCAGAGCGCTCTGGAGCAGGTTTTCATCAAGGATGTCTCTGTACATTGCTGCATTCATCTTTCCCTCGATCCTGACTAGTCTCCCTGTTCTTGCCGCTGAAAAACATCCCCACAGCATGATGCTGCCACCACCATGCTTCACTGTAGGGATGGTATTGGCCAGGTGATGAGCGGTGCCTGGTTTCCTCCAGACATGACGCTTGCCAGTCAGGCCAAAGAGTTCAATCTTTGTTTCTCATGGTCTGAGAGTCCTTCAGGTGCCTTTTGGCAAACTCCAGGTGGGCTGTCATGTGCCTTTCACTGAGGAGTGGCTTCCGTCTGGCCACTCTACCATACAGGCCTGATTGGTGGAGTGCTGCAGAGATGGTTGTTCTACTTTCTCCACAGAGAAACGCTGGAGCTCTGACCATTGGGTTCTTGGTCACCTCCCTGACTAAGGCCCTTCTCCCCCGATCGCTCAGTTTGGCCGGGCGGCCAGCCCTAGGAAGAGTCCTGGTGGTTCCAAACTTCTTCCATTTACGGATGATGGAGGCCACTGTGCTCATTGGGATCTTCAATGCTGCAGAAATTTTTCTGTACCCTTCCCCAGATCTGTGCCTCGATACAATCCTGTCTCGGAGGTCTACAGACAATTTCTTGGACTTCATGGCTTGGTTTGTGCTCTGACATGCACCGTTAACTGTGGGACCCTATATAGACAGAAGTATGTGCCTTTCCAAATCATGTCCAATCAACTGAATTTACCACAGGTGGACTCCAATCAAGTTGTAGAAACATCTCAAGGATGACCAGTGGAAACAGGATGCACCTGAGCTCAATTTTGAGTGTCATGGCAAAGGCTGTGAATACTTATGTACATGTGAATTTTTTTTTTTTTTTTTTTTTTTTTCGTTTTTAATACATTTGCAAAGATTTCAAACAAACTACTTTCACGTTGTCATTATGGGGTATTGTTTGAAGAATTTTGAGGAAAATAATGAATTTAATCCATTTTGGAATAAGGCTGTAACATAAAATGTGTAAAAAGTGAAGCGCTGTGAATACTTTCCGGATGCACTGTATGTCCTTTGATAATGATTTGGTTAGAATTTAATGGAAAATAAGCGAGTTGCGCTCTGACGCGTTCGGTGTGCGACCCCCTTTACATTGATGAATTGTTCAAATGGGCAAACGGAATGAATGTAAATAAACCCCCCTGAAGGCTTTTAGTCTACTTTAAGTTGCTCTCTATCTGTCTGTCTGTATAGCCGTCCATCTGACTGACGGTTTATCTATGTGACAATTCTGACCGGCTAACGATCTGCATAACCATCAAAATTAAAATAGTTAAAGCTAGTTTAAACTTTGAGACAAAGTTTGTCAAGACAACATCAAAGTCTAGACAAACTATACCTACCTAGTGACCATTTTAGTACCTGTAGGGTACTCTGTAGATGCCAGAAAGTACATCCTCTTTATGGTGGTGAGGCAGTGTGTATGATTTAAAATATGGTTCTGATTTGCATGTCTAGGTGACTTCGTCTGCGGGCAGAATAACAGTGCCACGGTTGAGTATGGGGGCAGTTTCCAGTAGGCCAAGCACTCCAACTCTTGGTCAGTTGGTCAAGCATGTCTCGTTTCTAAAATACATCTTCTGAGCTCTCTTATTACAAGAGCTTTAAGTTGTTACTTTATTCCTTTTATTGATGAACAATGAAATGATCTACTATTGTGAAACTCAATTTATATGATCATCACTGTGTTTTTCACAGGCGCACCCTCAATGCAGACAGTGGGGACAAAAGTAGGGACACCAGTGTCACTGACGGGCCAGCGCTTCACCGTTCAGATTCCCTCTTCACAGGCTGCCTCTGTCAAATCAGGTTAGAACCATTTTTTTATTTGTATTTTTTTTTTTTTTTATCAAAAGCCCAAAGTATACTTCGGTTTTGACGTGAACACTTGGCATCTGCGTAGAGTTGAACAAGCCTTTCAAAGTATACTTCATTTGACTGTGCATGCATACACAGGTGGTTAGCGCATGCATGCTTTGACTTCTATGAGATACTGGACTATTTCTCTTCAGGAGTTTAGACCCATAAAGATGTCTTTATAGTCCTTCAGATTTGAGTTATACAAATGCAGGTATCTCCTGACCTCGTCAACACGGGCTCTTGACATGCACATACACTCTTGATGATTCCACCTTTGTCTCCTGATGTTTAGCGGTGATTAGATCTTCTAGTGCTTCTTTGTGACTGCAATGGCTCAATTGAGAGTGTCGCCACCTTGTGGCCCCACTTATTAATGCACATGATTCCTTGCACGTGCGCATACTGTGCATTCAGAGGACGCACGGTTAGAAAAGTCGGGCCGCACACATTGAGTGCTCGAGCACCCTTCTGATGATGAAATTTGCGTCACACGTCCTGTACGAAGACGGCTAGTGTTTGCATCTAACCGAAGTATGCTTTAGAATGGTAGAATATTAATACAGTTCTTATATTTCAGCTACTTGTATTTTCAGCTAAATTGGTGACCAAGTCCATCAAAGTGACTATTTGTAGTGCAACCTCTGTATAGACATGTTTTTGAGCATATTGTAAATTCTAATAGTACAACATGAGCTTAATAACTGTTTAACTAATTAATTATTTTGTTTGTTTTAATTCACAGCTACTCCAACCACTCCCACCGTTCAGAATGTCCTCATCAACCCCTCCCTCATCGGCTCCAAAAACATCCTCATCACTACTAATATGGTCTCCCAGAATTCATCCAGTGACTCGACCTCACTCAAGAGAAAGCATGAAGATGAGGATGACTATGATGCTTTATGACCTGCTGTGTTTTCTTACTAGTGTGTGATTCTGTAAATAAGCAATCATTTGTTGTCAGTCTGCCCCTCATTAGTCTTGTGCTATTTAGGTTAAACAATACAGTGTTGCCATTATTTTTGTACATAAATTGATTAAAAGAAAAAGTGGGTTTGTAAGTTTTTGTAATGTTTCATTACAATTTTAGTTGAGTTGACTTTGCTACAAGAAATCTTTGACGAGTGCAAAGAACCAAGTTTTTACCCATTCAATTGCATTTAATCACATTTAACATTTTGTTTTTGTTTTACTTATGGGCTTTTAACAAAATAATAATAATTTATCTATTATTACTTCCATAAATTGCATAAAATTAAGTGTAAAATAAAATGTAATGTATTCAATGAAATACCAGCAGAGGGAGCTGGTTGGATGAAAAAAGATCCATGCACCTTCACTCTAGGAATGAATGGTCTTTGTTCTTCAATACTATTGTAATAATCTAAAATGATGTATATTTTAGTTTCAGGCATTTAGGCATTCTTCTTGCACATTCTTACTTTTATTAGACTTTGAGGGAGGGTTTGGAGAACAAGGGACCAGGAGTAGTGCTATGGTCTTATTGTCTAATGCTCTCTAACTCCCTTTTGCCTTTTAAAATACAGTATAGCGTCTATGGTAATAACTGGACAATGCCTTGTAATTTATGCCAAATTATTTTAAAGTATTGTGAATCTACATTATGCATAATGTTTTACAGTCCTAAACAGAAAAGTGACCGTTAAACTAACTCGGATGAAAATGTATAAGTATGAAAAGGGACTGAATGCAATCCAAGTCTATTTAATGACAAAACAGTCCAAACACAAAGTAAAATAAGTGTATTCCAAGAATCCAAGGGCTGTGAAAATAAATGGTTCTTCACATTTAGATGAGAAAATGAGTACTGTAACTAATTTAAATGATTTAACTGAATATATCAACATGCGCAAACACATTTCATCTAGTGTTTGTCCTAGCTGGAACATATGCATGTTGAATATAAAGGAATTATGGTTTTTAAAGGGAATTTAAAGCAATAGTTCACCCAAAACTTATAATTCTGTCATCATTTACTCACCTTTCTGTTGTGTCAAACTCATATGATTTTCTGTCTTCCGTGGAGCACAAACTGCAATATTTGAATAGACATGATTCCTGTTTGTCCATACAATGCAAGTCAATGGTGACCAAATTTTTAAGCTCCAGAAATGACATGAAGGCAATATTAAAGTAATCCATAAGACTCAAGTGGTTTGGTCCGTGTCTTCTGAAGCGATTCAATCGGTTTTGGGTGAGAACAGACCAAAATATAACTCCTTTTTCACTAGAAATCTTGACATCATCAGTCTCCTTGGCGATCATGACTTCAGGTTTGATCACACTTCCTAGTGCTTGACGCATGCACAGTGCACTAGATGGCGCTAGGGAGTGTAATCATGCTTGAAAGCATGATCGCCAAGGAGACTGCTGATGTCAAGATTTCTAGTGAAAAAGGAGTTATATTTTTTGTTTGTCCTCACCCAAAGCTGGTTGGTTAGCTTCAGAAGACAGATTAAACCACTGGAGTTTTATGGATTATTTTTAGGCTGCCTTTAAGTCCTTTTGAGAGTTTGAACCTTTGGTCACCATTCACTTGCATTGTATGGTCAAACAGACACAATATCTCCATTAAAATATATTTGCTGGTGTTCCGTGGAAGAAAGTCATACACGTTTGAGACGACATAAGAGTGAGTAAATTATTAGAATTATCATTTTTGGGTGAACTGTTCCCTTAAATAGGGGTAATTCATGCCTCCATCCAAACCTCTATCTACATGACTGATTTTTTTCATTCTTTTTAGTTTGCCGTGGTTTATAAAGAAGCATATAAATGTCTTTTGATTGCCTAAAATTATGAAACATCCTTGTCCACAGTCCAACTGTTTACTGTTTACCTCACAAAGCTCATTACAGCCACTACTCTCTCGTGCGTGTAAAGGCCGATTACGTAAACGTTCAGAGCAGCTGTCTCATTGGCTGATGAGAGTGTCTATCAAAGCTCCTTAGTCCAATAGACTCTTTCCTCGCTCTCAAACGGTGGCGGCCATGTTGTATCCGCGGGGGATTGGAGATCCTTCGCACGGAACGGAGTCTGGGTTCAGTCGGGAGTTCACGGCGGGGTTCTCGGGCTTGAGCTCGTTTGGGTTTTACATCATTATAGATCTACACTCCTCGCTATGAGCCGTCCGTCCTCTGCGGGTGGTGCGGCCGGAGGATTCGGAGCTGGCAAAGCAGGAGGAAGTAAGCATGGAGGCTCCGGAGGAACGACCGCCGCTGCGGCCGCAGTAGCAGCCGCCGCCTCCGCCGCGGGGGTATCTGGCTCCGTTGCGGGCTCCGGCTCGGTCCCTCCGGCCGCTGTAGCCCTTCCAGCCGCGGCGCTACCAGGACAATCAGCCGAACTGACAGCGCTGTTTGAGTGCCCGGTGTGTTTCGACTATGTGCTGCCTCCGATCTTGCAGTGCCAGGCAGGGCATCTGGTGTGTAATCAGTGTCGCCAAAAGCTCAGCTGTTGCCCGACCTGTCGCGGCCCTCTGACACCGAGCATAAGGAATTTGGCAATGGAAAAAGTTGCATCCACTCTGCCGTTTCCGTGTAAGGTAAGAACGACCGCTAGTACGGCTGACAGGCTCACACAGGGCTCTGATCAGCCTTCATAACACACTGAAAGTTGACTGCAACATTGTTTCTTTCAGCATTCTATGATCTCACACACTGTATGTAACATTGTTTCATTCTGCACTCTGTGCCACACGCTCAAGTAACAACATATTATTCATCATTCTATGATCCCACATTCTAAGTGGCAGTTACATTCAGCAGTCTATGATTATAAATTCTTAAGCGACTTTAGACCTTTAAGCATTCTGTGATCACACACTGTTAGCAACATGTTTCAATCAGCACTATATGATGACACTGAATTAGCAGTTAGTTAAGAAAGTGTGGCTATATTGTGTAATTAAAGCTCAGATGCCACAGGTGTGTGTTACATCAAGCCAAGAAGATTAGATGCTTCTCCCTCATTCTTTTTTATTTATTTATTTTTTTGTCTCCTTCCCTCTCCTCCTCACAATTTGATATCAAGTAACCATGTGTCATGTGAAATTAACTCGGGTTAGGAACCATCATCCTTAAGATTTAAAGGAGTTTGATGATTTGGTTAAAAAAAATAACAGTGTCAGAGAGATCAGTATTCACTATGGCTTAGTCCATATTCTGATGTGTGTAAATGTTTTTTGATGTTAAGCTATTTTCTACTATACCTTAACATGCAAAGACAACTTTAAGTAAGCCAAAGTGACATGAAAAGTGGAAACACTAATTCTGTGGTTAGATCAAGCCAGGGGTGTGACTAGAGTCTGCCAAGATCAGGGGCTGAGCCCATGGTCCATTTTAGACATAAGAGGTATACTGTCAACAAAGTTTTTCTGAATGAGTTTCCAGCCTTGCTAAATGTTTAACCCCCTTGCAAATGCAGTTATATTTGCTAAAAGAGTATATAATTCTTAGGACATTTAACCATTATTAGTTATCCAATAATAATAATAATAATGTATTTATAAATGCCTGTTAAAGTTAGGTCACACAAAAATGTAAAATCTATCATAATTTTCTCACCCTCATTATGTTCCAAACCTATGTGACTTACTTTCTTTCATGGAACACAAAAGGAAATGTTAGGAGATGCATGTTAGTCTCAGTCACTCTTCACTTTCATTGAATCAATTTTTAGATACAGTATAAGTAAATGGTGACTGTCTAACATCTTCTTTTGCCCACAGAAGTAAGTCATACAGAACAATATGAGGGTGAGTAAATAATGACAATTTTAATTTTTGAGTGAACTTTACCCTGCTGGAAAAAAACCCCCGCCTAAGCTGGTTTGCTGGTTTTAGCTGGTCTCCCAGCCTGGTCAGACTGGTCTGTTGGCTGGTTTTAGAGGGGTTTTGATCACTTTTTGGCTGGTCAGGCTGGGAGACCAGCTAAAACCAGCAAACCACCTTAGCCTGGTCTAGGCTGTGTTTAAGGAAATACTGATTCCATTGTAAGTGAGACATTAATCATCAAGGTTACTTGATGGTAACAGTTATGGATAAGTTACTCAAGGTCATACATTTTATCTACTTTACACAATTTTATTGTCTCTTCAAGTTCAATACAAAATCTACCTACCAACCTTAATATTAAAAAGTGTTTATGACAGGAAAAAAAATAAATCATATAGAAATCATCTTTTTCTATGAATGAATGAACAAATGGAATTAAATGATAAACAGTACAAACAATGAAAATTCAGTTCTGTCATTTAAAACAGAGTATCACACCATATAACTGTGGGTGTTGAGTATGATGATTTATATGATTCTTATTTACAGAATACATTTATTATATCAATATACAGTTGAAATCAGAATTTTACATGCACTTAGGTTGAAGTCATTAAAACTCATTTTTTAATTGCTCCTCAGATTTTATATTAGCAAACTATAGTTTTTGCAAGTTGTTTAGGACATTTACTTTGTGCATGACACAAGTAATTTTCCAACAATTGTTTACAGACAGATTGTTTCACTTTTAATTGACTATATCACAATTCTAGTGGGTCAGAAGTTCACATACATTAAGTTAACTTCCAGAAATTGATGTTAAGCCTTTAGACAGTTAGCCAGTTAGCTTCTGATAGGAGGTGTACTGAATTGGAGGTGTACCTGTGGATGTATTTTAAGGCCTACCTTCAAACTCCGTGCCTCTTTGCTTGACATCATGGTCAAATCAATAGAAATCAGCCAAGACCTCAGAAAAATTTTTGTGGACCTCCACAAGTCTGTTTCATCCTTGGGAGCAATTTCCAAACACCTGAAGGTACCACGTTCATCTGTACAAACAATAGTATGCAAGTATAAACACCATGGGACCATGCAGCCATCATACCGCTCAGGAAGGAGATGCATTCTGTCTCCTAGAGATGAACGTAGTTTGATGCAAAAAGTGCAAATCAAACCCAGAACAACAGCAAAGGACCTTGTGAAGATGCTGGAGGAAACAAGTAGTCAAGTATCTATATCCACCTTAAAACGAGTCCTATATTGACATAACATGAAAGGCTGCTCAGCAAGGAAGAAGCCATTTCTCCAAAACCACCATAAAAAGCCAGACTACAGTTTGGAAGTGCACATGGGGACAAAGATCTTACTGTTTGGAGAAATTTCCTCTGGTCTAATGAAACAAAAATGTAACTTCTTGGCCATAATGACCATCGTTATGTTTGGAGGAAAAAGGGTGAGGCTTGCAAGCCGAAGAGCACCATTCCAACCGTGAAGCATGGGGGTGGCAGCATCATGTTGTGGGGGTGCTTTGCTGCAGGAGGGACTGGTGCACTTCACAAAATAGATGGCATCATGAGGAAGGAAAATTATGTGGATATATTGAAGCAACATCTCAATACATCAGCCAGGAAGTTAAAGCTTGGTTGCAAATGGGTCTTCCAAATGAACAATGACAAGAAGCATACCTCAAGTTATGGCAAAATGGCTTAAGGACAACAAAGTCAAGATATTGGAGTGGCCATCACAAAGCCTCAGTCTGATTGAAAATTTGTGGGCAAAACTGAAAGTGTGCGCGAGCAAGGAGGCCTACAAACCTGACTCAGTTATACCAGTTCTGTCTGGAGGAATGGGCCAAAATTCCAGCAACTTATTGTGAGAAGCTTGTGGAAGGCTACCCAAAACATTTGACCCAAGTTATCAATGATGTCAACCACATTCCTTTTAATTGAGAGAATTGCTAAGATGTTCAGATGAGTTTGGCCCATAGTACTGCATAGCCATGTGTGGAGGTGTCTCAATGAACTGAATGATTGCTCACATGTGCAGCTAGTGACTGGTATGGTAAGTATATGTAGATATATCTGCGGACAGTGGGCCTTTTGCCCCATGCTGGTGGGACTTTTACCCCTTGCCGCCTTTTTATTTATATGGTTTTTAATCAAAACAAACCTTTTTTATCATTTTTTCCCGCTCAAATTGTGTTGCTTCATCAATGCTCAATAAAAATAAAAATAAAACATTTCTGTAATCATACACTGAGATTAGTAAACAACACATTTTCCTTAAGGTGTACATTTAGCTCTGTTGTACCCTATCGTGCGGTGCCAGCACCTGCCTACCATTTCTTGATGCCATCGTCCTTTGAATGTTTTGGATCCTGTTCTTATCGTGATGTAAAAAACTGTCTAATATCTGCCTGAAAAAAAGAATGAACAACTAATTTCAAATATTATTGAAAACTAATAATATTAACATATTATAAAAGGAAGCAGCTAGCTAAAGGCGTTGACCTTGCTATACAGAAGACCAGGGTGATCAGAATGGGATCATCCGCTCCAGCCTGGACCAACACCGCTGCATTTTCCTGAATGTTACCGAACAGCCTCTTTTAGTTGTTTCACCTCTTGGACACTTTATATTCCACCATACATAGCTAAATATCTTAAATATGTAAAATATGCTTAATGTTGTTAAATGTGATCATTATGTTCTCATTTTATTTGAAAAACATTTCCTCTCCCACCACAAAAACAACAAAAAACAACAATTGCACACAAACAAATGATAAACTACATACAGGTGTGATACGACTGGTATTTGTCTGACTTTTTTCATATTTAGATTATATCCCTCGAATTTCTGCTCTTGACATTAATTGCCTCCTGAGCTGAACTTGAGCCGTCCGGCCGTGCTTCGCCTTCGCGCCGCCTGCAAACTAGACTAGTTGTAGTCCTGCCAGTCATGTATTTATTTATTTTAAGATTTCGTTTATTTCAAATCAGTTGTTGAAGCGAAGTGTTGAAACTTAAAAAAACAATAATAAAAAAAAGACCCGGAGCACCAAAAAAACCCAAAAAAAACATTATTTCCGGGGCTATAGAAAAAACATTCAGGGCTATAGACCAATAGCCAGGGCCTAGTCACACCTCTGGATCAAACGTTACGCTGTATGTTTGAATGCCCCGACTAACCGGAACATTGGTCGGAAAACAGATAATCCCTCCCCAAACTTGTGCCATTGGTTGAGCTATTGTTGCTGTGTCGGACTGGGGTGCATTTCCCATTCAACAACGTATCCCACTGCTTAACCACCATACTAAGATGCATCGTTTAAGAAATTAACTAGCTAGTCACATCTGTTTCCCAAAACCATATTAACTGTGTCGCACATTTATCGTTCGAACCACATTGTTTCAACAAGATAGAGCTGTTGTTAATGATGTTACGCAGGGGGTGGTGTATTAATTTATGTGGATATCAAATTATAATTTGTGTCATTTACACGTACACCATAAAGCTGTTTAATGCGCAAATGCTGCTGAAGACATGAGTGGATTAAAGTGGAGTGTGTAATGCGACAGATGCATTGCGCTGCAATAGTGGGGTTTCCCTCTACATGAGACTTTGGGGTTACCCCAACTTACTTCAGCACATGCACACTCTTCAAAAACATGTAAGAACACCACTTATTCCTTAACATAGACAAATAAGGTGGGTTTTTCGAGAGAAACCATGTGTGTTTCCATGTGTGAGCAGTTTCAGAATGCCGCGGGAAACCCAGAATAAACCATTTTCTTAAAGGAATAGTTCACCCAATAATAAAAGTCCTCTCATCATTTACTCACACATTTAGGATGGCGTGAGGTTATTACTTTTTCTTCTGCAGATCACAAATGAAGATTTTTAGAAGAATATCTCAGCTCTGTATGTCCATATAATTCAAGTGAATGGTGACCAAAACTTTGAAGTTCCAAAAAGCACAAAGGTAGCATAAAATTAATCCATATGACAACATTGGTTAAATCCAAATCTTCAGAAGCAAAATGATAGGTGTGGGTGAGAAATAGACCAATACATAAAGGGATAGTTCACCCAAAAATGAAAATCATCACATCATCTCATGCCATCTCTGATGTGTATGACTTACTTTCTTATGCAGAACACAAATGAAGATTTTTAGAATAATATTTCAGCTCTGTAGGTCCACACAATGCAAGTGAATGGGTGCCAAAATGTTTAAGCTCCAAAATCCACATAAGGGCAACATAAAACTACTCCAGACAACTCCAGTGATTAAATCAATGTCTTCAGAAGTGTTATGATAGGTGTGGGTGAGACAAAAATCAATATATAAGTCCATTTATTTATTTATTTATTTATTTTTTAACTATAAATTCTCCTCCCTGTTCAAACTCCACTTCAGTTTCACTTTCCCATTCTTCTCCTCCTGTTTTTGGTGATTCACAGTCTTAATGCATATCGCCCCTTACTGGGCAGAGAGGAGGATTTATGATAAAAAAAAGAAAATGACGTAAATATTGATCTGTTTCTCATCCACACCTATCATATCGTGTCTGAACACATGGATTTAACCACTGGAGTCGTATGGATTACTTTTATGCTCCCTTTATGTGGGTTTTGGAGCTTCACATTTTTGGCACCCATTCACTTCCATTGTGAGGACCAACAGAGCTGAAATATGCTTCTAAAAATCTTTGTCTTCTGCAGAAGAAAGTAAGTCATACACATCTGGAGGGTGTGTAAATCATGAGAGCATTTTCATTTTTGGGTGAACTATTCCTTTAAGTCCTTTTTACTATGAATCTCCACCTTTGACCATCTGCGACCAGTAGGTGGCGATGTGCATGAAGAATGCGAATCGCCAAAAAACAAAAGAAGAATGTGGAAGTGGACTCTTGTCTCTACATATTAAGCTTGGATAAGAGAAACTATTTTAACTGAAACATGATACATCACCTAAAAAAATTGATTTGTGTTTACAGGCACTTCTCTATGGTTGTTTTATGTCCTTTTTAACACTGTTTGAGCTTTAAGTTTATTTTTCTGTGGCCTGAAACATCACCATGATTGCATCATCAGTACATTAAAGTTGTATTCTCTATGTTATCGCTGGCCTGTGAAAGTTGATCACAACCCTTGTTCCCTGGGGTAATGTTTCCTCCTCACAGCGGCCATAATCAGGACTTAGCGACTGCTATGTGATGTAGTGCAGTTTCTAGAGGGTGAGTTTTAAAATGATACCAGCCGTGAGTAAAGGATAGTCGCCCACTACATTTGTAGTGAAAGCAAAGCTGGATCCACTGTTGTTGCAGGAAAGGACTTTGTCAGCTAGTTATTCGACCCTCTGTACCAACAACTTGATATAATTGAACACGTGTCCGTTTTCTTTCCAGAGGGATGGAGTGAAAACCGTTCTTTGTAACTTATGTGAATAAAACAAAATATAAATTTCATGTACATGTCATTTGTAACTTGTATTTTAATTTACGAGTAATCGATTACTTTTTTTTTTTCCTCTCTCTCTGGGTACTTGACTACAAAATTAATCGATAATGCCCATTTCTATTGTGAATAGCATTTCATGTTGACTAAGTTTAATTCATCTAGCAAAGTGAACTTGTATAAACACAGTCCTCTTCACATCATCCTTTCCTCAGCTATGCACATGGAATCCTTCTAAATGATCACAGGTTATGTAATGTGCTGTATCCATGACCATTGTCCTCGAGATACAGTTGAAGTCAGAAGTTTACATTCACCTTAGCCAAATACATTTAAACTCACAATTCCTGACATTTAATCATAGAAAACATTCCCTGTCTCAGGTCAGTTAGGATCACTACTTTATTTTAAGAATGTGAAATGTCAGAATAATAGTAGAGAGAATGATTTATTTCAGCTTTTATTTCTTTCATCACATTCCCAGTGGGTCAGAAATTTACATACACTTTGTTAGTATTTGGTAACATTAAATTGTTTAACTTGGGTCAAACGTTTTGGGTAGCCTTTAACAAGCTTCTCACAATAATTTGCTGTCATTTTTGGCCCATTCCGGTGTAACTGAGTCAGTTATGTAGGCCTCCTTGCTCGCACATGCTTTTTCAGTTCTGCCCACAAATTTTCTATTGGATTGAGGTCAGGGCTTTGTGATGGCCACTCCAATACCTTGTCCTTAAGCCAATTGCCACAACTTTGGAGGTATGCTTGGGGTCATTGTCCATTTGGAAGACCCATTTGCAACCGAGCTTTAACTTCTTGGCTGATGTCTTGAGATGTTGCTTCAATATATCTACCTAATTTTCCTTCCTCATGATGCCATCTATTTTGTGAAGTGCACCAGTCCCTCCTGCAGCAAAGCACTCCCACAACATGATGCTGCCACCCCCATGCTTCACAGTTGAGATGGTGTTCTTTGGCTTGCAAGCCTCACCCTTTTTCCTCCAAACATAACGATGTCATTATGGCCAAACAGTTACATTTTTGTTTCATTAGACCAGAGGAAATTTCTCCAAACAGTAAGATCTTTGTCCCCATGTGCACTACCAAACTGTAGTCTGGCTTTTTTTATGGTGGTTTTGGAGCAGTGGCTTCTTCCTTGCTGAGCAGCCTTTCAGGTTATGTCGATATAGGACTCGTTTTACTGTGGATATAGATACTTGTCTACCTGTTTCCACCAGCTTCTTCACAGGGTCCTTTGCTGTTGTTCTGGGATTGATTTGCACTTTTCGCACCAAACTAGATTCATCTCTAAGAAACAGAATGTGTCTCCTTCCTGAGCGGTATGATGGCTGCATGGTCCCATGGTGTTTATACTTGCGTACTATTGTTTGTACAGATGAACGTGGTACTTTCAGGTGTCTGGAAATTGCTCCCAAGGATGAACCAGACATGTGGAGGTCCAAAAATTTTTTTCTTCTTTTTTTTCTGAGGTCTTGGCTGATTTATTTTGATTTTCCCATGATGTCAAGTAAAGAGGCACTGATTTTGAAGGTAGGCCTTAAAATACATCCACAGGTACACCTCCAATTGATGCCAATTAGCCTGTTAGAAGCTAATTGGCTAATTGCCTAAAGGCTTGACATCATTTTCTGTAATATTCCAAGCTGCTTAAAGGCACAGTTAACTTAGTGTATGTAAACTTCTGACCCACTGGAATTGTGATATAGTCGATTAAAAGTCAATCTGTCTGTAAACAATTGTTGGAAAAATTACTTGTGTCATTCACAAAGTAAATGTCCTAAACGACTTTCCAAAATTATAGTTTGCTAATATGAAATCTGTGAAGGTCATTCACAGTCATTAGGTTAAATGACTTGTAAACTTCTGACTTCAACTGTATGTCAGTTGATAAGCAGAGAGCTAGAGTGGCTTTACTGGGCCTTAGAAAAAGGTTTGGCACTTTATGCAAAAGCACAGTATCATGGATTTGGTCCCCTTATTAGTGGGCTTAATGAGAAGGTGAGGAAAGAGATGACTCTGCATAAACTACACTTCGAGATACGAGACCATTAGCATAACTAGATTTTTACATTTGGAATAAAATGTGAGTAGCTTGCCTGTGCAAAACTTGCCGCCACAATCCCCTCGGGCTTGTCGTAGAATGTGTATGTCCAGATGGAGCTTTCAATGAGTAAAGAAATAATGTTCAATAAAACAAACTGTTGTGCCTCCACTTTCTGATTTCATTAGTCATTTAGTGTTGGAGAAAACACTTGGTGACAGAATCACTATGGATTAAAATCAGCGTTTGTGATGATATGCAACTGAGTGCGATCGCAGAGTAAAACGTTCAGGTCAGCTTGACGTCTTGTCAGTTCTTCGGTAAAAGAAGCTCATTGGTCACTTGACAAGAACACGAGCCTGCCTTTTTTCAAGCAAGTGCTTTCTCAGTTTTTGAAGCCATTAACTCAGCAAGGAGTTCCGACAATCAAGGGATTAACAACCTCCCGCTGACAGATGCTAATGCGCTTCATCTTCCTCCGCCTGCCTGGCGATTATGTAAATGAAGCTCACACCTGTAAACCACTGGAAAAATCGGCAGGTGTGGCGCCGGCTTTAGCTGTTAGTTTACCATCTGTTTGGTAAAACCCTCAAAAATGATGTCATTTCAAACCCATTTGACTTTGATATTTGTAACTGAAAAGTGTTCACGTCAGAACTTGCATTGCTTTTAGCACCAAACAATGCAAAATAGCACATAAACGGGAGAGCCACTGCAAACAAGCTTCTCTAGTGCTCATGAACTGTGAAGAGATGAAGAGCTGTCTTCATTAAAACATCTCATTTTATCATATGGGCTTGAATATTAGGGTCAAATGAGGTTGAGTATATGATGACAGAATTATTCTTTTTTTGGGTGAACTATTCCTTTATATCCCCTTCAAGCAATGGCTCTACAGCCATACACTATCAAAAGGATGCCTTTGGCTAATGATACCTTCTCACTCTTAAAGGTGTCTGTAGGTCCAAGCAATGCTGTGTGAATGGTGACCAAAACTTTTAAGTTTCAAAAGTACATAAAGGCAGCATAAAAGTAATCCATTAAACTCCAATGGTTAAATCCAAGTCTTCTGAAGCGATATGATAAGTGTGGGTGAGAAACATATCAATATTTAAGTCCATTTTTACTATCTGTCTCTACTTTCAGATTCTTCTATTGTTTTTGGCAATTCGTATTCTTCATGCATATCGCCACCTACTGGGCAGAAGAATTTATAATAAAAAAATTATTTTAATATTGATATGTTTCTCATCCACTCCTATAAGATCGCTTCTGAAGATTTGGATTTAACCACTGGAGTCGTATTATGTTCTTAATGTGCTTTAGGAGCTTCAGAGTTTTGGTCACCATTCACTTGCATTGTATGGACCTACAGAGCTGAAATATTCTTCTAAAAATCTTCATTCTGCAGAAGAAAGTCAGTCAAACACTTCTGGGATGGCATGAGGGTAAGTAAAAGATGAGAGAATTATTTATTTTTTTTTTTTATACTGTTGTACTGTGACCATACAACAGGTATTTCACAAACATACTTGAGTTGAACCTCTGAAGCAGGAACTGCTCTTCCACAATCTAAAACTGATTGATTTGGTTTATGAGAAAATAAGCTTCAGGAGAAGTGGAAAAGGAAATGGAAGACTTGGAACTCAGCCTTAGTATCTGCACAGATGCCTTCGAAGCGCACCTCAAGTAGGATGTCCAATTGGAGTACAGTCCAGAGAGTCTGGCAGGAAAAGTGCAGTTCCTCAGAGCTGTCAGCTGAGAGCTGCTCTTTTTTCACGCCAGGCTCTGGCAGCGGGCGGCTGTGTCCGTCTGCCATACATAACCAGATTAGACATGGATACACTTAGTCCCCTCGGGCTGGGATATTTTATTTTGCTGTGCGAGTCTATTTTGAGCCTGTTCTGTGGGTTTGTGAAGGCACAAGCTGCTTTCACTATGAATAGAGATGGGTGTAAGCGAATTAGAGGTTTGTAATTAGGGGTGGGGGGAAAATGTATTCTAAGATGCATTGCGATTCTGAATCTATTCTCAAAAATTCAGAATCGATTCTGAGTTCAATTTAAACCGCGACAGCACAGAGGCACTTATGTGCGTGCCAGAGAGTGAGATGTCAGATGTGCATATACTAGACCTCATCTTGGTCTATAATTTATAAAATAATAATAAAAATATATATATTATAAATGTTATAATTCCGACAATTCAAATAGATTAAATTTTATATTGTGGCAACAGTTAATTAAAATATTTAGACAATACAAAAAGTCTTTAAAAGTCAAACTATTGTTTTTTTTAATTCCTTATCATTGAACATAACCCTATTATTGGCCTACTGTATATCCCTCTGCTCTATTTTTAGTTATGTACTCGTGTGTCAGACGGATGCTTTTGGTGCGTCTCACTTTAGTTGTGTTGTGTCTCACTAGGTTTTAGCATTTCTAGTCCACAAGCACTATGTTTTTAGGACACTGTGTTAAACGTAGTTTGAAACTTAAAAAAAAAATCCTTTTTCGAGATCCCTGCTTGGTCCAGCTGTCTTTGAGTGCAAGAGCGCATAATCTGTGGAAGGCTGTTCTGCCTGCTTGTTGATTTGACAGGCGTGTTACCTGTACAGCTGGAGTGCTGACTGCCCCCTGCTGCATCATGGTGATACATCAAATTTGAATTGCTCCAATAGTAAAAACATTCCTTGTTATGAAATTTACTGCTGTAGAGGGTCAGGGGCATGATTGTGTTATTTTTTTTATTTATGTTTTATGTTATTTCTCAGATAAATAATTACACAAAATTAAATGCATCAAATTGATAGCCCGAATTATAAAATATAAATGACCAATCATTTATTTTAGTTTTTAATACAGTTTATTATTATTTTTTTTAAACCTATACAACTCGTCTTAATTAAAAATATATACTAGATAGAGAGATGTAACATTGTTAACCATATTTAAATTATATCAGTTAATGTATTAATTTTGGCAGTCCAAAAATACCAAAATTAAAATAAAAACTAATGCTGCATCCAAATTTGCGAACTGTCAGAGTATGTGCTGCATTTGATGAAGAATGTACTTCTTGGCCGTTAAAGTATTTTCTTTAGGTATGCAGGTGAGGAGTATAAATGCATTCCCTGACATGCTTCATACAGGAATGTGGGCATGGACCAGTGATGTCCGAATGTATGATGCAATAACAATTACAAAATTAATTTAAGATAACCACAAGGAACCCCTTTTTGGTATAAATAGCACTTATAGTTAGTTACACTTAAGTCGCATGACATTTTTTTATTTAGTATTGTGAATATGATGTCTTTTTAGTTCCCATGGGATCGCAAAGTGTCCAGTGGTTGAACACTCGTCGGATGTTGTAGAACATCTGGTTAATCCTTGCCTGCCGTTTTATGAATACTGAGGTTTCGGACATACTGCTCAACTGACATACTGCTTTTAGCATACTATACAGAAGGAGAGTATGCATATTCGGATGCAGGGTGAATATACTGAAAGTTAAAAAAAAATACTTAAAAAAATAAAACTACACTAAAACAGTCAAAGAGTGAAAACTAACTGAAACTTTATAAAACAAATTGAAAGAGCAAATTTACAATAAAATATAAATTCAAAGCTATACTAACCATGGATCCTAGTACCTGTTTTACATTTACATTTATTTATTTCGTAATACCATTGTACTCTTTAAAGCAAGTTCCTTGGGGTCCCATATAAATACTATGATACATGTTTACGAATATGGCATTCATGTTGTACCTTGTTATATATGAATGTACATTGGTTTTACATTTTATAATATTATTGTACCATTGTGGAGCCACAGTACTTGTAAGGGTTTTTTATTTTTGTACGCAGAGCTTAAACTAACAGGCATTTCGTCTACATATCATCTTCAGTTGATTTATATATACACACACACACTACTGGTCAAAAGTTTTGAAACACTTACTCATTCTTATAATTTTTGTTTCACATTTTAGAATAATAGTAAAGTCATCAAAACTATGGAATAACATAAATGGAACTATGGGAATTATGTTGTGACTAAACAAAATCCAAAATAAATCAAAACTGTGTTATATTTTAGCATCTTCAAAGTAGTCACCCTTTGCCTAGAATTTGCTGACATGTACTCTTGACATTTTCTCAACCAACTTCTTGAGGTATCACCCTGGGATGCTTTTTAAACAGTATTGAAGGAGTTCCCATCTATGATGGGCACTTATTGGCTGCTTTTCTTTATTATTTGGTCCAAGTCATCAATTTCAAAAACTTTTTTTTTTAATTAAATTTTAGTTTTATAATGAAATAAATTAATATGGTGGCACAATTATATTTTTGTCTACAAAACTAATTTCAAACATTTAAGCATACGCCTTCAGATCAAAAGATTTTTAAGATCATGAGAAACATTTCAGTGTTTCAAAACTTTTGACCGGTTGTGTGTGTGTGTGTGTGTGTGTGTGTGTGTGTATGTATATATATATATATATAATATTTATTTCTGAAATATAGGCATGCAAGCATACAGCTTTTCACAGAACATGCATATACACACAAATATGTCCACAAATATTTTATACAAATGTACACACACATGCACAAAGCTCTCCAGGCTGTCTGTGTCAATTTAAAAAATGAAATGGAAGGATTAATGAGAAATCAGCAACGTTTTCATACATGAGCTGCACTGAGAGGTGGATCAAAAGCCCACTTTAACACACAGCTCCCCCCTCCCTCTTCCTGCGTTATAACTGTGGCCCCTTCATCATGTCACTGGAGTAATGAATGTGAACAGCTCATAATTAATTTCACAGATGACTTGCTCACAGGGTGACTCGCTTGCCCCTTTGCAGCTGTATGCGCACAAGCCGCATGTGTGCATTTGTTTGTGTGTATTTGAAGGTAGTGGTGAGAAAGGACATGGTCAGCATATTGACATATGAACTTCAGAGGGCAAAGTCGTCTATTGGAATGCACAGAAATGATAAATGAAAGACTGACTTGTATCTCTGAGGGAGAAAGAATGACCCAACTCAGGTATTAAGGTTTATGCAGGGTGCTTTAATTTGTGCATTTGTGCATTCATCTGAGGTAATGCAGGACACGGTCATCTTTACACGTTTTTTTTTTTTTTTTTTTTTGATCGATCAAGGGCAATTCTTTGCACCACTAAGAATGTAACACCATGTTTAATGTGTTGAAGAATTGGACTGTGTAGGCCTTAAAAGGATAGTTCACCCAAAAGCCATAGCTAATGTGTTTTTGTAGCATATTTTGTACCAGGCTGCACTGTTCCAGGCATTTACTTTTCCCACTTCATAAAGAAATCCAAAGCACATTAGTTAAAATTTGCTGTGCAGCCCTTTTAATATAGGAACAGAATTGCTTTTCATCACGCACTGAGCAATATCATCCTCAGCTCCGTTTTAAAATTAGATTATCTGATGCACTAGAATGCAATGCACCTAAAGTGCCTTCTTGCTGCTCTCTCGCTACAGCTGAGGGAGCCTGTGGAAAACAGTATTGACCTCCAGTGCTATGTCAGCAGCTTTCTGTATCTGCATTGTGGGCACATTGATGCGTCATTCTTTGGTTTTCTTGCCCGTTAACTCTAATGATGGATGCAGTGATTCTGAACCACATTCAGTCAGGGCTGCCACCCTGCTATGCCTGTTTAATGATGTGGCATCTGCCTTGCATAATACTCTGCCCAAAGGGCTCAGCCTTCCGTGGCTCTCCACCGTTCATGGCTCACTGGCCACTAAGAAAATGGCCCAATGTGGAGCTTGGACAGGGAGTTGGGGTACAACGATCCACAGAAAAAGCAATTAATCATTTAAAAGTTAATGGCTTTATTGAGCTTTCTGTGAACTTTGGGCACTTTAAATTTTGCCATTGGGAAATGGTTTCAATAAAGCTTTGATCACAAAAAAAGCTTCTGGTTTAAAGGCCACCCAAAAAAGAAAATTCTGTCTTTTAGTCGCATTCATGTTGTTCCAAATGCTGTGATTTTAATTATTTTTTTTATTTTTTTTTTTTATGGAACACACAAAGTAGAATCTTTATGAAGCTCAAAAATAAAATAAAAAACATAAATTAGTCATTAGTCCATATGAGTAATGCTTTATATAAGGTTCTCTAAAGCAATACGACAGCTTTATGTCAGGGACACCAAAATGTAAGTTGTTATTCACTGAAAATCTTCACTTCTGCTGCAGCTTTCAAATGTCATTCTCATCTATTCAAACTGGCGTGCCTGCGTTCAGTTATGAGACATTCAAGAACCAAAGCATTGACGTCAAACCTTGCGTGGCACTTCAATGCTCCAATCTGATCACGGATGTAAGTACAATTTAAGAGCTGCCGTGGAGGGGAAGATTTTCAGTGAATAACGACTTAAATTGCGATTTGCTCTTCTCTCAAAGTATCAATAATTGGCAAAATCTATGCTGATATACACCGATCAGCCACAACATTTAAACCACCTGCCTAATATTGTGTAGGTCCCCTTCGTACCACCAAAACAGCTCCAACCCTCATCTCAGAATAGCATTCTGAGATGATATTCTTCTCACCACAGTTGTACAGAGCGGTTATAACCGCTCTGTACAACTGTGGTGAGAAGAATATCATCTCAGAATGAGAGAGATTCAGTTGGCGCTGTTTTGGAGGCACAAGGGGGACTTACACAATATTAGGCAGGTGGTTTAAATGTTGTGGCTGATCGGTGAAGATTCTAATCCTCCGTGGTCAGCACTGGAGGATCCTACTGTTTGAACTTCTTTGTTCTACAGTGTAACAGCGGCCTCTAGAGGTGAAATAAAGACGGTCACTGACACCTCGTTGCAATTTGCCGAATTTAGACCTTTCATCATTGAAAATATTAATCCATATTTTTTTATCTTTCCATCTAATGTGTGTGTGTGTGTGTGTGTATGTATGTATGTATATATATATATATATATATATATATATATATATATATATATATATATATATATATATATATATATATATATATATATATATAATATACTGTAAATAAGCTTAATTTGGTAAATATTTATACAGTATGTAGAGCATTCCATCATTTGAATAAGAGTCCTGAAATAAGTAAGTGTATTCCGGGCTTGTTTATATTAAAATGTTTGTTATGCACCAAATCTTCAGTGGGATTTTGGTTGCACAATATACTACATCTGGGATTTTGTTCATTTTGTACTCATGTAGCCTCTATGTCTGTACTCTTCACAGTAAGAAATTTTTTTTTATTTTTTTTATTTTTTTAGACATTCTATAAATCGATTTTAAAAACTATTGGCTGAATAATCTGTTATCAGCCATCATATCTGGACATTTTAGTGAATTTGTTGTCATCTAAACTTCAGCCCCCATCAGTTAAGCACGGTTTAATGTTCATTGTAGTGCAGTCAGTGAGCTCTTTAGCCAGCCATAAATGAATCCCTTACTGGTTGGCCTTTTCTTATCCCATTAAACCAGTGAGAACTTACCTTAAGACCATGGACAGGTTAAATCAGCTAAGTGTGGGCCCACCAATCCTCTCTATAGATGAATATATAGCTCAATTTCTTCCCTTCCCAGATCAGTTCCTCTAAACGAATGGGATAAAAGGAACTTGGCCAGGATTAATGGGATGGCTTAATTGTCTCAATCAACTATTCTTTGTATCCCTGCTTTACAGCTTCAGTCTGTCCCCAACCAGCTGCTTCCTCAGTCACTGTCCATTCACTAAATGGAGACTTTTAATCAGGGTCCATTTAGAGCAGTGAACACATTGAGAGATGGACAGCTTGCACTATTGTGCCTGGAATGAAAGACTCCCTGGAGACAAAGCTGAAGGGGACTGAGCAGTTTGTCATACAATGGGGCACAAATGGAATGAAATCGCAATTGAACCTTGTTCCACCCTATTAGGATTTGAGGAATAGAAAGATATTGATAGTAGGACATGAGGTTTTTGCTGGAAATTATGGATTTGCAAGCAAGTTATTTCAGAATTTCTTGTCATGGTAGTACTAGGGCTGAACGATATAGCTCATAAAATATATTTCAATATTTTTAAGACTTTTGATGGAATTCAATATAGATATTTTAATATTTATGTATTTCCTCAGTCAGAGGAACCATCATTGACATCACTTTAGAAATAATCAGGGCATGTTTATCGCTAAATGAACACAAGGAACAATTATATTTTCTTGCTTTGTGTATGCCCTAATGTGACAGAACATAGTAATAAATGATAATATTTGCCTACATATACTTGTCTAAAACATCTTTATATACTAAAGTAACATTTTACCTAAAAATTATAATTCTCTCATTTACTTACACTTATGCTTTCTCAAACTCGCATGACTTTCTTTGTTATGCATAACACAATCAAAGATATTTTCATTCCATATGATGCAAGTCAATGGGGTCCAACACTTTCAAGCTCCAAAAAAGACAAGGCAGCATAAGGGTAATCCATATGACTCCAGTGGTTTAATCCATGACTTCTGAAATGATATGATCGGTTTTGGGTGAGAAACCGACCAAAATGTATATGTGCTCTGCGCATGCGTGAAGCACAAGGAAGTGGAATCGACCTTCTCTTCATCATACCAAGGGGACTGCAGATGTCAAGATTTATATAGTGATAAAGGAGTTACCTTCTGGTCTGTTTCTCAGTACATCAGTATTGCTTCAGAAGACGTGGATTAAACGACTCGTGTTGTATGGATTACCTTTATGCTGCCTTTGCATTATGTCCTTTTTGGAGTTTGAAAGTTTTGCATTGTATGGATATAAACTAGGCATGTGTGGAATGACTAATTTCACTGATGTTTAAATTAAAAGTTTGGAGTTGACTAGTCTAAAAAGAAACCAACCCTCAGAAAACAGTAAAAAATATTTTTTGGGTTTATGTGACCCATTTCATATACTTAATCTATTCCATATCTGACGCTAAATTCCACTGAAAAGGGGCATTTATCTGTGATGTGCTTGCTTTGCATTATGATCATTGTACATTAAATATAGTACATGACACACATTCTTTGAATCAACGTTAGTGAATACAGGCATATTTATAAGAAAAAAATGAATGAATAGTGTAGGACCAATAGAGCAACCCCAAAAGCCTGTTTAAACAGAATTCACCAAGTAAAAGTTACTTAACATTTAACAGTCAGGACATTGTTGAGAATAATAAGCAGGTAAGCCAAATCTATGAGAGAGAAAAAAATGTGCTGAAAAGTTGGGAGTATTTCACTGTGTAGTCGTGCATTAGCCATTGATCTAATATGGCAGCTGTTTGGTAAAGAACGTTAACCAATAACAGTTTCATTGTAAAAAATAAATAAATAATAAAAAATCGGCACCTCATTGAAAATAGCCTCCTTAATCAGCAGATTAAAAAAATGGCATACCTAGACTAAACAGTAATTTTCTAGGCTACTTAAAGGCATACATTTTTTGATGAGCAAAATTAACACGTCATCATGATCCGGTGAAAGATGGGACTTGACTCACCTGAGGTGACAATCCTGCACTTAAAAAAAGCCTGCTCAGCAGAAAAATAACTTAAAAGCACGCACAGATTTAGAGAAGAATCAAATGTGAAAACATCCATAGCGACATTCAAGCCAACGTTATGGAAATCCGCTTCCCACACCACCACCGAAGTGATTTGATAGCTACTTTGCTGAGTTTGCTTGTCTAGTAGTAAAAGCCGCGTGGCTGTGCTGATGACGCAATTTGCATCACACGTACTGTACGTGGAGTATTCTGCTACACGCACAACCAAAGTATACTTTGGCCTTGAGTAATCATGTGTAACAGTTTTCATATGCTGTTTATGTTTCATGAAAAAAATGCGACAAATAAGCCACATCTGTTGTAACTCTATGCTGTGCACAAATAAACAGCTGTTAGTCTGTGAGTAAAACAGTACGCCTGTTGTATTCTATTCATTCATTAACGTTAGAGACTGTCTGTCTGTCTTTATTTGCAATCTTCTTTGCTACAGTATGCACTATCCTGTTCACTGACTGAATGTTTTACTAAGAGTGAAATGAAACGTAATTTTATGGGCATGTGAGGAGTTGCGTTTGACAGTGGTCTAGAGTTTGTTAGAACAATAATGTTATGATGCACAGAATATTTAAACTGGTAGCATAAATACTTTGTAAAGGAATAATACTCTGAATAGGCTACTTTAAAATGCTACTACCATCTGTATGTCTATTGTTGTCATCTCTTTGTGTGTGAGCATATGTGTTTTATTATGCAGCTTGTTTGACCGGATGGTTACGTAGCCCAAAAATAATGTATGTAAGTTGTTTCGGACTATAAATAGCAGGACCTTTCAGATGAAAAAAGCGTGACTTATATTATGGGAAATGCAGTAAATTTGTCATTTTGATTATGGTGATAGTCATCATCAAATTGTTGGCTTTTGTTTCATCATGGCTATATTTGGAATGGAATGGAATACTTAATATTGTGTAGTTTGCTCTGTTTATTTCTTATTTAAGTGACCTTATTCACAGCACCACCATCTTTAGTTTTTGACGGATATGACAACGAGGCTGTGAGGGATAGACGGACGGTCTCTTCCATGGGTTGTCCTGTTATTTAAATGTTTTGAATCGTTCAGCATGAGAAACAAAGAGACAAAAAAAAGACAAGAAACTCCAGAAAACATGAGTTGAGTAAAATAAGATGTGATCTATGAGCTTTATACAGCTTTTTACAGTGCATGTCATTGAAGAGACTAAGTTTATGTTGTATGTTATATTGTTGTAATATGACTTCACTACATTTCATATTAC
Source organism: Myxocyprinus asiaticus (assembly GCF_019703515.2). NCBI lineage: Eukaryota > Metazoa > Chordata > Actinopteri > Cypriniformes > Catostomidae > Myxocyprinus > Myxocyprinus asiaticus. Next base: position 13,843,574 of record NC_059383.1, read on the forward strand.
ATATATTTAATTCAGTCAGTTGCATCCACTTATCTTGAAAATAAAGTTATTTTGTATTTTTAATCACATTTTGTGTAAGAATGTCTCCGCGTCTGAGATAGTCAACCCGCGCATCTTATTACGTGGCTTGAGCGCGTTGCCACGGAGACATAGCGCGTGTGGAGGCTTCACACCATCCACCGCGGCAACCACGCTCAACTCACCACGCGCCCCACTGAGAATGAACCACATTATAGCGATCGCGAGGAGGTTACCCCATGTGACTCTACCCTCCCTAGCAACCAGGCCAATTTGGTTGCTTAGGAGACCTGGCTGGAGTCACTCAGCACGCCCTGGGATTCGAACTAGCGAACTCCAGGGGTGGTAGCGTGTAAAAATGTCTTTAACATTTGGCAATCCAGTCAAATAATGATTTAAAGGGATGGGTCACCCAAAAATGCAAATTCTCTCATTATTTACTCACCCTCATAATATCCCAGGTGTGTATGACTTTCTTTCTTCACCAGAACACATTTGAAGAAAAATAGAAAAATATCTTGGCTTAGTAGGTCCTTAAAATGCCAGTGAATGGAGATTTCTCTTTTGAAGCTCCAAAAATCACAGACAGTCCGCATTAGGGCTGTCACGATTATGAAATTTGGCTGACAATTAATTGTCAAACAAATATTTGCGATTATGACGATTAATTGTCTCCTTTAGGGATTTCACGATTAATTGTCATAAAATTTGTCATATTTCATATTTGACTTCAAAGATATAAATCAGATAATAAAATAGGGATATGTGATTTCCTTTTAAGGCTTTAAAAACGTATAAATGACATGAAAAAGAATGTTTAAATATAAACATATTTCTAAATACTTAAAATATGTCTCTCTTTTTGGTCAAGGTTTACATTAACTGTTGTTTTGGAACTCCTGTATTTTATATTATATATTTTTATAAAATATAGTAATTAATAATTTTAATATAATTTATAAAAATATTATGTAATATTTTTATATTTTGTTTTGCAATAGTAAATATTTCTGTCCTAATTTCATCACTTTCACATATTTTTAATGCTCTGATTAAACCCACGAGCACTTTTTTTCTCATAAAGCAAAGCTTTTGAGATTTCGTTTCATCGTTTATCACTCCACAGAAAAAACAAAAAAGTACTTAAATATTGAATTTTTTGCGCCAAAATTGATCGTATCGCTTTAGAAGACATGAATATAACCGCTGGAGTCGTATCGACGATGTTTATGCTGACTGACTGTGATTTTTGGAGCTTCAAAAGATAAACCTCAATTCACTTTCTCTTTCACTTCGCATTTTAAGGACCTACTGAGCTAAGATATTTTTCTATTTTTCTTTAAATGTGTTCTGGTGAAAAAAAAAAAAGGCATATACATCTGGGATATCATGAGAGTGAGTAAATAATGAGAGAATTTTCATATTTTGGTGAACTATCCCTTTAAAGCAGCGTTTCCTAAATGGGGGTTCGCGAAACACTGGAGGTTTGTGAAGGTACTCCAGGGGATTCGTGAGGGAGTGTATATGTGTGTGAACAAACGTTTTTGCAGTAACGTAAATGGAACATTGAGAGCATGCTCTCTCTCTCTCACTCTCTCTCCCTTCCTGTGCATGGTGCGTGTATGTGTGTGTAAAGAGAGCAAGAGTGCGCACTTTCATGCACTGATGGTGAGAAAATGCCCCTTTTAATGCAAAAGTAAATTATACAGTACTCTCCATACAATGTTATGATGTAGCAAATACTTTCATTAACCTGACATTGTTTGCCATGTAGTCCTGAAAATCAATAGGTGAAAGGTGTCCTTGTTCTGTACTGTTTACCGCTTGTGCGTTGGTTCTCTTCACTGCCAAACCGACTGGTTGACAGAGGCTTCTGATGGTGTCAAATAGGCGACCACCTACTATTTGCTTGCACGGGTGCCAAAACTTTAATATATGCTACTGTATAATTTCCTAAAAAAAATTACGATAATTTTTCATTTCTTATCAATATTTCTAGAATTGGGACATAATGTAATCACCATTTTGCCACAAATGCTGTCGATTTAGCTTAACTTGGATTGAACCTGAAATAATCCTTTAAGAAATGTTCATTGTGGGATGTATGCAGTATTCCATACAGAGCTCTCTGTTGTATAGCCTAATGCACATGGCAAATGTAGTAGATTATCTGGGGGATTCTATGCATACAGAAAATGTGCATGCTGTCCCCAGTATACATATAAATTGTACAGAAAAAATAGCCCATGTGTAAAGGTGGAAGGCCGTTTTAAATATAGTGCCCCTTGTGGATGGATGTGTTATTACACCGCTTAGCTTAGCCATGTGTAAATGCCATGCGATTGTGCGTAATAAATTATGTTTAGACAAAATGATTTGTGGCAGAATTTAAATGTGTATAATGTAGGACATTATGAATGGAAGTATTTACGTTGACTGCTGCTTCCAATCTGTTAGGGGTAAACGTCCCTCCTTTAATTCATTACTTCTCATGTTGCCTCTCTCTCCCCATCATAGTCTCTCCATCACTTACATTTCACACTCTGTCGACCCTTAAATTTCCACATTCTCATCTCTTAACATTCTGCTCATGTCTTTGTTAGAGCTGGTATTCTCTCTAGTGTGTGTGTGTGTGTGTGTGTGTGTGTGTGTGTGTGTGTGTGTGTGTGTGTGAGCTAGGAAATGGAAACAGGAATGATGTTAGAGTGTGCACATACTGGCAAGCTGCCAATCTCATCCCATCACCATCACACTCGGCTCTTTGAGTGTTCAGTGTTGGGGTGTTTTTGATTGACTGACAGGGGGTCTGCTCTGTTGATCTCTTCGGGGTACGGCTTTGGCAGAAATCATAGCCTGTTGGAAAGCAAGAGATAACGTTTATACTTTAGCGGCCTGTCCCTCAAGTACTGAAAGCTTTGGAGCATCAGACGCAACCCTGTGTGAAAATTATATTATACCAGTGTTTCTCAACTAGTGGGTTGAGACTCTAAAATGGGTCACAGGACTGTTCTGATGGGGTTGCAGACAATAGGGAAAAACAATGCTAAGAGCAAAAAATTAAATGCAATTAACCATATAATCATGCATTCTGTAGCTCGGATAACAAAATTAATGTGCTTTTCTGCCTTAAAAATGGAGTAGAAAACTCTTACCCTATGTTTTGATTTTTGAAATCAAAGGCCATGTGTCCCATATCGCAACAGTCTGGTTCCGGAAGTAAAAATCCCATTAATTAGTTCCAAAGACAAATTGATTTTTGCTGATAACTTAAATACAGACCTACCATGAGCTCAGAGGTTGTTCACCGATGGTATATTCTTGTGTTAGCGCCATCAATATGAGTTATTTCAGCTTCATTGTTTAAAAATCGTGTGTTATAGCTTTTATAGTTTTATAGTTCCTGTTGAACAACTACATTACCTATAATCCAACACCGAAATAACTGACCACCCACTCCAATTATGTACTCTGAATGATGCTAACGAGTCAGTCTCCCTTCACCCTCAAACTACTTGTATATTTGTATATATCGGAACATTTCTCAATGAACTTAAATTGTATTGTTTCTATACTCATAATTCAGGGCTCGAGATTAACATTTGAGAGCGGTAGCACCGGTGCCACTAAGTTCTACAGATGGTCGCACCAGCACCTGAGTTGGGAGGGGGTGGGGGCGTTTCTTAACCAGATGTGACGCGATACTGCAGTGATCATACACCGATCAGCCACAACATTAAAACCACCTGTCTAATATTGTGTAAGTCCCCCTCATGCCTCCAAAACATCACCAACCAGCATCTCAGAATAGCATTCTGAGATTATATTCTTCTCATCGTCGAATAATCATTAATCGATTATCAAAATAATCATTAGTTGCAGCATAATTAAGATGACTAGCCTTTGGAGCAGCCTTTGCATCAGGAGCATGCCTATGATTTCTTAAAATGCTGCCTCCGGAGGACACTCACTAGGTTTTTGAACAGACCCATAAATTGCATAAAAATTCAGTCTATTACCATTTTTTAAAGTACACACTCACACAGTACTTTATTTCGTCGATCTTCATGATGTGATAGGGAAGCGGAGAGAAAGTAAAAATTAGCTGCCGGTGTGTACGTGTGAGTCTGTGTGTGTCTATAGAGCTCCGGTTGAAGAGAACGAGACCTCAAACGCAATATTCCGTAGGTCTGCGACATCCTTGGCAAAAATAAAGTTTTGAATATACTGTTATGAGAAGGATCGCGTCAGGATGTGGCATTTGCAATAAGATCATAGCAACCAAAGGTAAAAGTAAAACCATAATAACATGGACAGTATGTAAGAAATCATAAGAAAAACACATCCCAAAATTAAATTGTATTCCCTCATTACCCCGATATATTGATTTAAGTTCATGGTAAATATTTGTCAATATCTGTGATGTGTGGATTGAAAGCAATCTGTTCATGGTACAGATTTCTCCTTTATTCCTTTTCAGTGCTGGTTAGTATGTTGGGGCCATTTAATAAGATTTTAAACTAGTTTAACCATCGACACATTATGGGCTTTCATAGAGGTTTTAAACAAATAATCAATGCAGAATCCACAACCCAGCATGCACTTCTCACAGCGCTGTTTATGATGATCTGCGTGGCTGAGAGCTCGAGACAGGTCCATGTGTAAATGTATGTGTCTGCACTGATCTGTCCATTGAGCCTTGTTTCCTTTTGCATTTTGAACGTTTGCCTTTTGATATTTCTCATACGCAACAAAAATCAACAGCGCACAGAGTCGACCAATTTTGTAGTTGCACCAGTGCGACCTCTTGCAAAGTTTAATCGCACTATTGGGAAAAATGGTTGCAAAACGCGACAATTTAGTCACACTCTGGAGCCCTGTAATTGACAACCTAATATCAATAGTTTTTATTTTATTTTAGGGATTGTAGTTCATGCCCTCGTGACAGACAGTAAGTACACGGTCTTGTTCTTTACCTTTTTGTCTGATTTTCAAATAATTTTGCTTCAAACCCAATTTTGTAGTGTTGTGATTCACCTCGGAGCTGGTTGGTTTGGTTTGTAACTTAGAACTTCAATTGCGGATATATATACTTAAAAATATCAATTGCGGATGTATATACTTCCAGGGTGCGGCACGGCTGCAAACCACATCTGATCATCATCACCACTTAGTGTCGTTTGTTGTTAACTTGTTAAGTACCGAGTTGTTCTTTATTTTTATTTGATGTATTGTCAATTATACGTTGCGTATTAATTGTTGCTTAAAGTACGACAGACAACAATGAGATTCGTTTGGGGACTTATCTTGTGGAATCTGTCTTTACTCGAAGTAGGCCAACAACTGCTTGGGTGGATAATACATCTGAGTTGCGATAGAGCTGGTATGGATCCACACAGCAGGGCGATTGCTCTATCTTACACCCGGGAAACGTTGCTGAAGCTCCAGGAGACATCAGCGGCTAAGTGCATAGCATCCTGGATGTCCTCAGAGATACCTGCTGAGCTGCTAAGAACATGGAAAAGGAGGAAACAAGGGAAGAGGAGCGGTATCAGGAATCGGCTACGCTGAAGGTGCAATCGACCGCCGCTGCCATCTATTATCTTGAGTAACCTTCGTTCACTTGGCAATAAAGTGGACGAGCTGCTGTCAAACACCAAGGTACTGCTAAGAATTTCATGAAACATTGATTGTGTTTCACTGAATACTGGTTAGATTCCTCTGTGCCGGACAGCTTTTATCACTTGGATGGTTTCACATTAATACGGGCTGATAGAACGATCTACTCCGGGAAAGTGAAAGGAGGGGGAATCTGCATATATATATCAACAATAAATGGTGTGGACAATACACTGTGAGAGATGGGATCTGTGACACAAATGTTAAAATTTTGAGTATTCAACTCAGGCCTTACTATCTGCCTAGGGAATTTGGCTGTGTACTGCTTGTGGTCATGTATGCTCCTCCGAATGGCATAGCTTCCAAAGCTGCTGAGACAGTCGCTGACTGTGTTTTCAAACTACAGCAGCAACACCAGCTATAGTAGTTGGGGACTTTAACAAATGTGCAGTTGAGCACACGTTCCCCAGATTTTTTCAGTATGTGAAGCATGGAACAAGAAAGGACAATATACTGGACAAATGCTTTGTCAATGTGGCAGGGGCGTATGAGTCCCGCATTAGACCACCAATCTCCAGTTCAGATCACAATGTGGTCTTCTTGATCGCAATATACTATATAAGACTGAACTGAAGAGCAGCAAACTGTTGCACAAAGTAATTAAGACATGGTCAGAGGAAAACACCGACAAGCTCAAAGCATGCTTTAATTGTACTCTGTGGGATGTGTTTTATGAGGATAATATAGACGGTACCACAATAGTTACAACAGATTATATAAACTTTTGTACACAGACAGTAATACCATCTCGGACAGTGAAAATGTATCCAAACAGTAAGAGCTATGTGACTAAGAGTATCAAGCAGCTGATTAACAGGGAAAAATGGCTTTTAAAAACAAAGACCACAATGAATTTCATAAAGTTAAGAGGGAACTTAGCACTGTCGAGTCATTCAGGTTCCTGGGCACTACCATCTCACAGGACCTGAAGTGGGAGACCCACATAGACTCCATTGTGAAAAAGGCTCAGCAGAGGATGTACTTCCTACGCCAGTTTAGGAAGTTCAACCTGCCACAGGCGCTGCTGATACAGTTCTACTCGGCAGTCATTGATTCTGTCCTCTGCACTTCAATAACTGTCTGGTTTGGTTCAGCTATGAAATCAGACATAAGAAGACTACAAAGGACAGTTCTGACTGCTGAGTAGATTATTGGTTGCCCCCTGCCCCCCCCCCCTTCAAGAACTATACACTTCCAGAGTGAGGAAAAGGGCTGGAAAAATTACTCTGGACCCCACTCAACCCACTACCTTTTTGAACTGTTGCCTTCTGGCTGACGCTTCAGAGCACCAGAACCGTCAGGCACAAGAACAGTTTTTTCCCTCAAGCTATCCATCTCATGAACAGTTAAAACTGCCCCGTTGAGCAATAATTATGTGCAATACACAGCTTCGTCTATTTATATTTATCCAACATACCATACCTCTTCTGCCATTACATTCCCTTGCACTACCTGTATATAACACATATGTAATTGAACATACGTGTGTGTGTGTGTGATGTGAGATATATAGATATATATATATATATATTTTGTCTTATTGTGTATTTTTATATACTCATATTTTCTATTCACTTTTTATTATTTTATTGTCTCTGTCTTGTTGTTGTATTGTTTGTGTACTGGAAGCTTCTGTCACCAAGACAAATTTCTTGTATGTGTAAGCATACTTGACAATAAAGCTCATTCTGATTCTGATAATTGTCTCTTTAAGGGCTTTCATGATTAACTGTCATAATGTCATATTTCTTAAGGTGTGCTTTTTTCATACAACTTAAGAAGTCATTTTTACATATTTAACTTGAAACATATAAATCAAATAATACAATAGGGATAAACTGTGATTTGTAAGGCTGTAAAAACTTATAAATGACATGGAAAAATAAATGTTTTAAATATCAAAATATTTCTAAATACTTAAAATATGTCTCTCTATTTGGTCAACTACATTGTTGTTTTTGGAACTCCTATATTATATAAATATCTAAAATAAAATATACCTTTTTATGAACAGTATTTTTATTATATTTATATTATACAATAGTAAAATTAATCTGTCCTTATTTCTTCACCTACACACGTTATTTTAATGCTCTGATTAAACCCAATAAGAGCCCTTATTTCTCAAGAAGCAAAACCTTTGAGATTTCATTTCATCACTTCACAGAAATAGAGTAAGCATGCGTGTCATCCTCTGTGTCACTGCGTGTATGAACCAGGAACATTTGCCATTCCACGATTGTTTAAAGTGAAGCCGAAGCACTTTGTGTTCACTATCACAATTTATACTTGTTTGTTTATATATTCGCGGGAGTTTTTGCGCAAGCCTCTGCTGACAGTGCGCATATCAGAGTGCTTCACACACACTTCCGGACAGGAGCTGGTTGTCGTCCACTCTGCGGCTCAGTGACGCTCTGACTCTGAGTTCAACTGAATGAAAAGTGTCATTCATAGCATTTATACAGTATATTTGCTTAAAATGTTCTTATTTGAGCATGAAAATGTGATTGGAATTAGAATGCCCAATAATCGGAAATCGGTTATTTCAAATAACCACGATTGGATCGAATAACTGCGATCAGGTGATTTATTTAATCGCGACGGGCCTATCTGCCAAATTACGCTGTAGTAAATCTGTTATTTTTTTGTAAGGGTGATAATTTGTTGATTGAAAAGCCTTCTGCTTTTTCTTATTCTTTTTTTTTTTTTTTTAATGCTCTTTAGAATGTTGGAGAATGTTTTATTTATTTATTTTTATTTTATTTATTTATGTTTTCCCCTTTTTCTCCCAATTTGGAATGCCCAATTCCCAATGTGCTTTTAAGTCCTCGTGGTCGCGTAGTGATTCTCCTCAATCCGTGTGGCAGAGGATGAATCCCAGTTGCCTCCGTGTCTGAGACCATCAACCCGCACATCTTATCACGTGGCTTGTTGAGCGCATTGCCACGGAGGCATAGCGCGTGTGGAGGCTCCACGCCATCCACCGCGGCATCCGCGCTCAACTCACCACGCGCCCCACCGAGAACGAACCACATTATAGCGACCACGAGGAGGTTACCCCATGTGACTCTACCCTCCCTAGCAACCGGGCCAATTTGGTTGCTTAGGAGACCTGGCTGGAGTCACTCTGCATGCCCTGAGATTCAAACTAGCGAACTCCAGGGGTGGTAGCCAGCGTCTTTTACCACTGAGCTACCCAGGCCCCAATGTTGGGGTTATTAAACAGTTTTAAACTAATTTAATTACCAAAACGTTTGTAGTTTTCATATGGGTTTGCAATAGAGAATTCTTTGCAGAATTCAAATGGATCCCGTGACTCGCTTCACACTGGTTCTCGCAGCGCTGTTACAGCGCTGTGTGTTCACGCCACACTCTGTCCATTGGGCCCGTGCTGATAATCTGACAAACTTTAGTCGTACCAGCAAGAGAAAAGGTTGCAAAAGACCATTTAAAGTATTTAAATTGAACAATATATTGCAATCTTATTTTACCCTTTCTATTATAAAGCCAGAGTTTAAGGGTCACATCCGCTTTATTATGTTTTCATTTGAAAATTTACTACATTTACAGTTCTCATCCACACTGGAACGGCTTTTTCCTCCACTGAAAACGCTCCAAGTTACCACTGAAAATGGCATTTCAAATAAAAACAGAAAAAAATGTTAGGTTTACACCTCTCATCCGCACTAGAACAGCGTTTCCAAAAACACTCCATTACAGTATACTTAAAAAAAACAAAAAAAAACAATGACGTTCGTGAATGTGCCCTCAGACAGTACCAGCTGTATCTGTGAAATTGGAAGGTTGTTTTTATTCAAGAGATAGCTGTTCATAGCTTCTTTTTCTAGCTAGTTTGAATAAATGGGATTGCTCTACCTGAATAACACCTTACCATGAAAACATTAAACTGTTCCCTGTTAAATGAAAAAGCTTTATGTTGTGCTGAATCAGTATCAATAAAATCTGTCTCCGTTTGTGCACAGGGAACATTAAATTTAAACTGCAATCACCGATCACTCTAACGTGCCCCATAAATCCACATGCACTACCGCTTAATTGAATTGCTTGCTTTTGAGAAACTAGAGCATGTCTATCTCTCTCCCTCTCTTTCTCTGTCTCCCTCTTTCCCCCATCTCGAGTGTATCCTTCATCTCTCATCATGAGGTCCAAATGGAAATGCAATAGGCTCTTCAGCTGGACAGGTACACATTCTGCCACACTGATCCCCTTATATGTTGTATGTGTGTGTGTTTATGCCCATTTGCACATGTATTATTGGCACTGTAATGAAATGAGAATGCCAGTGTGTGCCTCTCTCATGTACCCCTCTAATTGTAACCATCGGATTGGGCTGCCAGTCATCATCACGCTAAAAATAGGCACCAGTTTCACTACGAGGAAGTCAAGAGATACAAGGTGTGTGTGTGTGTGTGTGTGTGTGTGTGTGTGCGCGTTTCTATTTATTTCACCTTCATTGTAAGGACGTAAATGTCCCCATAATGTAGGAAAACCTGAAATTAACTACATTGGACCTCTCAATTGTCCCAGCAATTCAAACAGCTTAATGAATGTACTAATTAATGATTGAATACAGTTTATAAAAGGTTTAGGGTAAAGGGTAGGGATAGAGTATAGAAAATAGTGTTAGGTCAATATAAAAACAATAGAAGTCAATGGAAATTCCTTGCAATGAAAAAAATACCAATGAGTTCTTTTACATGTACAGCAATACACTGATAACCAGTCATCTTATAAAAAATAAAAAAAGCACAAAGTAAGAAACCTGCATTAACATGAGATTTGAATAAGTATTATTGTCTGCTGTAGATTTCAAAACGTAAACAGTCATGTGAACAACACTTGCGCACATTGGATAAACCGGTAAGAACGCCAGTAAAGGTGTTTGCATGCAGAGTGAAATCGGGGTAATGGGCAAAAACATATGTGTGCCGATCGGTTTAAACTGTTTGTGACCTTACCCCGATAAAAGAAAACCGTTTACATGACCCACACACATTGTCAGCTTAAGCATAATTGGTGTAAGACAGTGCATGAATTAAAAAAAAAAAAAAATTCTTTATGAAAATTTTAGAGTGAGGGTTAGGTTTATTGGTAGGGTTAGAGGAGTAAAATATCATTAGCTCAGTACAAAGAACGTGTGTGTGTGTTGTGTGTGTGTTTGTGTGCGTGGCCATTCGTCTAGGAAAGTGAAAGGGGGTGAAGTTGTTTAGAATGCAGGGAGACAGATTGTCTCTCTCACTCTGTATATGAATGTAAATAAAACCTATGGTAGTGGCAGTTGAATCTATAGACCTCAAGGCATGGAGATATGTGAATGCATCCAGGCCCATCTGAAAGCCTATTGCAAGAGGTCAAAGGAGGGCCGGATGGGAAGAAAATGAAGGGAAATGGAAAATGAAAAGAACATTGAATTGCTCGAGCTGTGTGGAGAAATTGGAGGCATATGTGGCAAACCAGCCAACCTGGTCTCATAGAATGAACGTTACTCTGTATACATTTTTGCAAACTGACTTTTACGTGCCACTTTGTACGTTTTGCTGCAGTTTGATCATCTTTTTCCCTTATGGCTCACTCACTTGTGTATATGCACAGTGTTTACTCTCATATCTGCCCTTCAAAATACCACAGGGTAATAAACAAGTGCAAATCTAACATGAAAGATCTGTAGATTACGTCTGTTGGTCCCCAAATGGCTGTGCTACAGGCACGATAGATAGAAAAAAATGTGAGTAGAGGAATGGGGAGGGGAGGTGAGACCCTCCCCACACACACACACACACACTCATGCTCACACTCCACCGCCGCCTCCTTTTCCCCCCTCCCGTCGTGTGCAAACGTGCTGCCAGTGCTGCAGTCCAGAATGTTTTTCCGCGTCCACAGCTCTGCTGAGTTGTCACCCTCCGGAGCGCAGCAACAACAGGGGAGAGAGAGAAAGAGAGAGAAAAAAAGATTGTTTGTTTTGCAGGAATCACAGTCACTTGGCAAGCAGTGTGTCGGTAGGCTCTTGCAACATATGAGAAGAGATTGCTACTTCTCTCGGACTATGGCGGCTTACCTGCAATAACTGACTGTGTTTTAAAGCTCTTTTATTGGAGGTTGATCAGTTTTAATTGGATGCTGTGATTTGTAGATGTGTTTGTGGCTTTTCATCGCATATTCTGAGAGCTGTTTGAAGAACCAACCTATGTTTACCGAAAACCTTGAAATGTGAACCGCAAGTGAAGCAATTTTTGTGCCATCTTGGAATGATAACAGAATTCTAATTGGAACTGATGTGTTTTGACAATGACAGTTCGTCTACGTGTTGCACGTCATACTGTGGGGCTCTTTCTGGTTCTTTGAGAAGACAATGCAGTTCATGGTGCATGCTTTGAATCGATATATTATTTTGTTTTTACTGTTGCTGTGTTGCGTTTGTGTGTCGACCAGCAGATGAGGGGGCCGCGTCGCTTTAACGAGTCCGCAAGGCTTGCGTTCTTGGCAGTAGATGTGAAACAAGATCTCTGCCAGCAGTGTCCTTCAGGGCACAAAAGCATCCTTGTCACAATTTGACATGAATGGGGAGGCATCGAGTATAATTACCTGGCACTGCCGTACACACTCACTTGTTCAAATGCACTCGTGGGAATGGTGTTTCACTTGAGTGAGAGAGTACAGTCTGTTTAGTTTACCTGCTTGACTTTTTGTAGGTCAGTAGATTCATTCCTCGCAGTTTAGAAGCAAATTGCTTTGTACAATAAGGTTCTTGAGATTAACATGTTTGGCTTTCGACTTTTTCTGGAAATGAATGGAGAGACCATCTGCGGTCTGTAACTGAATCTCCTGAAGGATACTGAAGCTAGAATTGGGTTAGCTTAATTTTCTCGGACAAGGCAGACTTCAGTTTTTGGTGATGTTGTGCCCGGCCTCCTGTTTCCCACTCCTGAGGGATTTGTCCCAGCTGCGGTGCCTGCTCGGGTGGCCACGACAACGAGGTGTTTGTGTCGCAGGCACAACTCGACCGGTTTGTCACACCAAACCACTGCCAGGGAGCAAGGTGAGTATTGCACCTGAAGATCAGATTTCAGTGTTTGAAATTTGGATTTGCAAAGATTTTATCCATGGATGTCTTGTAATACTTGTTCATTTGCTGTTTAGGTGCATGAATATAATGCTTGTCATAGTTTTCCACTCATCTGACTTGTTTCCATATGCTTCAGTTTGCACTTAACGAAAGCGTTTACTTGCCCAGGAAACATTTTAAAAGGATGTTTCACCCAAAAATGATGGTGTTCCTTATGCTTTTCCAACCCTGTATGACTTTATTTCTTCCATGAAGCACAAAAGGAGATCTTTTTTTTGTTTGTTTTTTTGATGAAATTAAGGGGCACTCAGGGCAAAAATACTATTAAAAGTGACAAAAATGCACCTGAAATTAAAAATATGGGGGCATAATACATTTAATTTTTTTAATATACTGTATAACCTCTGATATAGTTCTTAATATTCTATAAGCCTAGTTATGTACATTATCACATAAAATATGATTTGATGTTGATTTACTTGTATGGGTAGGTGGAAATTGATTCTCATTTAATTATTCAGATTGAGAATTTGTGTTAATAAATTGATCAAATTATGAAAGTTAATGTGAACTAGACTAACATTCTACCTAACATCATCTTTTGTGTTCCACAAAGAAAGTCACACTGTGTGAACATAAAGGTATATCTTTTTGGGGGTGAACTATGCCTTTAAAATTTATCAAGTAAATATCCCTTTAATTGTAATATGATTCTTGGACAGTCTTTGGAAGAAAATGCAATACAGCAGTCTCAAGAGCCGCGTATTTCCTCCTCAATGCTGATTACAATGTGCAAACAGACACATTACATGAATTGCTCCATAAAAACATTGTGTAATTGAAGAGCTGGATGAGACTGAGAGAGGAATACAGGGTAAGAATTCCCTTCCCCCCTTCTAACCTAATTACTCTGGCCTTCCCTGGACCGATTTCAGCTTTCGAAACTTTTATCTAAATTGCTATTGATTCCAGAGTGGCAGGGCGAGTATCTAGGCTTCCACTGCCGCAATGCAATGGCTTGCTACCAGTCTTGGGCAAAATCAGATTCTGGTTTCCTGATGTATAGACCGTTTTGGGGGCAATTTGATGTCTGAGCCCCCAGCAGAGATGGTTCTAAATATGACCCCAGCCTCTTCCCAGCGGAGATGAAGTCATATGCGGACACTGTGTCTTATAAGAAGGAACCAAGATGATGGTGGCCTTTTTTTGTCTCGAGCGCTTTGTCTTTCCATTTCATATGCTCTCACTCTGTCCTTGAGGGAAAAGAGACTGTAATGATGTCGTTTCTCGAGCATGGCGACACCATTCTTTTCTACTGACACTTCAGTTGATTGGAACTCAAGGTCTTCCCACTTGTTAGTGGTGGGGAGTTAAGCCTGCCGCTCATTCTTTTGGTGTGAATAGGTGTATGGGAAACATCAATAGTCTTTTGAATCAAGGCTACCAAGGGCATCCCAACTCTCCAGATTGTAATATTGTAAAATGAAAGGTACCTTTGATCTGAATGGTACTTTGGAAAAAAAAATTAATCTACTTAACAGCTTTATGCATTTTTTGTAAGTTCTGGTTTTGATGATTTGCCTTAAAAGTGCAAAAATGTCAACGAGAGGACTTGGGAATAGATCTGTTTTTAAATGAATAATTTAGTATAATTAAGTACACTTAAGGTTTTTCCTCAAGCTCTAGCTTTGTTTCATTGTGTAATAAAATTGCCAATATTTTTCTTTTATTTTTATTATTTTCCAGATGCCCTGTTTTTTATTTATTTAAATTTTTTTTTTAGCTTGAAATGTTTTGAAAATAAGCATTTTAGCCTAGGGTGAGATTAAAACCACTAATAATCGTCTGAAGGCTTTTGCGTCCCCTAATTGTGCTGTTATTTATGTGATGTTAATTTGTTGATTTTAAATGCATTTTCATTTCAACACAAAACAAAACTAATTAATAGAATGTCAAGATGTTTTGTCTTTCATCAGAATGAGCATATCCAATGACTTCCCCTCTCGGCTTAAAGTGGCAAGATATAATTTGCAACTTAAATGCGGAAATGTGTACATAATTCAGTAGCTAAGCTCCAAGCCCAGGGTCTGTCTGTGCATCTCCACAGGGATAACTTGGCACAGCATCATGGGTGTACTAGAAAGAAAATACTTATTATTATTTCAGCAGGTCTCTGGAGCCATGTACACTGGTGCTAGATTATAAATGTTAATTATAGTGAATGAGAAAGGGAAGCTGGAGATTTGAATTTTTAGCCAGTGACAGACTTGTTTGTGTGTTGGTCCTGAGCGTTTGTATTTTATTTTTATTTTTTATTTTTATCTTAATTGATTTTTTTTTAAAGTTGCATGCATATTGGTACTTGAGCTTGGCTGCCATTGACTTAATGTGTTGTTGAAAGGCACAGTAAATTGTTTTGCTCTAGGGGTTAATCAATGCAAAGCATGTGATCCAGGGTAGTTTTGCAGTTCACAGCAATGACAGTTACAGGTATAGTAGTGGCTGAAGGCTCTTGCACTAAGGCCATCAATATGTTCTACTTATACTCACAGGTGCAAAAATTATTCCACTTATTTTTTGGAACCAAGTTGAATATTGCATAAATACTAAATTATTATCATGGGACCCAGTATAATTATTATAATATAATACTGAATTATCATTATTATTTTGAGGATTAGATTTGTTTTATATAAAAGTAATATATATATGACCTTTTTACGTCACCTTTACCTGGAGCTTTTATTTTGACACTGAAATTGCAGTTTGTAGTTTACAATGTTCCGCATCTGGTGAAACGTTGTCATCTCTTCTTCTGTTATACTGTGGTGCTATTGCAGATCTGTATAGTAACTTGTTCTGAAGTTAGTCAGGCTGATGCGCTCTTTGTGAAGCTTAATGGCCAAATAAAAAGCACATTCAAATCATCAATACAATATTGCTTAATTTTATATCATCTGCAAAATCATTGTGGTTATATCATGAATATTCAATATATCGCCCAGCCCTAATAGTGAATACCAAACAGCATATTTGCACCCTTGAAGGGCAGTGCAAGAGGGGAATGTCATTCAAAGGGTTATTTCAAATAAAAGTGAGCAACTGAATGCCCTCACGAACGGCTGTTCCACAAGGCTATTAGCTAAAGTAACAAAGTTGTTGCAAAGCAAAAGTAATGCCATGCTCCCTTTAGAGTTCCCACTTAAAGGGCTCTGCCCTTCGGAGTGAATAGGGCATAAAGATGCTTACTTTCGATTGAAATTCGCTCCGATTAAGTGCATCTTGTACCCTTAACTAGGGATGGGCAGGATGGTTGACTAGCCAACAACCACTATTGGATTAGTGAGGTTGACTAGTTTAATTTTTATTTTTTTTAACAGCGGTGCTTTAAAGGGGATGAGCAGTGTTTGCCAAACTTTTTTGCTGCAAGTACCCCTCCAAATCCATCAGTAAGGCGTAAATACCACTTTATTGACACAAAAACAAAGGTGTGTACCAAAGATTACATATCATTTAAGGAGGTCTTTGTGCTATTTGAATTAATGAATGAACGTTACACTTGTATAGCACTAGTCCGCTCACCACATACCAACTATTGGTAGAGTGGAGATAGTAGAGTGATATAGCCAATTCATGTATATAGGATTATTAGGAGGCCATGATTGATAAGGGCCAGTGGGGGGAATTTGGCCAGGACACAGGGCTTACACCCCTTCTCTTTTACGAGATGTGCCCTGGGATTTTTAATGACCACAGTGAGTTATTTAATTACCATTGAAAGTTGAGATGTATGAAATATCACCATGCTTCACCAAGATGCTTCTAGCTGTTTTTGAACACAAGAATGCATCCTGTGTGATAACTTGCTACACATCTGAACACGTTTGATCAAGGTCTGGTTGACCAAAATTTACTCGGGGCTTCCTGAAGACTAGTCGACTAATAGTTAAGAAAACACAGCATTTAGGCAATTTTGAAAATATGTAGTTTTGTCTTTCCTAAACAGTCAATTGATACTATTGTTTTGTACCATGCACACCATCCATCCCGATATACCAGTGCCCTCAGCTCCAACAGGCTCTTGAGGGGCTTTATCACCACCATACTGCCTTCAGGATTACCGCTCAAAATCCTATCATTCTCATTAAAATAGGTGGATAATAAGATAACTGTCTGATTGGGAGGGGAGAGATGGGATGCTTTTAATCCCTTTAACACCTCCAGAAGTCAAATTGTTTGACTCAGAAAAGAAAGGCTGAGAAATGAGGAAGGATTAGAGAAATGAATTTGAGGGAATTTGGACACGGGCCATGTCCTAATGAAAGACAGGTTGGAAAACATGGCGTAACGCAGGTGAGATGTGATATGATGATTCTTTTGCCCCAGCTGCTTATTAACGGCTTTTGACAATAATTGTAAGTGTTTTAAGGCAGTTACAGCCTCTGGGGCTCTCTAGACCACTGGGTAACGGCTGTCACTCATTGATTTTTGCTAGGCAGCCAGTGACTTGCCACTCAGATTAATAATTTAATTTGGCATATATTGAAGCACACACTTGGGGGGAGGTGTGGAGTGGGCAGATCACCCACACCTCCATCCTTACACTACCCTTTTAGATAAGGATGGTCTTGTGGTGCAAGGGTTTAACTGTAATAAATTAAGGGATTTACAGGAAACTTTGAAAAAGGAGCCGATTAGAATAATTTAAGCAAAATATTTAATACAATCCGATATGAATGTTCATTTGAGTCCTCAGTGAAAAAACATAAATCCCTGTTCACTGCAAATAAAGTGCAAAAAATAAAAGTGCAAAAATGTTGACACATTAATGAATACTGCGATATTCACAAAAATTATTATAAATGACAAGAAGCAGATATTACAATGTTCAAATGAAACAGTCTGTTTATTGAAAGTACCTAATTTTCTCACTGAAGCTGCGTATGGACATACACTTTCTATGACAAATCTCGAGGATAGCACACAATCACACATACACAGGGCAAAGTTACTTTATGAATCGCATCAAAATTCAGTCTAATACCATTTTTTATGTTCACACATTCACGCAGTACTCTGTTATTTCGTCGATCTCCATGTGACGGAATCAGAGAGAAAGTTAAAACGAGCCACAGGTGTGTGTGTGTGTGTGTGAGCCTGTGTGTGTCTATAGAGACAGTAGGAATTAGTTTTCTTTCACTGATTCTTTTCATCAGGATCTGGTATTTGCAATAAGATCATAGCAACCAAAGGTAAAAGTAAAACCATAATAACATGGGACAGTAACCATAAAACAAATTATGCCATTTTTCACAAGAGAAATACATCCTGAAATTAAATTGTATTCCCTCACTACCCTGATATATTGATTTAAGTACATGGTAAATATTTTTTAATATCTGTGAAGTGTGGATTGAAAGCCTTGGCTTATAATCTTTATTCTTTATTCCTTTTCAGTGCTGGTTAGTTTGTTGGGGCCATTTAATACGATTTTAAACTAGTTTAATCATCGACACATTATGGGCTTTCATAGTGGTTTTAAACAAATAATCAATGCCGAATCCGCTACCCAGCCCGTTCTTCTCGCAGTGCTGTTTATGATGATCTGCGTGGCTGAGAGCTCGAGACAGGTCCACGTGTAAATGCACATCTCTGCACTGATCTGTCCATTGAGCCTTGAGCTGCGCTGACTGATCCGGGTAGAGCTGTTTTCTTTCGCATTGTGAATGTTTGCCTTTTGATATTTCTCATCCACAATAAAAAATGACAGCGCACAATCAGA